>NC_041215.1:104946406-104972831 GCF_002837175.3 Physeter macrocephalus
AGGGAGGGAGACACAAGAGGGAAGAGATATGGGAACATATGTATATGTATAACTGATTCACTTTGTTGTAAAGGAGAAACTAACACACTATTGTAAAACAGTTATACTCCAATAAAGATGTTAAAAAAAAAAGATGTTAAAAATAACTTAAATATAAAAAGCAGTGAATGGTATAGTTGATACACCAAATCATGTTACTTCAGTAAAAAAGATAAGTTTGGTAGAGTACTGAAGCAAAAAGAAATAAGTTCATGTTAAAGTTTGGACACATTAATTATTCAAATTAAAAACAAAAACAAAAACAAAAAACCCCACCATGCTTGGCCCTTTGTGAAGCAGGTATGGAGGCCATGAAGTAGAGTCTGGCCTCAGAGCCACATTGTGAACAAAGATAAGGTTATAAGGTTATTGTTTGGTGGCTCATTCTTGAGAAGAATCCTTGGAGAAGTCAGTAACCTCTTCTTGGAGCAGACATGGAGACTTAAGGTTTTGAGGCTAATTAGTTCAGTGGCTTTGTGCTTGGTGTCCTCGGTGTTGTGTCACCTGTGTCAGAGACCTAGCAAAGCTAGACCTCTGCGAGGCCCTGCTTCGAGGTGCCCTGACACGGCACTGGACTTTTGCTCTTGTTTGGAGCCGAGAAGCGAAAGCCTCACATCACAGACACTTGGACTCTGGACCTTGACCTAGGGCTCTGGCTGGTTTTTAGGCTGCTGAATGAAAGCTGGTGTTTGCACATTTTAAGAGGACGTGTTTATTCCTCTCTTTTCTCTCTGCTCTTTCTGAAAAGCTTGAGGATTTTTCTATCCTTTTAGCCAGGCTAAGGCTTAGATTCTTCTAGCAGATAATGCACGTTTCCCTGGGAAATCCTGCGTAAGTAAACTTCCTCTTCTAACAGAGCAGCAGTAGTCCTGAAAGCCCGAAGTTGATCGTAGAGAGCTTTGCAGTGGTGTTGATTGGAGCTTGGCTGCTCCTTGGGGTTACCCAGCCTCCTTTCCTCATTTTCCCTTAATGGAATGGGCAACGACCCAAATCAGTAGCATTTTCCTGCACTGATAGATGTAAACAAATCTCAGCAAGGGGAATCGGAGCAGCCACCGTGGCCTCTGCTCCTGAGCTTTGAAGACACGTGGTTAGTGACACATGAGATGGTAGATGGAGGCTTTGTTCCCATGGACCGGCTGCTGCTGCCTGCCAGCTTGAGTGCCAAGGATGTGGAGTCTCCCCTCTTAACTCCTGTGGGATTAGCAGACTATTAACGATAGCTTCCCTGTGGGCAAAAGACCAGGAAGTCTGTGGTGGTATGCTTTTTTTTCTGGGCATTCTTATCTTCTGAGATTAAGCAGCCATTCAGTTGGAAACCTAGCATCACTAATGAAATTTCCCTTTAAATCAGTGCTACGTAGTAAACCCTTTTTTCACAGACAGCATAAAGCTAGGGTGTAAAGAATTATAGGTCCACGATCCCTTATTGGAGACCCTTGCATTTCAAAATTTTAAAGTTTTAAGAGTTTAGAAAGATGACATGGCCCATATACTATAATTTATAGAACATTCCAGTGGGGTCTAGGGCAGTACCCCATAATCAAATATGTGACTATTTCTACAGCAAAAGGAATGGATATTTACACTAAGTGGAATAAAGACTATAAATAGCTTCTCATCAGTTCAGGAAAGGTTTTGCCACAAAATGAGTCAGGGAAAAGAACCTAAGTTTTCCAGAGCTTTTGGGGTCTTGGAATTGTGGATAAGGAGTGGTGGGTATGTGGAAAAGCAGAGGACTTTTAGGCCACCTGCGGGACCACAGAAGCCTCTCTTGACATGTTTATTATTGATATTGTTTTCTCCTAAGAAAAGCTAGTCCAGGGCTTCCCTGCTGGCGCAGTGGTTGAGAGTCCGCCTGCTGATGCAGGGGACGAGTTCGTGCCCCGGTCCGGGAGGATCCCCCATGCCGCGGAGCGGCAGGGCCCGTGAGCCATGGCCTCTGAGCCTGCGCGTCCGGAGCCTGTGCTCCGCAACGGGAGAGGCCACAACAGTGAGAGGCCTGCGTACCGCAAAAAAAAAAAAAAAGAAAAGAAAAGCTAGTCCAGAAGGAATGACTAGTGATCATTTGTGCTTAAAAAAAAAAAAAGACATTTATAAAGTAGTTTATAATTTCGAGTGTATATGGATTGTCCAGTAACACCCCCGATTATTGGTGTCCCTGAACAAATGGAAAGTCAGATTTATACAAGCCCCACTGCCCCCAACCCCGCTTCCTCCCTCACTCTTTCTTCTGTCTTTATTCACCATCATCCTTCCACCTGGGGGCCTTTCCTTTGCCCTGTCTTTTTTGGAGCCGCAGCTGAATTACACCTTTCCCATAATCTTCTCTCCAGGTGTCTCAGACCCACACTAATCTCCTCTCCAGGTGTCTCAGACCACACTGATCTTCCCTACTCTGATCTCCTATCTTACCTAAAATCCTACTGTTCTATGTGACATGTCAGTCATTGTTTTGTGCACATTTATACACTTTGCTTCTCTAGCAAGATTATGGGCTCCTTGGAGAACAGGAACTACATTGTATACTTCATCTATGTCCCCTCATCACAGTGTTTCTGTAACACAGGAAGAGGAACTTTGTAAAACATGAGTTTTAGGATCAAGTGAGTTTAAGAAATAATTTGTTCCTCTTTAGGAGATTTGCAGTGCATGTTGGCCTTAAAGTTTCCGAGCAGTGTTCCCGTAATGAAACCTGGTTAAGTCATGTCAACCTTGCATTTCTCATTCACGTTTGACCTCAGAACTCCCCTTTCCACTAAGAATATCTTGCCCACTTGTGTTCCATTCATGTGCTTTATAGTAATTTGAGCTGGGCTTATTAATGGTACTCAGTAAGTGATCGTGAATAGACTGATGAAGCATCCCCTCTTTCTTATTTATTCTATACATTTATTTAATGAATCCCTTTTTTTAGATAGTGTCAAGATAAATGTGAGCTCATGTTTGGTCAAAACACATTCTAAATGAATGAGGTCATGACATTTAATTTAATTCTTTGGATTTCATCTCAGTAGTCCCCAAACGGGTGGGTAATGCTGATCCTAGCCCTGCACTAACAGCCCTGTACTAATTTCAAGGCCAGAAGAAATCCCTCATCATTTTAGGAAGTTAATAAAGGAACAGCTGAATTTTACAGAGATAGGGCTACCCATCTCTGTAAATGCAGTTGGTTGAAGCTTTATTTTCCAAACTCAACACCCACGTTTTTCTTCCCCTATTTGCAAGTAAGGACAAGGAAGTTACTGTTGATACATGGGACACAGAATCTGGCTGCTCTGAGTCCATTTTAGTTTAGACTGTAGAGACCTCCCTCTGGGTTCTAAGGAGGTATATTCCATGCAAGAGAGGCATCGCAGGCAGGCTCCATGATTTGTGGTGCAGTGGCTGCCTTTATATTCTTTAAAACTAATATATTTGAATAAGCACTCACAGTTTGCAAAGCATCTTGACAGAAATCTCAATGGGTCCTCTCAGCCACCTTGTGGAGGACACGGTATAGGCATTGGTATTGATCCATTCTATATATGAATAAACTGCAGATGTAATTTGTTCAAAGTCACACTGTCACAACCCCCTTGATCCTATAAATTAGACTGGGCTATATCTGTGTTCTTGCTGGCCCAAGAAAGAACAGCAGCTAGCATCAGTCCTCACCAACTGATAGAGGAAAGATGTGCTGTTATTGGGAAATGCCAGCTGTGATGACTTCAGGCTGTGTCCATTGAGTGACTGTTGCCACAGGGATATTTAAGGGATGCTCCATCTTGGTCTGAGGCCCATCCAGATTTGGTGTTCTGATTGGCCTTATACTTGGCCTTGGGGACCTGTATGGCTTTTGGGTTCACCTCCAGCTTTTAGCCCTTTTCCTTCTGTTCTGTTAGGTAAGGACTTCCTGCCCTAGACCTCAGATTCCCATCTCCTTCTTAGCTCCTCTGCTAGTGTAAGTTAGTTTTTTTTCAGGACCAGGCAAGGTTCAGACCAGTAAGTGGGTGGAAGAGCCAGGACTGAAACTCAGATCTTGTGATTCCAAGACTGTTCCTCTTTGACCCGTATCACGCAGCTGCCTGCTGACTGCCTTGTGACAGCCCAGCAGCCGCTCCAGCCAGAACCTGGGGGGAGCCCAGATAAAGAAAAGAGATTAAGGCACAGGACAGCTTGTGTTCTGTCCAGACCTCTGCATATCAGGATGGAAAGGGAGACTGTGGCTTTCTTTCAAGGACTTTGATAAGGGAGTAAATCTATCACTGAAAAGAGGCTTTTGAGGGGAGCAAGCCAGTCTGAGATAACAAGTAAACAAAAGAGCTTTGCGTCTGGTGTTTCTCTGTTTGCTTCTGTCCCCTAGAGGAGAGAATGCTCCATGACTGGAGAGTGTGACTGCTGAAAGGGAGAGTTTGGACTAAAGCAGTGGGGATGGCACTGGGGTCCTAGTCCAGGTTCTCTCACATGATACAGCACTTTGTTTCATCCCGAGCACAGAACTGAGTACTGAAGCCTTGCCTACACCCTCAGAAGCCATGCCTAGTAGGCGGTGCTGCTACGCCTTTTCTACCACTCTGAGATCCTATGTGGACAAGTGAGGTATTTAATAGGTTTTCAGCAACTGTCATTTCCTGATAATACTTAACTTATCACAGGGTTTTAAGGAGGTTGGCACCTTCTTCATATCTCTTCATTATGATGTGACATATATATATATATATGTATATATATATATACAAATTCATTTTTTTCACCCTTACCTACGGGCCAGGCAGAAGGAGAAAAGTAAGTAGCCTAACTACATTCTTAGGGAATGGTTATTATCATTCCCTTTTGTTGACTTACCTGGTGAATTATTTATCTGATAATGTGTACAAATCACTCCAAAATTTAGTAGCTTAAAACAACAATATTAATTTATTTATATCTCTCACAGTTTCTGTGGGTCTGGAATTTAGGAGTGGCTTAGCCAGGTTGTTCTGGCCCTGAGTCTCTTGGGAGGTTGTGGTCAGATGTCAGCTGGGGTCATCTGAAGGCTTGATTGGCTTTGGAGGGGCTTCTCGGGTACTCAGTCATGTGGCTGGTTGGTGCGAGGCCTAAGTTCTTCTCCATGGAGGCCTCTCCACGTGGCATTGGGGACCTGTATTGAGTGTTCTCACGACATCGCAACTGGCTTCCCCCAGAGTGAGTTGTTCCACAGTGACCTGGCTTTGGAAGTCACGTTGTATCTCTTCTGCCACATTCCATTCATTAGAAACGAGTTACCAAGTTGGTCCACATTCAAGGGGAGGGGAATTACACTCTATGTTTTTAAGGGAGGAGTGTCAAAGAATCATGGACTTATTTAAAACCGCCATATCTAGCAGGATGTGGGCCTCCTGAGTGGAATGTTCTACAAGACTCTATGTGGTTGTGTCCAGATACTGCTCATAGGCTGGGTGAATTAAATTAAGAGCATACAAGCCAGCTCTTATTTGTCCAGTGGCTACTTAGATTCCAGATTTTTGTTAACACAAGGCTGTGTTTCTTTTCCAACTTTTAATCTTTTTCCTGTTTCCTACTGAGAAGCCAGAAGAGAAATTGTGATAGCTTACTTTTACTTTTATAGTTTATTAGTGGTTGGTAAAGTTGGCAAGACAAGACAGTTGAAACTATTGGTTGAAGCTGTGAGTCCCTGAATTATTTGTCTATCCATACTTCATTTTGTTCCCATTTAGTGTCGAGAATTGAGAATTTGTAGTAAACTGTTATATGTACCTTCAGTTATTTATCTCCCCTTGACCCCTTTGTGTGATGCCTACCTGATATGAGATAGGACCCCTCTGTTCCTTGGTGGAAGTTATAGGTACTGTGATTACTACCATGTTGTTTGGTTTGGGGTGAATGCAGTCGTAGACTTCTGGAAGGTCATACCCCAGGGGAGGAAGAGAAGTGGGTACATAGTCATGAGACAGGGAAGCAAATCCAGAGAAGTGGCTAATAGTTTGGATGACAGCCTGAATTAGGAGATTTTTGTTTAGCCTCTGGGCTTAGGACAGAATTGTTTTTCTGCTCTGAATATGGACTAAGAACTGGAGGCATCCCTCAGACAAGGAATAGAAACTTAATGGGTAGCTCTAAAGGATGTGGACTTTTTGAATGAGGAAGAGAAAGATGTCTCTCTTTGCTATTAGAAAGATGAAACAATTCGGTACCTACTTCTCCAATGAAGGCAGACTGAGCAGATGGGAACAAAGTAGATGGGTAGGATTTCTAGGGTTCCAAGGCCATAGAAACTTCTAGAAGATGAACAAAAAGATTTTTTAAAAGAGAACAGGGAATATTTTTATTTAGCACCAGGAGCTTTATTTGTATTATCTCATTTAATCTTCACAGCATCCTCATAGGGTGGGTATCTCCACTTCCACTTAAAGCTAGGGAGACCCACTTCCTTAAAGCAATGCAGCCCATAGGTGTGGTGAGGTCAGTGTTAGAAGGCAGCCTTGTCTGCTTTTTCCACTGCCTTACACTGCTTCTCGAGGCAAAGTCAACCCAGGATTCCTGGAAACTAGGAGAAGAATCTCTGGGGGCCCTGTAGGGCAGGGGTCCCCAACCCTCCAACCACTGACTGGTACTGGTCCGGGGCCACACAGCAGGAGGTGAGTGACGGGTAAGCAAGCGAAGCTTCATCTGTATTTTCAGCTGCTCCCCATCGCGTGCATTACTGTCTGAGCTCTGCCTCCTGTCAGATCGGTGGTGGCATTAGACTTTCATAGGAGCACGAACTCTGCTGTGAACTCTGCATGCGAGGGATCTAGGTTGTGTGCTCCTTATGAGAATCTAATGCCTGATGATCTGAGGTGGAGCTCAGGCGGTGAAGCTAGCGCTGGGGAGCGGCTGCAAGTACAGATTATCATTAGCAGAGAGGTTTGACTGCACAGAGACCATAATAAATCAATTGCTTTGCAGACTCATATCAAAACCCTATCAGTGAGGGGCAAGTGACAGTTAAGCTGCATCTGGTGGCAGGCTTTAAGTAAGAATCCAACACTTACTTTAGTCCATGCGTGGCCCACCCATTACTTTATTTACCATTTCCGTCCACACCTCTTTCCTGCACTGCGCACTTGTCTCAGTCACAGTTTTGGTAAGCCAGCAAGCTAACCCTAGCCAAAATAGGTAAAAAACAAACAGTGCTGGAGAGCTTCTTTGAAAAGAGGGAAAGACCCAATGATGAGACAGCAGAAGACTCTAGACTGCCAACAAAAAGAAAGCTTCATTTTAAAGGAAATACCAAGAGTCCTACTTAAATTATGGGTTCATTGCAACAGGTGATTCACATTCTTCAGGGCTGCTTTGTATAATTTGTGGTGACCGGCTATCCAACAGAACCGTGAAACCTTCAAAACTGCTTCGCTACATGGAGACCAAGCACCCTGCATTAAAAGACAACAAGCCTTTGGGGACTTCCCTGGTGGTGCAGTGGTTAAGAACACGCCTGCCAATGCAGGGGACACAGGTTCGAGCCCTGGCCTGGGAAGATCCCACGTGCCGCGGAGCAACTAAGCCCACAGCTACTGAGCCTGCGCTCTAGAGCCCGCGAGCCACAACTACTGAGCCCGCGCGCCTAGAGCCCCTGCTCTGCAACAAGAGAAGCCCGCGCACTGAAATGAAGAGTAGCCGCCTCTCGCTGCAGCTAGAGAAAGCCCCTGTAGCAAGGAAGACCCAACGCAGCCAAAAATAAATAAATAAATAAATTTTTTTTAAAAAAACAAACCTTTGGAGTTTTTCAAAAGAAAAAAACGTGAACACGAAGAACAGAAACAATCATTGAAGGCTACCACTTCATCAAATGCGTCTGCATGGAGAGCATCATTCTTAGTGGCTAACTGCATTGCTAAAGCTAAGAAGTCCTTTACTATTGGTGAAGAGTTGATCCTGCCTGCTGCTAAGGACATGTGTCGTGAACTTTTAGGAGAGGCTGCAGTTCAAAAGGTGGCACGTGTTCCTCTTTCGGCTAGCACCGTAACTAGACGAATTGATGAAATTGCAGAGGATATTGAGGTACAGTTGTTAGAGAGGATTTATGAGTCACTGTGGCACGCAATCCAGGCTGACGAGTCTACTGATGTTGACAGCAAGGCGACAATGCTTGTTTTTGTGTGATATATTTTTCAGGAGGATGTGCATGAGGATGTGCTATGTGCACTTTTGTTGCCAACCAGCACCACAGCTGCAGAACTATTCAAGTCTTTGAATGATTACATATCAGGAAAACTGAATTGGTCATTTTGTGTTGGTATATGCACGGAAGGAGCGGCTGCCATGACTGGACGGCTTTCTGGTTTCACTACGGGTCAAAGAGGTTGCTTCTGAATGTGTGTCTACGCACTGTGTCATCCATAGCAAAATGCTGGCTACCCGAAAAATGGTACCTGAACTTAACAATGTTTTGCAGGACATGGTTCAAATTATCAACGCCATTAAAGTACATGCCCTTAACTCACATCTGTTCGTGTCCCTCTGTGAGGAGATGGACACAGAGCACACACGTCTTCTCTTATACACAGAAGTGAGATGGCTTTCTAAAGGTAGATCACTGGCCAGAGTTTTTGAGTTATGAGAGCCACTCCAGAGATTTCTTGTAGAAAAACAGTCACCACTGGCAGCACATTTCAGTGACACAGAATGGGTCGCAAAACTTGCTTACTTGTGTGACATATTCAACCTGCTCACTGAACTCAATCTGTCACTTCAGGGGAGAGCGACAACTGTGTTCAAGTCGGCAGATAAGTGGCTGCATTCAAAGCCAAACTGGAATTATGGGGGCGACGAGTGAACATTGGGATTTTTGACATGTTTCAAACATTAGCAGAGATTTTGAAAGAGACTGAGCCAGGGCCTTCTTTCTCCCAGCTGATGCATGATCACCTATCTCAGCTTTCAAAAGAGTTTGAGCATTACTTCCCAACCACAAAAGACCCCCAAACTGGGAAGGAATGGATCTGCAACCCATTTGTGAATAAGCTGGGTGAATCAACTTTGTCCGCGCTAGAAGACGATCAATTGCTTGAGATCGCAAATGATGCTGGCCTTAAAAGTATGTTTGAGACAACTTCAAATCTCCATACCTTCTGGATTAAAGTCAAGGCGGAATATCCTGAGATTGCCACAAAAGCACGGAAAAGCCTGCTTCCATTTCCAACATCCTATCTTTGTGAAGCAGGGTTTTCTGCAGTGACGGCAACCAAAATGAGATTACATAGTAGACTGGACATAAACAACACACTTTGGGTGTCACTGTCTCCCATCACCCCCAGGTGGGACCATCTAGTTGCAGGAAAACAAGCTCAGGTCTCCCACTGATCCTGCATTACGGTGAGTTGTAGAGTTATTTCATTATATATTACAATGTAATAATAATAAAAATAAAGTGCACAATAAATGTAAAGCGCTTGAATCGTCCCGAAACTTCACCCCACCCCACCCCCAGTCTGTGGAAAAACTGTCTTCCACGAAACCGTTCCCTGGTGCCAAAGAGGTTGGGGACCGCTGTTGTAGGGCATCTTGGCCAAGGGCCCCCCCTTGCTCAGTCAAAGGCTACACCGGGAAGTAGGTCGTGAGAGGAGCTGGGGAGTCTGGGAATGGTCCCAGCTTAGATCCAGGGGCCTCCGGATCAGCTCACAGCAGGTGGAGGTGAGGGAACTCATGACCTGGGTCACCCTTTCTGCGGCCATTGGATCTAGGTTTGGATCTGCATGCTGCAAATGCGCACCCATTCCTATGAACTTGTGAGTTATTGTAAGAAAGAGCCCTTTGAACAATCCCCAACTTTGTTTTGGTTGAAAGGAAAAAGTATTTTTCCTCTCTTGGTTCATTTAGACTAGAGGTGGGCTCAGTCTCTGCCCGTGGCCAGATGTGGTGGTGGCCTCAGGCAGGGGAAGTGGTATAACGGGACAGACCATAACTGGGAACCTGGGACATGAAAGTCACATATTTCATGTTTTAGGCTGATTCTGTCCCTCCTGCCCCGTTCTTAGGTCCTTTAAAGCCTCAAACTATGACACAAAAGCAGAAACAGACAAGTAATGGAGATTAGACCATGTTTAGGATTGCTACCCAGTATCTCTTCAGCTTTTCTTACTCCTGTGTTTTTGTTTTTTGTTTATTTTTGGCCGTGTTGGGTCTTCTTTTCTCTGCGCGGGCTTTCTCTAGTTGCGGCGAGCAGGGGCCACTCTTTGTTGTGGCGCGTGGGCTTCTCATTGCGGTGGTTTCTCTTGTTGCGGAGCACGGGCTCTAGGCACATGGGCTTCAGTAGTTGTGGCTCGCAGGCTCTAGAGCGCAGGCTCAGTAGTTGTGGCGCACGGGCTTAGTTGCTCCGCGGCATATGGGATCTTCCTGGACCAGGGCACGAACCCGTGTCCCCTGCACTGGTAGGTGGATTCTTAACCACTGCGCCACCAGGGAAGTCCCTCCTGTGTTGTTTTTCATGTTTGTTTGTTTTTTCCAGACATTCTTCAGGAAACCTTCACTTCCCTGGGCTATGAAGTCAAGCGTTTCTTACATCTCACTGTGGAAAATATAATGCACATTCTTGGCCAAGTTGCGCACATGCCCCAACACCAAGACTACGACAGCTTCGTGTGTATCCTGGTGAGCCGAGGGGGCTCCCAGAGCGTGTTTGGTGTGGATCAGACTCGCTCAGGGGTCCCTTTGGATCATATCAGAAGGATGTTCATGGCAGATGCATGCCCCTCTCTCTCAGGGAAGCCAAAGGTCTTTTTTATTCAGAACTATGTGACGTCAGAGGGCCAGCTAGAGGACAGCAGCTTCCTGCAGGTGGATAGGCCATCAGTGAAAAGTGCAGAATCCAAGGCCAGGCAGCCCGGGGCCTGCATGATTCACCGAGAAGCTGACTTCTTCTGGAGCCTGTGCAAAGCGGACGTGTCCCTGCTGGAGCGGTCCTCCCCTTTGCCGTCACTGTACCTGAAGTGCCTCTCCCAGAAACTGGGGAAAGAAAGGTGAGCCACCCAAGCTGTGGCGGATCCTGGCCCCAGTTGTTTATTTTCTGCTACCAGGATGGAAGTGCCACTGTGCCATATTTGATGCCCTTTTCTTCAGGGGGAGGGATTTTTCATTCCTTGTTGGGGTTGCCTTAGGAGTATGATGTAGACTCTGCACAGTTTATGAATGCTTTGTACTTCAGAAGGTCATATAGTAGTCAGCTTGTGGTTTGGATATTTTTCTTCAAAATTAAGAAATGTTTGGTTTTTTTTTTCTTATTACAAAAGCAATACATACTCCTTACTGAACATAAACCATGAGATACAGATGCTGAAAGCAGAACATAACAAGCAGTTATAATCCTACTTATTAGAACTAATCTGTTAATCAAATCTTGGTGTGTTGCCTTCCAGATCTTTTTTGGATACCAATAAAATCATATATAAAGATGTTTTTTAAACCAAAATGAAATCATAATCTACTGTTACTTTATAACCTGCTTTTAGTTTGTGCAACAGTATATTTTTACATGTCAGGAATCACATTTTTATGGCATCATTTTATTTTATTTATTTGTTAAAAAATTTAATTAATTATTTATTTATTTTCGGCTGAGTTGGGTCTTCGTTGCCGCATGCAGGCTTTTTCTCTAGTTGCAGCGAGCAGGGGCTCCTCATCGTGCAGGTTTCTCCTGTTGTGGAGTACTGGCTCTAGGCACGCGGGCTTCAGTAGTTGTGGCACGTGGGCTCAGTAGTTGTGGCTCGCGGGCTCTAGAGCGCAGGCACAGTAGTTGTGGTGCATGGGCTTTGTTGCTCCACGGCATGTGGGATCTTCCCGGACCGGGGCTCGAACCCATGTGCCCTGCATTGGCAGGCAGATTCTTAACCACTGCGCCACCAGGGAAGTCCCTATAGTATCATTTTAATGTCTGCAGAGCAGTCCCTAATATGGCTATAGCATAATTTACTTGGCCAGTCTTTAGTTGTTGGGCAATGTTTACTTTCACAAAAAAGAAAGTGTTCAACATCTTCGAGGCTCAGTATTTGTGCTTATTCTTAATTGCTTCCTTGAAGGGAAAATTCCCAGAAGTGGAATTACTGTGTTGAATGACAAGCATTTTTTTTTTTTTTTTTGGCGGTACCGCGGGCCTCTCACCGTTGTGGCCCCTCCCCCTGCGGAGCACAGGCTCTGGACGCGCAGGCCCAGCGGCCATGGCTCACGGGCCCAGCCGCTCCACGGCATGTGGGACCCTCCCAGACCGGGGCACGAACCCTCGTCCCCTGCATCGGCAGGCGGACTCTCAACCACCGCGCCACCAGGGAAGCCCAATGACAAGCATTTTTAAAGCCTCTGATGCATCTCGTCAGATTGTCCTCTAGGACAGTTAGACCAGCTTTTTGTTTTTTGACCACGCCACGCGGCTTGCAGGACTTTAGTTCCCGGACCAAGGATTGAGCCCAGGCCTCTGGGAGTGAGAGCGCCGAGTCCTAACCACTGGACCCCAGGGAATTCCCATAGATCAGCTTTTGTGAGAGAGTTTGCATCCCTGAATTCTCACTGATACCGTGTGCTCGTTTATTTCCCCAAGTCTTGAGGTTGATAGGTGAAAAATGGTACCTGGCTATACAGGTCTGCAAGTCTTTGTAACGTAGACATTTTTGATGTTTATTGGCAAGGATACTTTTCTAAGGGAAACGTTGGTGACCTGGTGTCCATTTAGGTTGAGGGAAGCCTCACTGTACCTCAAATGTAAGATTAGCAGTCCCTTTTCTGTTGCCCCCCTAATCGCAATTTAGAATTTCTCTGAGTCACCTGTGAAAGGCATCTGTTGTAGCTTGGGGGACCCCAGGAATAAATCTCAGGGCCTGGGACCCCTAGCCTCCTCAGGGATGGCACAGCTGTAAGGGAGGGCTAGAGCAGGGGCAACTCAACCTTCCAAGGTACACACACCATGGGCCAACGGTATTATTGGCCTTTTACATCCATCCTGCATTTGCATAGATGATCCAGATGGGTTATCATCTGGCTGGTATGTACCCAGACTAAAACTCAGTTGCCCCTGTGTGTGGCGACTGTGGTCATTGGGTCAGAGTGCTGCAAACCTGTTTGGATCACTTGCTAAGCAGCTTGTAGAATATTTAGAAAGGAACAATTTTAAAGCACTTTCATATCTGTTAGCTGATTTCACCCTAATGCTAATCTGTCTCCTCATTGATATTTGCTTGGGATTAATTTTTGCCTTTCTCATTCCCTCCAGAAAACACTCACTCCTGGAACTCCACATTGAACTCAACAGCAAGGTATATGATTGGAACAGCAGAGTGTCTGCTAAGGAGAGGTACTGTGTCTGGCTGCAGCACACTCTGAGAAAGAAACTCATCCTCTCTTGCAAATGAAAAGCCAAAGGCCCTTCTTAGCTTTGCAGTCTCCGTCGCTAGCCAGAAAGACAAACATTTATTTCTCACAGTTCTAGAGACTGGGAAGTCCAAGATCAAGGTGCTTATAGATCAGGTGTCTGGTGAGAACCCACCTCCAGGTTGGCAGATGACCCTCTTGTTGTATCTTCACATGGCAAAGAGAACAGAGAGAAAGCAGGCTGTCTTGTGTCTCTTCTTATAAGGGCACTGATCTTATTCATAAGGGCTGCCCTGTCATGAACTAATCACCTCCCAAAGACCCCACCATCGAATACTATCATACTGGGGGACAGGATTTCAACCTATGAATCTGGGGGTGGACACAAACATTCAATTTAAAACGGTGGCTTTCTGATCTGAGGTTGCTTCTCTGTCTAGGACTCACATGGCATTCTACAGTAATCAGTATACCTTTCCTCCTTGGATTTGAAAGCATGACCTAAAAGAATATTATTGTTTAAAATATCATTTAAAGGGACTTCCCTGGTGGGCCAGTGTTAAGACTCCGTGCTTCCACTGCAGGGGGAATGAATTCAATCCCTGATTGGGGAACTCAGATCCCACATGCTGAGGCATGGCCAAAAATAATCACTTGAAGTTAAAAAAAATTTTTTATATTTTTAAGTTGGTTTTAAGTGGTATGCATCTGTGTGGGTATGTTTATATGTGTTTTGACATGATCACTCAACAAAGGATGAAAAGTATGAAAGGAACAGTTTTCAGACACTTCATGCACTTATTTCTACTTTAAAGGTAATTTTCTATCCTTGTATTAATGAATGTGGGACTCCTGAGGGTGTCTTTGAATTTCACATTGCTGGGGGCACCCAGCAGGAACAATGTATATGCTTGGACTCATGAACCAGAACCCTGTGTTAATTATTACAGAGGGAAACTGTTTGTGAAGGATCTTAATGACCTGGCAGCTTTTGCATCCTTCTCTGTCCCATCCTGACCGGGTGACAAGCTTTTTCCATATTCTGTTTCCTATCATGGATGGGAATTGCATCTTTTATTTTACCTTGGGAAGGGGATCACCAGCCCTCGTGAAAAATGTTATGTATCTTCTTTGACTCACAAAAAAATGAAAACATAAAACAGAAGCATAGTATTTATTTATATTACTTTTTAGTTTTATATATTTTTATATATTATTAAGATAACTTATATTTGCATTAAATATAAAAATAAGAGGGACCTTGAAGTCATTATGCTAAGTGAAATAAAAGACAAATACCAAGCATTATATGCTCTCATTTATATGTGGAATCTACAAAACAATAACATAAACAAAACAAGCCAAACTCATAGAAAAAGAGATCAGGCAGTGGTTACCAGAGGTGGGGGAAGGGAGTAATTGGAGGAAGGAGGTCAAAAGGCACAAACTTCCAAAAACAAGAAAAAAAAAAGACTGCTCTAAGCACGGGTAAGCACCTGCAGTGCATTGTCCAATGTTAGGCTGAAAGAGCAGATTCTTCATGTAGGCCCTGATTTCTCCCACACCTAAGCTATGTTTCACAAAAACTGAACATGATGAATATGGGATTTTTAGTTAGAGAGGGTTTAGTAGCAGCTACAGTCTGTAATCCCATGAGCTATAACCTGTGAGATTGATAGAGAATATGGTAGAGGTAAACCAGAGATGGAAGAAAGGCTTTAGAAATGGAATGAGAGAACAAAAGACCGTCAGCTATGTGATATACAATAATAAGACCTACAAGACGGGTGTGATGGATGGGATGCAAGCAGGTTTAGTGTATAAGTGTGATTGACAGTGAAGAATTAAAGTTTAGGATATGGCATATTGTGACATTAGGTTTTCAATAAATAATATAATGACACCTGACAGCTGTAATCTCTTGAAAATTCACATCAGTGATGTTCATTCCAATAATTAAAAATAAATTAAAAATTTACAAAAAGAAAAGGGGACAAACTTCCAGTTGTAAGATAAATAAGTACTAGGGGTATAATGTACAACATGATGACTAGAGGTAATGCTGCCGTGTGACACATAGGGAATTTGTTAAGAGAGTAAGTCCTAAGGTTTCTCATTACAAGGAGAAAAATTTTTTTCCTTTTTTCTTTTCTTTTTAGTGTATACATATGAGACAGTGAATGTTAGCTGACCCTATTGTGGTAATCATTTCACAATATATATAATCATCACCTTGTGTACCTTAAACTCATACAGTGATGTATGTCAATTATTTCTCAGTAAAATGGGGAAAAAAGATTTGAAAAATGCAATCATATCATTCAAAATGTTTTAGATGCAAGTAACAGAAGACCTAACTTAAAACAAAAAGTTTTTTAAAAATTTGTTTACTCTTATTAAGCAACAGGGTCAGAGGTAGGGGGGTAGTTGCTGGCTTGGTTAATTCATTGGCTCAACAATGTCCTCAAGGGTGTGATGCTTTCCACCTTTCCTCTCTGTAGTCTCAGGGTTTGGGCTTTTATTTTCAAATTTGTCATCTAAAGGTCACAAGAGGGCCACAGGTCCAAGTATCATACCCAAACACACAAGAGAAAACATCTCTTCCTTGTGTGCCTTCTTAAGATCAAAGGAAAAATTTCCCAGAAGCTCTTCTCCCCAAGAGTTCCCTTCCCTCACTTCTCATTGGCTAGAATCACATGATATGTTCTTCCTTAAACCAACCATTGGCAGAGGGAATGGGATTACCATGGTTGCTTTATACCAGCCCAGACTCAGTCCCCTGGGACTGGGGTTCAGTGGCTTCAGCTCCCTTGGGCACATGGTCTCCAAAAGCTGGGGTTCTTTTAGGGAAAAATGGGGCATGGAGCTTCCCTGGGGAGTAGTTAACCTTAATGTATGCCAAAAAGAATGAGAACATCCATTTTATGGTTGAAGAAACTGAGGCACACAGCTTTTAAGTGAGCTGTTCCCAAATCTCAGAGAAAATCATTGGTAGTGCCAGGTCTAGAATGTTAACAACAAGCCTTACGATCTGGTGTCCTTCAGAAATTAGAACAAACTTTGGAAGATGTGTAGCATGCATTCCAGGGAAGGCATCATACTCCTCTCTCAGCTGTTTGTGAGAGTCATTACCCTACCTTTCCAGCCCCACCCTTTTCCCGCAGAGAGGCAGCATGGCCACATAGCTTTCCGTATCCCATCTGATGGACACGGTGAAAATACAGAGACTGTGAAATCACCATCTTTTCTTTCCTTCCCTTTTAAAAAGCAATTATTTATTGGGACTTCCCTGGCGGTCCAGTAGTTAAGACTCCACGTTTCCACCACAGGGTGTTCAGGTTCAATCTCTGGTCCCTACCAGGAGATTGAACCTGAACAGGAGAACTAAGATCCCACATGCGGCCAAAAAAAAAAACCACCGAAAACAAAACAAACACACAAAAACAAAAAATATATATTTATTAAATTATATTTTGCTGTCTGTTTACTTTGGTCACTTTTCTGTCATTAGATGACGTTATTTTTATTAATACCATTCATCAGTCAACCCGCAGGTGCCAAGGAAAAAGGGTGCTAAGGTGTGTGTGTTTTGCTCACTGGTAAGAGGTGTGGGGTGGAGTAAAGAGGGTCTTTGATTCCAGGAAGGCCAACAAGATGGGAGGAATAAAGCCTTGCCTTCCCTTGCCTACTTCGCAGAATTGTTCTGAGGATGAAATGAGAGAGCCTTTATGATCATACCCAATGAGAGAGTTTTTATGACTGCATTGGTGATGCCGTGCGAACATAGCTGTTATTATTATAGCATACTGTGGAGGAGTTATTTTGACAAAGTTGAATCAAACCTTGAAAATTGGTAGGATTTTGGCAGGTTGAGGTGGAGAAGAGAATACATTGCAGGAGAAGAAACAAAGCAAATAGAAGGTCAGATAAGGGAAATGTAAGGCATGCTTTAAAAACCGTGAGTGTAACTTTTAGCTGGAGCAGAGAGAATGTGAGCGATGGTGAGCGATAAGCCAGGAGGTGCCTGTGGTTTGGCATGTGAAGAGCTGTAAAGACCCTCATCTCTGTCTTTTAGTCAGCTCTCATGTAAGTTATTTTGTGAGTTATTTTTCTCACTTTAATAGTGGAGTCTACAACTACTTCTCTGACACTTTTGTGTATATGAGCAATTTGATTACTAAATACCTTATTCTTTTTCATTGAGTATAGTTTTTAAATGAAATATTTAAGGCACGCTAAAGGAGAATTATATTAGGTAACGATATAATGAATACATACCCACAACCCAGCTTAAATGAAATGTTCTAAAATTTATATGAAGACTCTGAAGATACTGCTTTAAGTAATAGCCCTAAATATAAAAGAGATAAATGTATTAAAATATTTAAAACTTTATAATAGCCCCCAACTGAAAATTCATCAAGTGTTTAGTAACAGGAGCATGGTTATGATAAAACGTCCACTGGTTGGAATTTTATGTAACTGCTAAACTTATATATACAAATAATAAAGGCTTACATAAGCTGTTCTTAGCTCATTACATGAATTATCTTATTTAATCCTCAAAACATTTCTTTGAGGTAGGTATTATTGTCCTCATTATTATTTCTTCCCATTTTATAGATGAGGAAATTGAGCAAAGGGATGCTAAGTAGCTTGTCCTTGGTCACCCCAGCCTAGGACATAAACTCAAGCCATAAACAGAGCCTTTATTTTTATAGCTAAGTACATTTAAAGCAAAACAGGACTTCCCCGCAGGTCCATTGGTTAAGGCTGTGCGCTTACAATACAGGGGACATGGGTTCGATCCCTGATTGGGGAAGATCCCACATGCCGTGTGGTGTGGCCAAAAAAAAAAAAAAAAGCAAAAACTAACAAAAAATATGTCTCACAGGAAAACAAAAGGCCGGAAAGAAATATTCCAAAAGTGGTGTATGGATGACAGAACTATGGCTGGTATCTTTTCTTTCTGTTTTCCAAATCCTCTTTTCTATCTCTGTATATTTAAGCATACTGGTTTCTAAAGTAAAGTCTAGGTAATTCCTCCAAATAAAAAAAAACATTTATTTATTTATTTGGCTGTGCCACGTCTTAGTTGCGGCATGAGGGATTTTTAGCTGTGGCATGCATGCAGGATCTAGTTCCCTGACCAGGGATCAAACCCAGGTCCCCTGCATTGGGAATGCGGAGTCTTAACCACGGGATCACCAGGGAAGTCCCTCTATCAACTTTTGACTAGCTGGTTCTTTGGTGCTAAAGAGACTACTCTTTCCTATAGTTCTGCCTTTACTTCTCTGTCTCATCTCCAGCCCTTCTTTCCAGTAGCAGGACCCCTGGTCTCAGGGCTGCTTTTCTGGGCCACTGGTTAGGAGGACTGTCTCGTCAACCCCAGTTCCATTCCAGTCCCCAATGCCTTCCATCCTCTTCCATGAATAGGCCGTGGTAGGGGTCACTTGACAACTTTTTCTGTCTGCAGTGTTTGAAATGGGAATCTCTTCTCCCATATTCTAGGAGCAAGTTTTCAGGATTAAGCATGTTACTTATGCCACCAAGAGGTCACAATTTGAGATCAGCCTTGTCAATCTGTCTGAGTGGCAGACCCTGCTCACTGTCCCAAATATCCATTCTTTTTCCCTAGTAATAGAAGTCTTAATTTGAAACTGGGCACAAAGCCTCACAGAATACAGTCTAGTTGTCCAAGCCTCAACTTGTAGCAAGATGTGGTCATGTGTCTAGTCCTGGAAAATAATATGTAAGCAGTGGTATTGTTTGGCAGTTGCTGAGAATTTTTCTTAAAAGGCAGCTGTTTTTTGCCCTTCGCCCCTTTGTCCCTTTCTCTGTCTTAGTGACTAGACTGCATATGTGATGGCTGGAGCTCTAGCTGCCATCTTGAATTGTGAGGATAAGAGCCACACTGTAGGGATGACCAAGTGGTGAACAGGAAGGAGCCTTGTTGGGTGAAGACATTAAGGAGCAGAGTCACCATACCAACCCTAGATTACCTACATCTGGACATTTATGTGAGAGAAAAAAATGTGGGGTTTATATTTCTTTTAACCTAAC
This sequence comes from Physeter macrocephalus, assembly GCF_002837175.3. Taxonomy (NCBI): domain Eukaryota; kingdom Metazoa; phylum Chordata; class Mammalia; order Artiodactyla; family Physeteridae; genus Physeter; species Physeter macrocephalus. The sequence goes on from NC_041215.1 coordinate 104,965,829, forward strand.
CTAGTCTGACTGGTACATTGTTATTTGATTAAAATGTTTTTTTATGATGCATGTTATAAGTTTAAAATAAATATTTGCCTAGGCAATCATTTTAATTTTTAAATTATTGTTTAAAAATGTATGTATGGTGCTCGCTTCGGCAGCACATATGCTAAAATTGGAACGATACAGAGAAGATTAGCATGGCCCCTGCGCAAGGATGACACGCAAATTCGTGAAGCGTTCCATATTTAAAAAAAAAAAATGTATGTATGTATTGTTAAAAAATGTAATGTTAACACCTGAGCTGACCTAAGTTTTTAGTATGTATGATGCTCTCATTTATTTCCTTTTACATTTTTGTGGTTTCTGTTGGAGAGATGGAGATGCTTTATTAAGACATTAATAGGATTTGGACACTGTCCTCATAAGAGATGTAATCCACAAGGAAAAGTTCTGCCTGAATCATCAGTATAGACCAGCTTTTGGACCTGGTTTACAGTGAATCAGAGTTTGAAAGATACATACACAAAACTGAATATAAAGAAGAAACAGTAGGACTTCCCTGGTGGTGCAGTGGTTAAGAATCCGCCTGCCAATGCAGGGGACACCGGTTCGAGCCCTGGTCTGGGAAGATCCCACATGCTGCGGAGCAACTGAGCCTGTGCACCACAACTACTGAGCCTGCACTCTAGAGCTTGCGAGCCACAACTACTGAGCCTGCATGCCACAACTACTGAAGCCCGTGCACCTAGAGTCCGTACTCTACAACAGGAGAAGCCACTGCAATGAGAAGCCCACGCACTGCAACTAGAGAAAGCCCACGCACAGCAATGAAGACCCAACACAGCCAAAAATAAATAAATAAATATTTTTTAAACAACAACAACAACAAAAAAAGAAGAAACAGACTCTGCACATATGTTTAGGATCGCCACAGATGATGACTCCAAAGGACTCACTGCTTGTAAATCCATAATTTCTTGTTTCCCAGACAGACCCTTCCTTGGCTACAGTAGCACCAGAGATGGAAATGTAGGACTCAGTCAAGGCCATTAAACGTAATGACTGATTTTTCAAGAACCTGCCCTCTCTATTCCAAGAAACACTTCCTCTGCTTCTTCTTCTTGTGCCATACCAAAGCTGCAAGACCCATGGGTCCAGGCTTTTCCACTTTGGTTCTATCACACGCTTAATAAGCAAACATTCAAGAAATACAAATTCTTTTCAATAAATCCCTCTGCAATATCGGCTGGTATACACTAAGTATCACAGATTAATCCAACTCCCCACAAGGGACCCCCCACAAGGGTCACCTAAAAGGTAGATTACAGGTGAACAAGTACTCGTATATACATGCTCATAGCCGTAGGCACAGCAGACAAAAAGTGGAAACAACTCAAATGTCCATCAGATGAATGGATAAACCAAATGTGGTATATCCGTACAATGGAAAGTTATTTATCTATAAGAAGGAATTAAGTACTGATATAGGCTACAATGCAGATGAACCTCGAAAACGCTATGCTAAGTGAAAGAAGTCAGACACAAAAGGTCACATATTGTATGACGGTATTTATATGAAATATCCAGAATAGGTAAATCCATAGAGACAAAGAGCAGATCGGTGGTTGCCAGGGACTGGGATGAGAGGGGATTGGGGAGAGACTGCTTAAGGGGACAAGGTCTCCTTTGAGGTTCTTGAAATGTTTTGGAACTAGATAGAGGTAATGGTTGCACAACATTGTAAATGTACTAAAGGCCACTGAATTGTACACTTTAAAATAGTACATTTTATGTGGATTTCACCTCAGTTTTTAAAAAAAGGGAAAAAAGAGAAGATTAAGATCATTTATTAATTGTTCCACAAACATTTCTCCCCAACCTTTTTTCTTTTTAATAAACATTATTTTTAAGAGTAACTTTAGGTTTGCAGAAAATTTGTGCAAAAAGTACAGAGTTTCCATATAGTTCCCCCTGCCCCACAATTCTCCTATTAACACCTTGCATTATTGTGGTACATTTTTACAATTGATGAACAATATTGATACATTAGTATTAAACGAAAGTCTACTAGGGTTTACATTAGGGCTCATTCCGTGTTGTATAGTTCCTGGTTTTGACAACTGCATAATGTCATGTATGCACCATAACTGTATCATGCAGAATAGTTTCACTGCCCTAAAAATGCTTTGTGCTCATATTCATCCTTCTCTCTCCCTAAACCCCTGGCAACTGCAGATCTTTTTATTTTCTCTATAGTTTTGCCTTTTTCGGAATGCCATACAGTATATAGCCTTTTCAGACTGACTTAGTGATATGTGTTTAACATTCCTCCATGTCGGGTTTCCCTGGTGGCACAGTGGTTAAGAATCCGCCTGCCAATGTAGGGGACACAGGTTCGAGCCCTGGTCCGGGAAGATCTCACATGCCATGGAGCAACTAAGCCCGTGAGCCACAACTACTGAAGCCCATGCGCCTAGAGCCTGTGCTCTGCAGCAAGAGAAGCCACCGCAACAAAGAGTAGCCCCTGCTCACTGCAACTAGAGGAGGTCTGTGTGCAGCAATGAAGACCCAATACAGCCAAAAATAAATAAATAAAATAAATTAATTTAAAAAAATTCCTCCATGTCTTTTCATAGCTTGATAACTCACTTCTTTTTATTGCTGAATAATACTTCATTATATAGACATACCAGAAATTGTTCATTCACCTACTGAAGGACGTCTTGGTGGTTTCCAAGTTTTGGCATTAAGAATAAAGCTGTTATAAACACATTTGTGTGCTGATTTTTGTGTAGATGTAAGTGTTCAACTCATTTGAGTGAATACCTAGGAGAGCAATTTCTATATTGTATGGTAAGCCTATGTTTAACTTTGGAAAAAACTGAAAGACTCTATTCCTGAGCGCTGTACCATTTTGTAGAGTTCCTTTGCTCCACATCCTTGCCAACATTTGGTGGTGTTAGTGGTTTATATTTCAGCTATTTTAGTAGCTATGTAGTGATATCATATATTTTTAAAATTGAAGTATAGTTGATTTACAATGTTGTGTTCATATTGTTGTTTTAATTTGCAATTATTTAATGACATGATGATGAGCAACTTTTATATCCTTATTTGCCATCCATATGTCTTCTTCCAACCAGGGATTAAACCCAGGCCCTTGGCAGTGAAAGCACGGAGTCCTAACCACTGGACCACCAGGGAATTCCCCGTATATCTTCTTTGTTGAGATATATGTTCAAATCTGTTGCTCATTTTTAAATCAAGTCATCTTCTTACTGTTGCGTTTTAAGAGTTCTTTGTATCTTTTGGATACAGGTCTTTTATCAGATGTATGTTTTACAAATATTTTCTCCCAGTCTGTGGCTTGTCTTCATTTTTTAATAGTGTCTTTCACAGAAAGAAGTTTTAAATTTTATTGAAGTCCAGCTTACCAAATATTCTTTCATTGATTGTGCTTTTGCTGTTGTATATAAGAAATCACCAAACCTAAGGTCACCTCGGTTTTCTCCTATGTTACCTTCTAGAAGTTGTAGAGTTCTGCATTCTACATTTAAGTCTATGATCCAATTTGAGTTAATTTTTGTGAAAGGTGTAAGATCTGTATCTATATTAATTTTTTTTCATGTCCAGTTTTTCCAGTACCATTTGTTGAAAACACTTTTCTCCATTGAGTTACCTTTGTTCCTTTGTCAAAGATTGGTTCATTATATTTGTATGGGTCTGTTTCTGGGCTGATTATTGTGTTCCATTGACCTATTTGTCTATTGTTTCACTAATATGACTACTGTAGCTCTATATTAAGTCTTGATGTGCCCAATGTTGGTGGAAAGTCAGGGATTTTTGTTTTTAACTTTGTATTTTATATTGGAGTGTAGCCGATTAACAATGCTGTGATAGTTTCAGCTGCACAGCAAAGCGACTTAGCCATGTGGAAAGTCAGTGATTTTGAATAAACACATCTGTATTCTTTGTTTCATTTTATACAGAGCACATATTATTGTAACTTTAAAATATAAAATAAAAATTACTTATTGTTAAAAATGTTCATTCTCTTTTAATATATATAAACACAATATATTCATTTTAAACATAAATGGCATAATATTTTAACACTGTTCTCTGTCTTTTCATTTATGTGGTCATGCCTATACCTATATGTCTCTGTATGATAGCTAAGTCATTCCCAGTTTTTCACTATTTGAATGATGATACAAGAAACATCTTTTCTTCCTTATTTGGTAAGGACTTCCTGCCCCAGACCTCCGATTCTTAGTCCCTCACCTCAGATTCTTAGCCCTCTGTTGGCATAGGTCAGTCCTCTTCCAAGACTGAGCATTATTTCAAGTCTCTTGTATCTTTAATCTCTTCCTCTCTCTTTGAGCCTTCAGTCTGAAAACAAGCTCTGCTTCCCCCTTCAAATAAAGTCCCTCTCTTTCAAGCCACTGTCTTATGTGAATTTTAGTCTAGTCTACACCCTCTCCATTTCACCTTTACCATTTACTCCATACTTCCCTGCCATTTGGATTTCACCTTAATCACTTTACCAAATCTACAAGATCCACGGGTCACATTAACCATAGTTACCAAACCAGTGGTCCTTGGACCCTGGCATCATTGTTTTCTTCTCCAGGGAGTTCCACTATAGAAGTTCTATCAAGGACTTCCTGGCCAAGTCTTCTTGGTATCTTTCTCCTCCTGATCCTTAAATGTGGATATCCCCAAGGATCACTCTGTTGTTTTCTCTCTTTATATATTTTTCTTTTGACAACCTTGTAGCTTCAATTACTACTTCTATGCCAATAACAAGAGGGATATTCAAGCCCAGACTCTTCAAGTTCAAATCTCACCCTGTAACCTCCTGGTAGACTTTTCCACTTGATTTTCCCTCTGGTACCTCAAACTCAGTACATGGCAAACATAAAAAAACCTCCATTCCCAATCTGCTCTTTTACCTGCGTCTCCAGTTTTAGGTAACAGCATCACCCCAACATCACTTTCATCCTAGTCTCCCCTCTCCTGTGTTTCTACATCTGGCTAAATCTAAATCAGGTTGGTTCTGCATCTACAATGTCTTTTCCATCTATCCCCATCATTACACTTCCTCTGCGTTCATTACTCCTCCACTGAACTATGACGACAGCTTTCTCACTGATATTGCCCCCAGCCTCTCAATCCTATGATCATGTCATACACAGCAACCCAAAGAATCTTTCTCAACATATCTTTATCATTTTCCTCCTGGGAAACCTTCAAGATTCTCCAATGCATACACAATAAGATTGTGGCTGGAGGTTGGGATGAGGGACAGGATGGGGGAGTGGGGTGTTGCTGGTGGAAGTCCTGGAGTCCAAAGGCCCAGAGAACCAGGAACTCCAAAGTCTGAGAGCAGAAGAGGATGTCCCAGCTCAAGAAGAGAGAGAGAGAGAGAAAATTCACCCTTTCTCCTCCTTTTTTGTTCTATTCAGACCCCAATGGCTTGGATGAAGCCCACCCACTTTGGTGAGGGCAGATCTTCTGATCTACTGATTCAAATGCTAATCTCTTCTAAAAAGCATCCTTACAGACGCACCCCAAAATAAGGTTCACTTGATCTCTGGGCATCCTTTAGCCTAATCAAGTTGACACATGAAACTAACCATCAGAAAGTTGTTTGTGACATATCCTAGATCTTCCTTTTTTTTTTTCTTACTGAGCTATAATTCACATTTCATAAAACTTCATCCTTTTAAAGTGTACAATTCTTTGGTTTTTAATGTATTCACGGTTGTGCAGTCATCACCATGACCTAATTTCAGAACATTTTCGTCTACCTACAAAAGAAATTCTAGGACTTCCCTGGTGGTCCATGGGTAAGATTCCACGCTCCCAATGCAGGGAGCCCAGGTTTGAATCCTGGTCGGGGAACAAGATCCTGCATGTGTGCCGTGACTAAAAGATCACATGCCGCAACTTAGAAGCCGGCATGCCGCAACTATGAGCCCACATGCCGCAACTGAAAGATCCCTCGTGCCGCAACGAAGATCCCATGTGCCTAACTAAGGCCCAGTGCAGCCTAAATAAATAAATAATAATAAAAAAAGAAATCCCATACCTATTAGCCATCGTTCCTTATTCCTCCCTGCCTCCTAGCCCCTGGATTACCACTTTCTGTTTCTACACATTTTCCTATTCTGGATATTTCATATAAACAGATCATTCAATACACGGCCTTCTGACTTCTTTCATTTAGCATAATGTTTTCAAGGTTCATCTATGTTGTAGAATATGTAAGTACTTCATTTTGCTTTATGCCTGAATAATATTTCATTGCATGGATATACCACATTTTGTGTATCCATCAATTGATGGACATTTAGATGGTTTCCACTTTTTGTCTATTATGATCGATGCTGCTATGAGTATTCATGTATACGTTTTTGTGTGGATACGTGTTTTCAGTTCTCTTGGGTATAGAAGTAAAAGTGGAATTGTTGGGTCATAAAGTCAGAGTTGAATTGCTGGTAACTCTATGTTTACCTTTTTGAGGACTGCCAAACTGTTTTTCACAGTGGCTATACCACTTTACATTCCCACCAGCAGGGTATGAGGGTTCCAATTTCTATACATCCTCTCCAACACTTGTTTGTCTTTTCTATTATAAACATCCTAGTGGACATGAATTAGTAGCTCATTGTGGTTATGATTTGTATTTTCCTACTGACTAATGATATTGAGCATCTTTTCATGTGTGTATTGGCCATCTTTACATTGTTTTTGAAGAAACATCTATTCAGTACTTTCCCATTTAAAAATTGTCTTTTGGGACTTCCCTGGCAGTTCAGTGGTTAAGACTTCGCCTTCCAATGCAGGGGGTGCGGGTTTAATCCCTGGTCGGGGAGATAAGATCCCACATGCCTCATAGCCAAAAAAAAAAAACCAAAACAGGGCTTCCCTGGTGGCGCAGTGGTTGAGAGTCCGCCTGCCGATGCAGGGGACACGGGTTCGTGCCCCGGTCCGGGAAGATCCCACATGCCGC
>NC_041215.1:104974711-104978454 GCF_002837175.3 Physeter macrocephalus
AAGAATCTGCCTGCCAATGTAGGGGACACAGGTTCGAGCCCTGGTCCGGGAAGATCTCACATGCCATGGAGCAACTAAGCCCGTGAGCCACAACTACTGAAGCCCATGCGCCTAGAGCCTGTGCTCTGCAGCAAGAGAAGCCACCGCAACAAAGAGTAGCCCCTGCTCACTGCAACTAGAGGAGGTCTGTGTGCAGCAATGAAGACCCAATACAGCCAAAAATAAATAAATAAAATAAATTAATTAAAAAAAATTCCTCCATGTCTTTTCATAGCTTGATAACTCACTTCTTTTTATTGCTGAATAATACTTCATTATATAGACATACCAGAAATTGTTCATTCACCTACTGAAGGACGTCTTGGTGGTTTCCAAGTTTTGGCATTAAGAATAAAGCTGTTATAAACACATTTGTGTGCTGATTTTTGTGTAGATGTAAGTGTTCAACTCATTTGAGTGAATACCTAGGAGAGCAATTTCTATATTGTATGGTAAGCCTATGTTTAACTTTGGAAAAAACTGAAAGACTCTATTCCTGAGCGCTGTACCATTTTGTAGAGTTCCTTTGCTCCACATCCTTGCCAACATTTGGTGGTGTTAGTGGTTTATATTTCAGCTATTTTAGTAGCTATGTAGTGATATCATATATTTTTAAAATTGAAGTATAGTTGATTTACAATGTTGTGTTCATATTGTTGTTTTAATTTGCAATTATTTAATGACATGATGATGAGCAACTTTTATATCCTTATTTGCCATCCATATGTCTTCTTCCAACCAGGGATTAAACCCAGGCCCTTGGCAGTGAAAGCACGGAGTCCTAACCACTGGACCACCAGGGAATTCCCCGTATATCTTCTTTGTTGAGATATATGTTCAAATCTGTTGCTCATTTTTAAATCAAGTCATCTTCTTACTGTTGCGTTTTAAGAGTTCTTTGTATCTTTTGGATACAGGTCTTTTATCAGATGTATGTTTTACAAATATTTTCTCCCAGTCTGTGGCTTGTCTTCATTTTTTAATAGTGTCTTTCACAGAAAGAAGTTTTAAATTTTATTGAAGTCCAGCTTACCAAATATTCTTTCATTGATTGTGCTTTTGCTGTTGTATATAAGAAATCACCAAACCTAAGGTCACCTCGGTTTTCTCCTATGTTACCTTCTAGAAGTTGTAGAGTTCTGCATTCTACATTTAAGTCTATGATCCAATTTGAGTTAATTTTTGTGAAAGGTGTAAGATCTGTATCTATATTAATTTTTTTTCATGTCCAGTTTTTCCAGTACCATTTGTTGAAAACACTTTTCTCCATTGAGTTACCTTTGTTCCTTTGTCAAAGATTGGTTCATTATATTTGTATGGGTCTGTTTCTGGGCTGATTATTGTGTTCCATTGACCTATTTGTCTATTGTTTCACTAATATGACTACTGTAGCTCTATATTAAGTCTTGATGTGCCCAATGTTGGTGGAAAGTCAGGGATTTTTGTTTTTAACTTTGTATTTTATATTGGAGTGTAGCCGATTAACAATGCTGTGATAGTTTCAGCTGCACAGCAAAGCGACTTAGCCATGTGGAAAGTCAGTGATTTTGAATAAACACATCTGTATTCTTTGTTTCATTTTATACAGAGCACATATTATTGTAACTTTAAAATATAAAATAAAAATTACTTATTGTTAAAAATGTTCATTCTCTTTTAATATATATAAACACAATATATTCATTTTAAACATAAATGGCATAATATTTTAACACTGTTCTCTGTCTTTTCATTTATGTGGTCATGCCTATACCTATATGTCTCTGTATGATAGCTAAGTCATTCCCAGTTTTTCACTATTTGAATGATGATACAAGAAACATCTTTTCTTCCTTATTTGGTAAGGACTTCCTGCCCCAGACCTCCGATTCTTAGTCCCTCACCTCAGATTCTTAGCCCTCTGTTGGCATAGGTCAGTCCTCTTCCAAGACTGAGCATTATTTCAAGTCTCTTGTATCTTTAATCTCTTCCTCTCTCTTTGAGCCTTCAGTCTGAAAACAAGCTCTGCTTCCCCCTTCAAATAAAGTCCCTCTCTTTCAAGCCACTGTCTTATGTGAATTTTAGTCTAGTCTACACCCTCTCCATTTCACCTTTACCATTTACTCCATACTTCCCTGCCATTTGGATTTCACCTTAATCACTTTAGCAAATCTACAAGATCCACGGGTCACATTAACCATAGTTACCAAACCAGTGGTCCTTGGACCCTGGCATCATTGTTTTCTTCTCCAGGGAGTTCCACTATAGAAGTTCTATCAAGGACTTCCTGGCCAAGTCTTCTTGGTATCTTTCTCCTCCTGATCCTTAAATGTGGATATCCCCAAGGATCACTCTGTTGTTTTCTCTCTTTATATATTTTTCTTTTGACAACCTTGTAGCTTCAATTACTACTTCTATGCCAATAACAAGAGGGATATTCAAGCCCAGACTCTTCAAGTTCAAATCTCACCCTGTAACCTCCTGGTAGACTTTTCCACTTGATTTTCCCTCTGGTACCTCAAACTCAGTACATGGCAAACATAAAAAAACCTCCATTCCCAATCTGCTCTTTTACCTGCGTCTCCAGTTTTAGGTAACAGCATCACCCCAACATCACTTTCATCCTAGTCTCCCCTCTCCTGTGTTTCTACATCTGGCTAAATCTAAATCAGGTTGGTTCTGCATCTACAATGTCTTTTCCATCTATCCCCATCATTACACTTCCTCTGCGTTCATTACTCCTCCACTGAACTATGACGACAGCTTTCTCACTGATATTGCCCCCAGCCTCTCAATCCTATGATCATGTCATACACAGCAACCCAAAGAATCTTTCTCAACATATCTTTATCATTTTCCTCCTGGGAAACCTTCAAGATTCTCCAATGCATACACAATAAGATTGTGGCTGGAGGTTGGGATGAGGGACAGGATGGGGGAGTGGGGTGTTGCTGGTGGAAGTCCTGGAGTCCAAAGGCCCAGAGAACCAGGAACTCCAAAGTCTGAGAGCAGAAGAGGATGTCCCAGCTCAAGAAGAGAGAGAGAGAGAGAAAATTCACCCTTTCTCCTCCTTTTTTGTTCTATTCAGACCCCAATGGCTTGGATGAAGCCCACCCACTTTGGTGAGGGCAGATCTTCTGATCTACTGATTCAAATGCTAATCTCTTCTAAAAAGCATCCTTACAGACGCACCCCAAAATAAGGTTCACTTGATCTCTGGGCATCCTTTAGCCTAATCAAGTTGACACATGAAACTAACCATCAGAAAGTTGTTTGTGACATATCCTAGATCTTCCTTTTTTTTTTTTTTCTTACTGAGCTATAATTCACATTTCATAAAACTTCATCCTTTTAAAGTGTACAGTTCTTTGGTTTTTAATGTATTCACGGTTGTGCAGTCATCACCATGACCTAATTTCAGAACATTTTCATCTACCTACAAAAGAAATTCTAGGACTTCCCTGGTGGTCCATGGGTAAGATTCCACGCTCCCAATGCAGGGAGCCCAGGTTTGAATCCTGGTCGGGGAACAAGATCCTGCATGCGTGCTGTGACTAAGAGATCACATGCCGCAACATAGAAGCCGGCATGCCCCAACTATGAGCCCACATGCTGCAACTAAAAGATCCCGCGTGCCGCAACGAAGATCCCATGCGCCACAACTAAGACCCAGTGAAGCCTAAATAAATAAATAATAATAAAAAAAGAAATCCCATACCTATTAG
>NC_041215.1:104978954-104980111 GCF_002837175.3 Physeter macrocephalus
CACGCTCCCAATGCAGGGAGCCCAGGTTTGAATCCTGGTCGGGGAACAAGATCCTGCATGTGTGCCGTGACTAAAAGATCACATGCCGCAACTTAGAAGCCGGCATGCCGCAACTATGAGCCCACATGCCGCAACTGAAAGATCCCTCGTGCCGCAACGAAGATCCCATGTGCCTAACTAAGGCCCAGTGCAGCCTAAATAAATAAATAATAATAAAAAAAGAAATCCCATACCTATTAGCCATCGTTCCTTATTCCTCCCTGCCTCCTAGCCCCTGGATTACCACTTTCTGTTTCTACACATTTTCCTATTCTGGATATTTCATATAAACAGATCATTCAATACACGGCCTTCTGACTTCTTTCATTTAGCATAATGTTTTCAAGGTTCATCTATGTTGTAGAATATGTAAGTACTTCATTTTGCTTTATGCCTGAATAATATTTCATTGCATGGATATACCACATTTTGTGTATCCATCAATTGATGGACATTTAGATGGTTTCCACTTTTTGTCTATTATGATCGATGCTGCTATGAGTATTCATGTATACGTTTTTGTGTGGATACGTGTTTTCAGTTCTCTTGGGTATAGAAGTAAAAGTGGAATTGTTGGGTCATAAAGTCAGAGTTGAATTGCTGGTAACTCTATGTTTACCTTTTTGAGGACTGCCAAACTGTTTTTCACAGTGGCTATACCACTTTACATTCCCACCAGCAGGGTATGAGGGTTCCAATTTCTATACATCCTCTCCAACACTTGTTTGTCTTTTCTATTATAAACATCCTAGTGGACATGAATTAGTAGCTCATTGTGGTTATGATTTGTATTTTCCTACTGACTAATGATATTGAGCATCTTTTCATGTGTGTATTGGCCATCTTTACATTGTTTTTGAAGAAACATCTATTCAGTACTTTCCCATTTAAAAATTGTCTTTTGGGACTTCCCTGGCAGTTCAGTGGTTAAGACTTCGCCTTCCAATGCAGGGGGTGCGGGTTTAATCCCTGGTCGGGGAGATAAGATCCCACATGCCTCATAGCCAAAAAAAAAAAACCAAAACAGGGCTTCCCTGGTGGCGCAGTGGTTGAGAGTCCGCCTGCCGATGCAGGGGACACGGGTTCGTGCCCCGGTCCGGGAAGATCCCACATGCCGC
>NC_041215.1:104985179-104997327 GCF_002837175.3 Physeter macrocephalus
ATGTATGTATGTATGTATGTATGTATGTATTTGGTTGCGCCAGGTCCTAGTTGCGGCAGGCAGGCTCCTTAGCAACTCTTAGTTGCAGCATGCATGTGGGATCTAGTTCCCTGACCAGGGATCTAACCTGGGCCCCCTGCATTGGGAGCGTGAGTCACCAGGGAAGTCCCCCATACATCTTTTTTTTCCAGAGAGAAAATATCTTTCGAAGATTCTGTACTTCTTTCAGCTCTGTGCATTTGCATTAGCTGAATTACAGTGTAGTGACTTAAAGCCAAACTTATTGGTTTAAATCTTGGCTCTCCCACCAGCTCCCTGTGTGATCTTGGGCAAATTACTTAACCTTTTGTGTTTTAATTTTCACGTCTTAAAAGAGGGGTCATAGTAATAGTATATTTTCAGCGAGTTGTTGGGGTGATTAAATGAGTAAATAGTACCTGGCACATGGTAGTTGGGATACAAGTGTTAGGTATTGTTTTTATTATGTGAAATAATGTCTTCGAAGTTTTTTTCCTGCTGGACTGAATGTGGTGGAAGGGCAGAGACTTCACCAGTTTTGCCTACTGTTAACTCAGTTCCTTGCAAATACTTCCAAATGGGCTTAGAGTCCAGCCCCCTCCTTTTTTTTTTTTTTTGCCTTAAATTTTTTTGTTGTTTATTTGCACATGTACTTACTTGAGAAAGGGTTAAGATGGCCGACTACTATTTCATGAACATTCTGAGTTTTATTTTAAAGGTTAGTGTGTTTGGGGAAGGAGATGGTTAGGAAAAATCGACACTTCCCTTTTTAACTTATGAGGGGAGTGACCCCAGGGAAACACTAGAGCACTTAGTGCCTAGTGCCTAGGAATTCCTCTGTTAGGGGCCCTCGGCTTTACCTGGGAAAGTCCCGAGCTCTACAGTGGGAACGTTGTGCCTCTGCCTTTAGGAGACGCTGTTTGTCAGCATTGTCCTAACCCCAGGAAAGGGGAGGAGGCAAGGCGAGTGAGTCAATGATGACGTCATCGATTAGCATACGTTTCCCAAATCGGCTGACCGAGTTTTCACTTGTTCTGCCAGGCAAAATTGAGTTCTTTTAACCGCGCAAACGGGAGCTTTCTTGGACCTTGGACTTGGAGCACGAAGAGGATTCTAAATTCTTTAAAGCTCTGTTTTCAGGAAATTTTTCTGAGAACTTTTTACCTCCAGAAGATCAGTGGAATTTGATCTGAAGGTATGTAATTAACACTTTTCTCTGCTGGGGTCTCAGGCGCCAGCCTTTTTTTCCCCTTGCTTTACTTCCTGGAAACTTGCAAAATCTCACATTGTCAGCAATGGCACTGTTTCTGTCTGGATTTACTAGGCGTACCAAGGGAAAAGAAAGGTGAGAAAGCCCGAGGTAGGCTCCAACACAGCCCTTTCCTGGTAGAAATATGCTAGCCCATAAATGGAGACAAAGTCTGGCAGACTTGCCAGAGCTAGAGATAAGAACTTTCAGGAAACTGCAAGACAAACGTACGATGTTAGAATAAGATGTCTCCAGGAATCCAGTCATACCGTTTCTAGTATCACAGAGCTACTAGAAGGTAAGACCCCATGGATGCTCACATTAAAAATGACTTTTTTTTTCTTTTTCTAACTATAAAAGTAATATATGTTCATTGCATAAAATTTGAGAAACTCAGACAGGAGCCCAGAATAGAATATATAGTATCTGTAAGTATACCACTTATATATAACCACTCTTTGTTATTTTTTTGTTGTTGGTATGTTCGCCTTCCCTTAGAAAGTAGTTTCTTGTTTCTAAATAGCTAAGTGTTGCATAGCGAATATATACCTCAGGTCCTTAAAGAATGAATAATTACATTGAAAAAATTTTATCGATTCATTGCTCCTCTGATTAGAATGAAATTTAGTGTGGAAATACATTTAGTGTGGAAATACTGACTTCGGTAATTTTTCACTTCCTACATTGATTTGAGCAAATGTTGTCTGAAACCACTCTTTCTGGGGTCTGGGATTATGACTTTTCTTTCTGTGAGATAAAGAAAGGCCTGCCCTGGTATGGTTAGCAATGTTACCTTGTTGTCCTTGGGTTGGTAGATACTTCAGAAATGTACCGCCCCGCCATTACTTTATTTCTAAAATGTAAAGGTGTTACTTCTGCCATTTGGTGGGAATGACATAAGAGCTCCAGGCGGGAGAAATTGTGCTGTGTCGTCCTCCCTCTTGACTAGCTCCCAATGGGGACATTTTGATTTGGGGGAACTCGGGGTCAATTGAGTTTCAATAAAAGCTCTCTCCAGACCTCCTAAAAGGTTAACATGCCAGTGTTGGGGTCACGTTTTCTGGGCTATAGGTTTATTTGTTTTTTTGTTTGTTTTAGTTTTTTTTGGCTGTATGCGGGCCTCTCACTGCTGTGGCCTCTCCCTTCGCGGAGCACAGGCTCCGGACATGCAGGCTCAGCGGCCATGGCTCACAGGCCCAGCCGCTCCACGGCACGTGGGATCCTCCCGGACCGGGGCACGAACCCGCGTCTCCTGCATCGGCAGGCGGACTCTCAACCACTGCCCCACCAGGGAAGCCCTGGGCTATAGGTTTTTGAAGTGACCTCGCAGTGAATTTAATTTTTCAGCATTTCTAGAAAAGTCTAAGGCCTGGAACAGAGGAGGCTGGAACTGGGGGAGAGCCTGGGAAGTTGGGGTGCCGTGTTGTCCACACTCTCTAAGCTGTGGCCCCCAATTCCTTAACTCTTTCAGGCTGGCCATGACATCGCAAGGCCAAAGTTTGAATTCCACCTTTGATGATAACTGTCAAGTGAAATTTCGAGAGACGCTTCTGACTATTGATTCGTACCTGGGGGTTCAAGATGTGGAGCACCTGAAGTTTCTCTGCCGAGACTCCATCGCCCCTAAGAACCTGGAAAAGTGTGGCTCAGCCTTGGATATCTTTGATTACCTGTTGGCAGAGGAATGGCTGAGCGAGGAAGACCCCTTCTTCCTGGCGGAGCTCCTCTACATCATCAAGCAGAATGTCCTCCTTCGGCACCTCCACTACACCAAGGAGCAGGTGGAGCGCTGGCTGCCTGTCCGCAGGAAGGTCTCTCTGTTCAGGTGATCGACATGGCAGGGCCACTGGGCTTTGAAAGGAGGCTGGGATTCATGATGAATTAAGTTTTAAGGGTTTTTTTTTTTAACCCCCCCTTATCTACCTCCTTGGATGGTATGGTGATTCTAAAGCAGGAGATTTCTTAACTTCAGGTGCTAATGAGAAGGGAGGCTGGGAGGTCAGCAAAGTTTCAAAACCCAGCCCGGTGCCTGGGGGTGGCTTCCCTTTGTTTTGCTTCTCACTGAGGAAGGAGGCCCAGCGCCGTGTGCAGCAGGCCAGCGCCTGCCTCTTTGCCAGCCTCCACGCTCTCAGCCTCCTGCCTCCGGTGAGTCACTGGTGTGTCAGCCTATACCTAGCCATTTGAGAAGAGAGAAATGAATACTTGGACCCAAATGAGCAAAATAAAAAAGGAGATGTGCCTTTGGGGTAGGGAGGGACATCATTTATGCCATGTCCAGTTTTGGGGTGAAACCCAGACAGGTAAAATATAGGCATTTTGTCCAAAGAGGTAGAATAAAGGCATCAGACCTTAAGCAACGCTATTTTAAACGGTCCGCTAACATAGTATCTACATCAAACAGCCTCACGAAGTGGAGCCTTCATAATACTATTTTACGGCCTGGATGGTTAGAATCCTTCAGGCCTTAACACTTGAACTGGTTCCTACAACCTGAGCTGCCCTTGGGTCAGTGAGGGAATTCTGGAGATCATTCTTTCCACTCTGCTGGTTAGACAGCTGAGGAATGATCTCAGGTATGCAGAGCTGTTAACCTGTGAATGAAGTATTCAGTTTTCCTTTTCTCTTTTTTTTTTTTGGTTGTGCCGCACGGCATGTGGGAATCTTAGTTCCCCAACCAGGGATTGAACCCGCGCCCAACCACTGGACCGCCAGGGAAGTCCCCATATTCAGTTTTTTTTTTTTTTTTTTTACCGCTGCGGCCCCTCCGGCCGCGGAGCACAGGCTCCGGACGCGCAGGCCCAGCGGCCATAGCTCACGGGCCCAGCCGCTCTGCGGCTCGTGGGATCCTCCCAGACCGGGGCACGAACCCGCGTTCCCTGCATCGGCAGGCGGACCGCCAACCACTGCGCCACCAGGGAAGCCCTATTCAGTTATTCTAATTGTCGACTGTATGACTCTCCAGAAATTGGGATAGTTTCCTTTCTTTTTAAACGGTGAACTTTATACTCACTGGCATTGGGTCCTCCCTGATGAGGGCCTATAAAGTAATCCTGATTTCTAGAATGGAGTCCGGAGGAGGGCAGGCATGCCGAAATTGTGTTTTACGCCTTCTTAGTGGAATTTGAAACAGCACTGGACTTGGAATCGGAAGGCCTGCTCCTACTGCTTACTGTGTTGCTGTCGTTTAATACGTCACTTTGAAGCTCAAAGTTTTCGTTTCAAAATCTATAAAATGAGATTAATAATTGTCTACTCACAGGGTTGTGGTCATTCAAATGAGAGATAACGTACGATAAAATCACTCAATTTCCTGCCCATCCTCTGCAAGTGCGGGGCTTTAATTTGTCTCTTGGGTGTATGTCTTAGAAACCTGCTCTATGAACTGTCAGAAGACATCAACTCAGAGAACTTAAAGAGCATGATCTTCCTTCTGAGGGAGTCGATTCCAAAAGTGCAGATGGTGAGTGGGCCCTATAGGATGGGGTCTTTGTGAACATCGCCTTAATCAGTGTTTGGGAAGATGCTAGAAAGGAATTTCAGGAGGGCTCATTTTTTTGCAGGAGACAGTATCAGACAAGGGTTGACAACATTGACTTTTGATGGGCCTGGAGTCTAGTCCTAGACTAACTCCTGGATGTGGGGCAAGTGATTGAATGTTTCTGAGTCTCCATTTTCTAATGTGTCATATTATAGACAATTATACTACTTCCTTCCAGGACTGTTAAGCGGATTAGATGAAATAATGTACATAAACTATTAGCTGGGGCCTGTATTTTGCACATAGTAACCATGCAGTAAATGACTGCTATTGGCATCCACTGTGTTTTATGATATAGAAATGAGCAGGGCACCACAAAGAAATGAGGAGGTGGTAGCTAATGGCAGAATGGGAATTAGTTGTTCCTCACCTCCATTAGTTGAGGTTTCTGAGGGAGCCATGTCCTTTTCAGTGGACGTTGCAGTGTCTCCCATGTAGAGTTTTGTGAAAATCAAATGAGACAAATGTTTGAGGATGTGCTTTCTAAAGGGCTGTACAAGTGCTTGGAACTAATAGTAATGTTTTTGATATTAACATAATGCTGTTGGCTGATATTCTTGCTAGATTGGTCACAATTAAGGGCAGGAAAGTAGTTGCACATCTCTCTTCCAGGCCTCAAAACTTTATATTTTTTCTTTTGATTCTCATAACAGCTTGTGACAAGCAAGTTAGTTAATTTGGGAAGGGGCCAATTTTCACATTTTACCCTATAACATTAATTTTGTTATTCGACTGCTATCTTTATTAAGTTTTAAGTTATATAATGTTTGATAACACCAAAAAAGACATGTAACATGTATGGAAGTTATAAATGTAGAACTAAGTGAACAGCCATGGATCCCCTGTCCAACTTACAGATGCGCACATCACCAGTGCAAAGAGCTTACAGGTGTAGCCCTCCCATACATATCACATTCTCCCCAGACTAACTGATATTATCGACAAATAAATTCTTTTTGAAAGAAAAATCACTGAGGAGTAGGAAGCTGTTTTACATGTGGTAGGTCTTATGAGGACCATGTTTAATAATTCATTAAACATGTTTCCTGGTGTCAGACCTGTAGGTTAATTAACCTGCAGGTTAATTCTCTGTTTTGGTTGCAATCTTAGAGTCCTTTTTTTTCTCCTTTTCAGAGCCCTCAGGGATTTTAGCCTCTTGCGTCTTTCCATTGGTTCTCTCTCCAGGCTCCTTTATCCTAAGGATTGGTTGTGGGATCCTTGGGAATGGGGACTGAGTCTTACGTATCATTATAGCCCCAAAACATTGCAGAATTACAAAATGGTGCTCCGAATGAAAGCATGAATGAATGGGATGATGCAATTCTCGAGTTTATGTTGGTGCAAAATGGTTACTACTCAAATGACAGCATTTTGCTTTAAATGTAGAATTTCTCAACATCAGAAGAGATTCTTATAGTTTGAAAAACCCTCCAGGATATTCGGATAAAATTATCTCCCAGCTTTGGGCATTCTCTCATAATTTTTCCAGTCTCTGGGTTTATAAATAAAAAGAGACCACTTTCTATTGTTACACCTATTGTCATGCACAGAAGTCCTTACTCCCCAGAATGGAGGAGGATGAGAAGGGCATTTGATATGCTCAACACTGAGCCATGATTTCCCACTAAGAAAAGCTGGGGAATGTATTTCTTCCTCTGGGCCTTTCCACAGGTCCTAGACCTCTGCTTAAAGGCATCTGTGGCTTCAGAAACATTTTCATTGTTCAGGATCATTCCAAACATTTCTCCCTCCTGCTAAATTAGCTTTTAAATCATCAAAGGCCCATGCCCAAGTTGCCAAATGATTTTATGCTTTTCTCACTCCGTACAACAGTAAATAAGAAGTTACTGTGTTTAGCTGTGGCATAAAACTGTGGAATTTCCTGGACAAATTCATGAAAACTGCACTTCCTTCTTGGATCCCAAATGATCTCACTGTATTCTGAAGGAGATCCAACTATTCACGCCAGAATTGTGGCTGAGTTACACACCTGATAATCCAGGTTGATCTCTATTGGGCTTTGTGATCAGGCCAGCCTTCTCAAGTGCGTGAAGGACAAACTTAAACAACCCAGATGTGTTTCCATACCAGGGCTTAATGGGAATGCATTATCTGCAATTGCAATTGCAAAAGACTTTATCACAGAAATAAATTCTTTACCAGCCAGTGGAGGAGGGCCTGAATACCTCTCAGCCAAAAAGGAAGAATTGTGAATTCACGTGGTCTCTCTGGATGGACAGCAAAGACCTTTGCAGGGTGTTCTAGGTTTCCTCTTTGATAGCTTTCACACAAACTTAGAGCAAACATATCCGCCTTCACACATCCTGAGTGACCCAAACAACTGTCAGGATATCCGTTCTCAATGTAGCAATCAACATAGAACCTTAGATGTAAAGGAAACCACACCCAAACCAATCTTCTTAACAAAGATGCAGAGCAAGAGAGTTTCAGAATTTCTGCTAATATTTGCCAGGGTGGTGTTCTTAAACTAATGTGCAGACTCCATTTATATTGTGGGTGTTCGTGTGTGTGTGTGTGTGTGTGTGTGTGTTTGTGCGTGTGTGTCTATGGAGGGTGTCATTTACTCAACATCTAATACACTTTGTACAAAGTATAATGGATTTCCATCATTGCTTCTGGAAACATGGTTTAGCCCCTTTTCTTCCTCCTGGTAGGATACAGTCAAGATAGGAGTTTCTGTTTTGAGCTTCAGCGGGAGCTCATTTGCACAGAAACCGACTGTAGAACCTTGTTCGGGGATTCCCTGTGACCCCTTTGCCCAGCTGATCAGCTCTGGATGAATCTTCCTTTATCCCCTCCTCCCTCCTGCTTTATTTCCTGGGCAGGTTGTTGGTGTGCTGGTGCTGCAGGTGAGGACACACACATTTCTTTGCCTTTTTGGTTCTCCTATGTGTCTCCGGAATGTCTTGAAAATTTATAATCTCTTTTTTGATCAGATTAGTACAGAACTCAGTTAAGACTTTGTAACTCTGGCCTTTCCCTTGGTTGTTGGCATTTTGAGTACCTTGTTTGAAAACACACATTTCGCGTGTGCGCGCGCGCGCGCGCTCACACACACACACACACACACACACACACACACACACACACACACACACACTCTTCCATTAACCCTTTTTCATCCTTCTGTTACTGCTCTATCTTCTTTCCCTTTACTGCCAGACTTCTTTTTTTTAATGTTATTTACTTGTCTTTATTTTATTTATTTATTTTTGGCTGTGTTGGGTCTTCGTTGCTGCGCAGGCTTTCCCTGGTTGTGGTGAGCGGGGGCTACTCTTCATTGCACTGCATGGGCTTCTCATTGCGGTGGCTTCTTTTGTTGAGGAGCACGGGCTCTAGGCGCGGGGGCTCAGTAGTTGTGGCTCGCGGGCTCTAGAGTACAGGCTCGGTAGTTGTGGCGCACGGGCTTAGCTGCTCCGCGGCATGTGGGATCTTCCTGGACCAGGGCTTGAACCCGTGTCCCCTGCGTTGGTAGGCGGATTCTTAACCACCGCGCCACCAGGGAAGTCCTACTGCCAGACTTCTTGAAAGAATAGTCCACACACACTCTCTCTCCACTGACGCGACTCTTAGTCACACTCCAACGCATTCCAAGATGGCTTCAGCCTCCTTCACTCCCACGAAACTATTCTTGCCGAAACTACCACGAGCCTGCTCACAACCAGATTTTTAGTTTCTCATTTTCCCTATCTGATTTTCTTTGCTTGGAAGGCCCCTTTGTGTGTCGGAAGTGAAGGCGTGGTGATCTTTCAAGATGGCGATTCACGTATCACCTCCCATGTGCAGCTTGTGTGATACCTGCTCTGTGGAGCAGGTGAGTCGTGCAGAAACGAGGGGCATCACCATTTGAAGTCATCTTTGACTCTTCCTTCCTTTCTTCACCCACTCCAGTTGACCTCCCAACTCACCAAATTATACCTCAGAAAAGTCGCTCGAATCCAGCGCCTCCTCTGCGTTTCCACCACTAGCTTTAGACCAGGCCGTGCTGATCTCTTCACCGGAGCATTTAATCTTCCTGCTGATATTTTCTCTCTAGCCCACTGCCTCCTCCAACCTATCCCCAAGACTTCTATTTAAAAACAAACCTGTTCATGTCACTGTTCTCCTTAAAAATTCCTGCTGGAACCCCTTCATCCATGGGATACTTGCCCAAACCCCTCGGTGTTCCTTCATGGCCTGATACCAGCCTGCTGTTCCAGCGGTGGCCTATAGCTTTCACTCGGAGTTTGTATTCAGGTCTTCTCCTCAATATTCCTGACCATACAGTCCCTTTTCACTGGCCAGCATGTCTGGAGACTCCCTGGCCCCCTGTTCCCATCCTGCTGATGCTTATGTATGCAGTTAGCGAGTGTTTAGCTGTTCACTTTCTGATTAGTTATTTTATTTATTTATTTTTTGGCCGCTCTGCACAGCATGTGGGATCTTAGTTCCTCTACCAGGGATCGAACCCGTGCCCCCTGCAGTGGAAGCATGGGGGTCTTAACCACTGGACCTCCAGGGAAGTCCCTCTGATTAGTTATTCTTTTCCGTGGGCTCTAACACAATTTTATTTGTATATGTATTTTCATAACCAGATTAATGCATTGGTTGAGAAGTCCTTATCACTGAAAAGATTATGGTGCCTTCCACCTCATATGTAATTCAATATTAAAATAATACTAGCCAATTTGCAATTTTTCCCAGGAGTGCTTAAGATATTTTTTTCTTTTAAAATACCAAATATAAAATTCTTTCAAAACATTTTCTTCTCTTTTCTTTGGTACCCCTGTTTTGCTGCTGCCCTAATCTATTATATCATTTACAGCTGTGAGTTAGAGGCAGTATGGTTCAATGGTTAATGAGACAGACTTTGGTATCAGGCTGCCAGGACTCAAATACCAGCTCTGCCACTTTTTGGCTCTGTGACCTTGGACAAGTTACTGAACCTCCCTGTGCCTCAGTTATTTCATCTTTAAAATGGGGATATAATAGCATCTGCTCATTGGATTGTTTCTGAGTAGTTAGTGAGTGATGTGTGTTTGGTATCTGGTATTAATATAGATTGTATAGAGATTTACAATCTCTATAATGCCTCTTCCCCCCTACTATTGAAGTCTTCCTGCATGGACTCTCCACCTAATTTATTACTGCAATGGGTAGTCAGTAGGCAAGTAAATGTGACTCCATTGATTCTCTTGCAGACCTCTCTAAGTTTCCTGGCATATCTGGAGAAACAAGATAAAATAGATGAAGATAATCTGGCATTATTGGAGCACCTCTGCAAAAAAACTGTACCTAATCTTATGAGAAAGATAGACAAATATAAAAGAGAGAAAGGTAACTAGCTTATGCTTGCTTGCTTGCTCGAATCAGACCATGGGAATTCTTAAACCAATTGGCCATGTATGATGTTTACTTATCACTCTGATAATATTCTTTTGAAATCTCCCCATTTGTTCATTCAACACATGTTTATTGAATGCATACTTTGTACTAGGCACAGTTTTAGAAGTTGGAGCTACAGCAAGGTATAGGGCAAAGCTTCTACCTTCTTGGAGCTTATATTCTAGTGAGGGAAAGTGGTTTTAGACAAATGTCTTCTTCTGATTCTTAACATGGAAGTGATTGTAAAAGAAATTGTTTTGAATGAAATAACATCAAAAAGAAGGAGGCAGGATGGCACAGGAATTAAGAGTGGGATCCATGGAGTCAGATTGCCAGCACTCCACTTATTAATGGTGCAGTGGCCCTTTCCTCAGCTGTTCTATGTCTCACTTTTCCCATCTTTAAAGTGGGGCTAATCGTAGTACCTACTTCATAATTTTTTTGAGGATTGAATGAGGTAATTCCTATAAAATGCATGTCTGGTACAGAGTAAGCATTCAATACACATTGCTATGAATACGTTTGTTAGAGAGGAAAGTCATGAAAACTTTCATATTCTCGTAAAGTACTATCAGAGAAGAATTTTCTTTCTTTCTCTTTTGTTTTTAATCAGGCTTGTAAAGGTAGTATTGCCGTGGTATTATGTAGAAGTAGCTGCACAGGGCAGAAATCAAATTTGGCTGCCTTACCATGTGTCAATATGCTGAATATTTGTGGTTTATTGAGTCCATTTCTCCACTATTAAACAAAAGCTAAAAGTAAACGCTCAGGATCGTATTCATGAAGCTTGTATGCCACACCCATATTTTAATTCAGAGACTCAACATAGTGTGGAAATTTATCTGGTTGAAAACAAAACTAGCCAAAAGGAAACTTCTCTCTAAGAATTCTATTAACACAAAATGAGTCGAGGAACAAAATGTACTGTTGTTAATTTGATAAAATCTCAAACAATAACCAAATCAATGGATAATTTAATGTATACTTTAAAAATTATGAAGAATAAAAACAGCTCTTCTAACCATCACGTCATCAAGTGAGAAATAAAAACAGGGAGCTGATGTTGAAAGTATATTTGAAATCCTCACTTGAACTCTGAATGCTGAGATTTTTTTTGTTTTTTCTGATCACATCATCATTTTTCTGTAATGCAGTACTCCACACAGAGTAAACATAGGGCAGGTGGCCAGATTATTTTGATTATTTGGACTCTGGAGAAGGCTCTCTAGTTTCTATGCAGTAAATGTTTACATTTGCCTCAGTGAGTCTTGAGGACTGAGCTTTATTATCAGAAGAATTCTTTTTTTTTTTTTTTTTTTTTTTTTTTTTGTGGTATGCGGGCCTCCCTCTGCCGTGGCCTCTCCCGTTGCGGAGCACAGGCTCCGGACGCGCAGGCTCAGCGGCCATGGCTCACGGGCCCAGCCGCTCCGCGGCATGTGGGATCCTCCCAGACCGGGGCGCGAACCCGGTTCCCCTGCATCGGCAGGCGGACGCGCAACCACTGCGCCACCAGGGAAGCCCCAGAAGAATTCTTTTTTTTTTTGATTTACAATATTGTATTGTTTCAGGTGTACAACAGAGTGATTCAGTTACACACACACACACATTCTTTTCAGATTCTTTTCAATTATAGGTTATTACAAGATATTCAATATAGTTCCCTGTCAGAAGAATTCTAATTTTGATTTTTCTTTTCTATAATCTACATGCTGTATGATCATTTTTTGGATGTTGAAAGAAAAAACTTGTTTTCCTTTACTAATACTCACAACAACATTCTAGAACACTTCTGACCCCAGGGGTGTGAGTTTTTCCACACCAAGCAATTCTCCAACCCTGCAGACACCAACTGGGTGTCCTTTTTTTTTTCTTTGCGGTACGCAGGCCTCTCACTGTTGTGGCCTCTCCCGTTGCGGAGCACAGGCTCCGGACGCGCAGGCTCAGCGGCCATGGCTCAC
>NC_041215.1:104997408-105037291 GCF_002837175.3 Physeter macrocephalus
GCTCAGCGGCCATGGCTCACGGGCCCAGCCGCTCCGCGGCATGTGGGATCTTCCCGGACCGGGGCACGAACCCGTGTCCCCTGCATCAGCAGGCGGACTCTCAACCACTGCGCCACCAGGGAAGCCCTGTCCTATGTTTTAATTCAGTTCTGACACTCATCAGTTATCACAGATCCCACAGGTTAAGGGTTCAGTCCCCCAAGACTCCCCCTACCACTTCAGCCACCAATCTCAGGTAGTGGGTCCGCAGATTACCCACAGCTTCTGTTCAACTTGGTTATAAACCAGGGGTTCCCATGACCCCTTCCTCAGGTTTGATAATTTGCTAGAACTGTTCACAGAACTTAGGAAAATAGTTTACTTACTAGGTTACTGATTTATTACAAAAGTATACAACTCAGGAATAGCCGCGTGGAAGAGATGCATAGGGCAAGGCGTGGGGGAAGGAGCATGGAAGTTCCATGCCCCCTCCAGGTGGATCACCCTCCCAACACCTCCACTTGTTCACCAATCCAGAAGCTCTCTGAATCCCCCTCAGTTAGGGTTTGTTTTTTGTTTTTGTTTTTTTTGGCTGCACTGCGTGGCCATCGGGATCCCAATTTCCTGACCAGGGATGGAGCCTGTGCCCCCCCTGCAGTGGAAGCGCAGAGTCTTAACCACTGGACCGCCAGGGAAGTCCCTCAGTTCTGGTTTTTAATGGAGGCTTTGTTATGTAGGCATGATTGATTAAATCACTGACCATTGTAATTAATTCAACCTCTAGCCCCTGTCCCCTTTCCAGGGTTCTGGGAGTAAAGCTGAAAGTTCCAACCCTCTGATCATTTGATTGGGTCCCCTGGCAACCATCCCCCATCCTGAGGCTATCTGGATGTCCCCAACCACCAGTCATGTCATTAGCATACAAAAAGACACTTAGTCACTTAAGAGAGTGTAGGGTTTTAGGAACTGTGTGCCAGGAAAAGGGGCAGAGACCACACGGATATTTATTATTATATCATAGGTCTCAGTATTTTATTTTTTTATTTTTATTTATTTATTTATTTATTTATTTATTTTTTTTGGTGGTATGCGGGCCTCCCTCTGTTGTGGCCTCTCCCGTTGCGGAGCACAGGCTCCGGACGCGCAGGCTCAGCGGCCATGGCTCACGGGCCCAGCCGCTCCGCGGCATGTGGGATCCTCCCAGACCGGGGCGCGAACCCGGTTCCCCTGCATCGGCAGGCGGACGCGCAACCACTGCGCCACCAGGGAAGCCCTCAGTATTTTAATATTGACTTTCTACAGTCCTCTGAGAGTTTGGGCTTAATTCTGCCATTTAGGATGAAGGACTAAAGGACTGAAAAGATAGTAGGTATGCAGATTTTAGGCTTCTGTAAGTGAGGTGAGTGGAAAGACTAAGCCCACTGTATCTGGTTAGCACACAAGCTCTGTTTAAGGACCACCTGGATATCCTTCTGAGTTTTCCTGAGCCTTGATGTTTGTTTTAATATTTTAAATTCATTATTAAAAATAATGTATAATAATTATAATAAAATTAAATAGAAATTCAAATAATGACAATAATACAGAGTGTAGGAGGTAAAGTCTCTTCTTTTTCTTCCACTGCTAGTCCATTCCCCGGAAATAACCCCTGTTTGGAGTATATTTTTGTAACTTTTCTTCTATATAGAGATAAGTGCATGTGTGTATGCATGTATGGATAGATAGATACCTATAATACATATTTAACTAA
The DNA here is from genome assembly GCF_002837175.3 of Physeter macrocephalus. NCBI lineage: Eukaryota > Metazoa > Chordata > Mammalia > Artiodactyla > Physeteridae > Physeter > Physeter macrocephalus. The sequence goes on from NC_041215.1 coordinate 104,999,138, forward strand.
GATCATGCTAATCATATTCCATTACTTGCTTTTTTCCCACCTAATATGTCTGGCATTTTCCCATGTATATAACACAGATATAGCTTATTTTTATTAATGGTTCCATAGAGGCATATTTTATATATATAACATATGTATTTAATCAACACTTTTAAATGGTTTTTCTTTTCCTTTCCTTCTCTTCCTACCTTCTTTTGCTTCTTTCTTTTGTTTTCTTTTTGCTATTACAGTCTGAGTTCTGGTTTTATTTCTTGAGGTAATGCTTTTGTAATCTTTATTTGGCAGTTACCTGACACATTGAGCACCATAAGTTCTGAAATGGTGTTTAGTAAAGTATGTAGTAATTTTAAGGAACTAATTAAATTACGAAAATAATAGAAATAGTAAGGAACAAAATATCATAATACAAGGAATGAAAATATAATGATAAAAATAATTTATAAATTCACATTTTTTCTGGGTATATACATGTAGGCCTCTTTAAGCAAATGCCACTACAAATCTACAGGTCCCTGTAACATAATTTCTTATGATGACGGGTTATTTCGGATTGCCACTAGTCAGAAGGTGATTTTTTTGTTTTTCTATCTGATTCTATTCCCAGCCTCCCAGGAAAGGGCACCTCCTGTAGCCAAGGAAACTGAGTCATCGCATCAAGGAGAGAAAGAACTATTTTCCCGCTCGGACATTAACCAATTGTTTGGAGCCTTGCCGGTAGGTTCATTGGTGTGTTGGTAAATGTGTAACCACCAACTTCACTGCAAATGAGAGAGAGAGAGAGAGAGAGAGAGAGAGAGAGAGAATGATTTGTAGCATTTGGTATAAACACTCCTACCATGGCTAATTTCAAGTTACCAACTTGATATTAACTGTATTGCAGAATTTCTGAAAATCTAATGATTGGCTCTCACTAGCTGGTTAGAGCTGACTCCAGTACACCACTGGGTTGCTTTGAAATGGTTCTGTTCTTATCTGTGGGATTCGATCACGGCCGGCTTCATGGGCGTACAGCCTGTACAATCGCACAGGGCCCATACTTTTTGAATGCTCAGCTGTCATTGTTTTGAAATTCTTGATAATGTGTGAACAAGGGCCCTCACAGTTTTACTTTGTACTGGGTCCCAGAGGACAAGAGCTGGGTTCCTGTAGTACCCAGCAAAGGTAGGGTAGGTAGAGGGGGAAATATTGGGAGAATTCGCACTCCATTCTGCACAACATGATCATGGTCCTTGGAAGACACATGACATTCTTCCCTGGGATTTATGTTTATTCCCATCTTGCTTGGCAGTTCTATTTTGCTGACATCTTTCAGCATCAATGAAGTTAGGTTGTCCCTGGAATTTTTTGTTTTCGGTTTTGTTTTCTAATTGTGGTAAAATACACATAACATAAAATTTACCATCTTAACCATACAAAAAATTTGTTTAAAGTTGTAAAATACAAATAACATAAAATGTACCATGTTGGCCATTTTTTTTTTTTTTTTTTTTTTTTTTTTTTGTGGTACGCGGGCCTCTGGCAGGCGGACTCTCAACCACTGTGCCACCAGGGAAGCCCTTCTTCATTTTTAAGGCTCAGTAATATTCCATTGTGTGCATGTACCACATCTTGTTTATCCATTCATCCATGAATAGACACTTGAATGACTTCTATCTTTTGGCTATTGTGAATTATACTGCTTATGAACATGGGTGTACAAATATCTCTTTGAGACTCTGCTTTCAGTTCTTTTGGGGTATACCCAGAAGTGGAATTGCTGGATCATATATCATTCTATATTTCTTTTCTTTTTTCTTTTTTCTTTTTTTGGCAGTGCCTCGGAGCTTGAGGGATCTTAGTTCCTCGTCCAGGGTTTGAACCTGGGCCTGGGCAGTGAAAGCGCCGAGTCCTAACCACTGGACTGCCAGGGAATTCCCTATATGTCATTTTTTGAGAAACCACCATACTGTTTTCCATAGCAGCTGCATCATTTTGCATTTTCACAAACAAGGCACAACGGTTCTCCACACCCTTGCTAACAGTTGTTAATTTCTTGGTTTTTGATAGTAGCCAACCTAATGGGTACGAGGTGGTATTTCATTGTAGTTTTGACTTGCATTTCCCTAATGATTAATGATGTTGATCTTTTCATGTGCTTGTTGGCTATTTGTATATCTTCTTTGGAGAAGTGTTTATTCAAGTCCTTTGCCCATTTTTTAATTGGGTTGTTTTGGAAGTTTTTTATTTTTATTTATTTTTATTTTCTTAAACATCTTTATTGGAGTATAATTGCTTTACAGTGTTGTGCTAGTTTCTGCTGGACAACAAAGTGAATCAGCTACATGTATACATATATCTCCATATACCCCCCCTCTTGCATCTCCCTCCCACCCTGGAAGTTTTATTTTTTAATTCTTAAAAAATTCTTTCACAGCTTCTTTACTGTTTTCATGGTGTCATATTTTTACAATTATAATTATTATTTTAAAATTTGGAAGTATGTTTAATCTTATAGAAAAGTTGAAAAAATGTGAATAATACAAAATTTGTTTACCCAGATTCACCTACCTGTTGTGGCTTTTGTCCCATTTGCTTTATCATTTGTGTGCTCTCTCTTTATCTATTTGTATACGCACACACATAATTTTTTCTGAACTTTTTAAGAGTAACTTGCATACATCATGGCTCTTTACCCCTAAATACTTCAGTGTATATTTCATAATAATAAGGATATTGTTTTACAGATTATAGTACAGTTAAATTAAATTATACAATAGTTTCACCAAGTCAATGGTCCATATTTCAATTTTATCTATTAACCCAATAATATCTTTTACAGGTTTTATAGCGTTTTTCCCTCCAGTACATAATTCAGTCTAGGATCATATATTGTATTTAGTTGTCATGTCTCTTTAGTCTCCTTAAATCTTTTCATTTCCACAACTTTCTTCCTCTTTTATGACATGGACACTTTTGAAGAATATAGTCACCACCACCACCACCTTTTATTAAAAAAATAGGATTTTCCTCTTTGTGTGTGTGCGTGCGTGTGTGCGCGCGTGTGTGTGTGTGTGTGTGTGTGTGTGAGTGGTGTTACCTCATGATTAGATTCAAGCTATATATTCTGGCCAGAATATTACATCAAGGATACCATATCTTTCTCAGGGCATCCCATCTGCAGGCATGTGGTGTTCTTTGGATCCCTATTCATGATTTAAATTTTGATTGTTTGGTCCAGATGTTGTCTGATTTCTTCACTATATAGTTAATTTTATGAAGTTACTATTTTTTCCCTTGAAATGAATTAAAATGTCACCTTAGATTGAGCATCCATTGATAATTCTTGCATGATTAAAAAGCAATGATTTTCAAACTCCAGTATTCTCTCCACATTTATGTTACCACTCAGCATTTTACTGTAAGCAGGAGCCCTCTTTTCTCCCTCAAAAGTTGTTTTGCCTACTCAGCTTAATTCCGTCCCTCACCCACATTTTTACCTGGTTTTGTGCTCAGAGACTGACTTGCAAGTGGAAAACGCACACACACACACACACACACACACACACACACACACACACACACACACACACAGGACTTTCCCCTTTGCCTCCTAGAACCTGAGTAGTTTCTAAGGCATGTGGCTCAGCCTTAACCTCTGAAGTGCTGCTGTTTTGTTGCTGTTGGGTGATTCTGGTCATGGCCAGATGAAGATGGAGAATACCGTGGTGGTGCTGGGAGTGCAGGAGGCTTTGGAGGGCAGCGCCTCACGTTACACACATGCTCATAGACTCTCAGGGTTGGAAGGTGTCTTAAAAGTTATCTAGGCCACCAGTCTCTCTCCATGAAGTGACAGATAAACTAAAACTTGGTAAATTATCTCATGTTTCATATGTACCTGAAAGGTTTTCTTATATAAAAGAGTACTGCCAACAATTGCATTTAATGAGAAGAAACTATTGACAAAAAAAAAACAAAATCAATAAACAGTCTATAGCAGGAATAGAAAAGGGTTTTATTTGATCCAAACTAAGGACTATAGCCTGGAAGACAGTTTCTCAGATAACTCTGAGGAACTGTTCCAGAGAAGCATGGTTTTCAGCAGTTTTATATCTTGTCAGAGCAAAGAACATCAAAAAAAGTCAGGGAAACCTTCCTTCAAGGTTTCAAAAACAAAAACAGATCAGCATGTACACAGCGAGTCGGTATGGCCTTGGCACCTAAGTCGGTATGGTCTTATCATCAAAGGAGGACCAGCATTGGTGCCCCAGGAAGGGAGGCATTTAATCTTTATAACTATGGACATTGTTTACTTCTGGTCAGTGCACCCTTTTCTTTAATAATTAAAGCAGATGTACAGTGTATGCTTGATAGGCCACAAACAGGCTGTTTTAGTTAGCATAAAATTCAAGTTAACTCGTGTAAGCCAGGATGACCTCCCTGTTCCTCAATATGTGAAAATTTTTTTTATCAAAACTGAATTTCACTCCAATAAAGATGTTAAAAAAAAAAAGATCCACCCTCTTAGCAAGTGTCAAGTATACAATACACTATGTTAACTACAGTCACCATGTTGTACATTAGATCCCCAGAACTTATTCATCCCGTATAGCTAAGCTTTGTATGCTTTGACCAATATCTCCCCACTTTTTCACCTGTACCCCTCCACCCCACCAAACCTCTGACAACCGCATTCTACCCTGTGAGTTCAACTAGTTTAGATTCCACATGTAAGTGAGATCATGCATTTTTTTCTTTCTGTGTCTGGATTATTTCACTTGGCCTAACATCCGCCAGGTTCATCCACGTTTTTGCAAATGGCAGGATTTCCTTCTTTCTTGGGGCTGAATGATATTCCTTTGTACAAATATATACTCCATTTTTTTGTCCATTCCTCTGTCGATGGACAGCTAGGTTGTAAAACAAAACAAAACAAAAAGAAACTGTATTTCAAGCAGCATCCTCTAATTTGTTTAAAAACCCAATCAATATTTCTTAGTGTGTCCTAGCCTTTTCTTAAAGACATGCATGCCCTCTAACGAGGAGACATAACAACAGCTGCTTTTTAAGGCCTTACTGGACCCCTCTGGAAAACACTGGAAAGAAGACCAAGTGTGGCCAGGCAATGGGTCATTCATTCATTCCTCTCTGACACAGCTACTTGGGAGGTATCAACCGGCGATGCAACATTCTCAGACAAAGAGAGCCAGACAGACCCTAAAGCTTATTCCCAGTCCTTTTTCTGGCTGATTTTATTAGCACAAGGGAAGAGACAAACCAAAGAAACCTGGGGCCTGGAGATGCCTGGGCTGAGCCCACTGCTGTATCTGTGATGCCCTTAATCCCAGAAAATTCACTCAGCTGCTTTCAAAACCAACTGTGCAAACCCAGAAAACAGCCTGCCTGGCCCTCGGATGCTGTTGAGGAGGACTCTAGGGTGCAGAAGAAAGGGAAATGTGTCTTGCAAAAAGAAAGGCAGGAAGTCTTCTGCAAAGTGAAACTAAACTTCTTTGCCTTTGTTCCCTCAGAGCTGGGAACAGCCGCCCTTCAGAGATTAAGGCTGAGCCACACCCCTTAGAAACGACTTCCATTTCTCACAGGCAGCTTGGGAGTGAGGCAATGCAGCTCTGGTCTGGCTCGAAGAGAAATCACCCTCCAGCAGCCAGAAGCCTGGTGGGCTCCACCAGGGAGGCGCCCCCAGTGACTTGGGGGTGACTTGCCTGTCACGTCAAACAGATGTCCTGGTACTTCCCACCACACAGCCAGTGGCAGAGTCAGTCCTTCCCCAAAACATCGTGGTCATGTCCCCTTTGGGGCTTTCAGCTGCAGGCTAAGGGCTGGGGGTGGTGGGAGTGGAGTGGATGGGGAGTGGATGCAGAAAACACAAAGGCCCTAAACTGTGCTTCAATTTTGTATTTAATCTTATAAAACTAAAAGGAAAAACGATTGCGTACACTCAGAGAAGTCTGCATTGCATTCCTGCCCTGCTTCTCCTCCCCCCATAGATTACCATTTTTATCAGTTTTTTGATTTATCCTATTGAAAAAAACCCACTCGTATCTCTCCTTTATTATAAAAGAGGGAGCACGCTAAATACCAATCTTCCCATTACTTCTTTCATGTCACAGTATCTCCTGGGGAGATGGTCTTCCGCCTTCTACCACACTGTGTGATGAACCGTAGTTCTTTCGACCACTCCCGGTTGGTCAACATTAGGGTTATTTCCAGTCTTCACTTATTCCAAATAATGCTGCAATGAATAAATACTTTTGCTGCTGTGTCTTTGTGAACCTTCCTGTTTGGAAGGAAGAAGTTGATTCTTTTCTTGTTACCTGCTAGTGACTTTTTCTATGGTTGGGGATCAGGTATTTTTTCTTCTCTGAATCAAGCCTAGATTTTCAGCCCTTACCCTAACTGTGTGAATTTCCTGCAATTCATGAATTTCCTCTTGCCTCAACAGGAGGTGTCCTGGCAAGATGAGCATGCACAGAGTAATGGTAGGTGTTTCTAATACACTTTTTTTTTTTTTGCCACGCTGCGCGGCTTGCAGGATCTTAGTTCCCTGACCAGGGATTGAATCTGGGTTCCCCCGCAGTGAAAGTGCCGAGTCCTAACCACTGGACGGCCAGGGAATTCCCTCTAATACACTTTTTATAACTTGGATTAGTACACCAGTAATAGATATATTTGATACATACCAAGCAATTTGGGGTGACTTGGGAGAAGGCTTACACATTAGTGGAGAATTCAGTTCTTATTCTAATTCAGGGCAAGCCACTGAATGCGTGGATTATACCAGGCTTTTCCATGGGGGTGGATGGCGAGGGCTGGGTGGTTTCTATTTGGAAAGCCTAGCCTACCAGCATCTGGGGAATGCAGAGCTGGTCTCCCTCCACCCTTCAGAATGAGGTCACCCTCTGTGGGGAGGGTGGAGCCCTTGGCGGGCAGCAGCACCTTCATCAGGAGCAGAATGTTGACTCTGTAGAATAGTATGGCTCCAGATGCTGCTTGTATATTTCAGAAGGAAAGAGGCTTCAGAGGGAGGGGCTTGGCAACAGTGTGTTTAATGCTCTGATTCCTTGCCCAGAAACCATGACCTTGAAAAACCACTGGGCTAAACTGCTTGCAAACAATCAGGGTTCTGGTGTTCTCTCTGTGATGTGTCCATTCCTCATTTCTTTTTTTCCTGGAAATTTAAAGTGCAGAGTCCAATACACCCCACTTTCCTAGGGACTTTTGTCTTTCTGCCTATCTGGGAGGCTGCATGATATGATGTGGATGAGAATTATTGTTCCTGAGCTCTTGTCATGTGCCAGCCACTGTTCTAAGAGCTTCCTAGGACTTATCTCCTTTAATAATCCAGTCACCTGGAGATAGGTACCACTGTTATTCCCATTTAATGATGAGGAAACTGAGACCCAAGAGGTCTGGTGCTTTGCTGAAGGTCATGCAGCTAGAATGGAGTGCATCTGGGATTTGAAACTGGCGGTCTGACTCCAGAGCACACCCTCTGAGGACCTGGTTCTAACCCCTTGCAGCTACAAGAGCTCAGGCAATGGTTTCACTTCTGAAAAACAAGCACGTTTCCTTCAGTGCTGCAGTTCTGCCGTTTCAAAGTTGAGACCTGTCTTCGCTGGAGAGTTACCTTCTCCCACGTTGAGGGGGAATTTACAGGTGCACAGGAGGACTGCAGCGGGGGTCCCATTTGGTAGGTTCTCTGGTCTGGAGGATCCTGGACTTGCTCAGCCTGAGCTGAGTGCCCAGGACTGACCCTTAACCTTGGTTAATAGCTAACTCAGGCCTCACAGACGAGGGCAGAGCTTCCGGATTCTACTGAAAACTTGCCAGGCGTGTGTGGGAGAAGAAAAGCTTCAAGTCACATTTTCCCTTTACTGTCATCTGACAACTCATCTTTGGCTTCCTCTGTCTATGAAGGATTCTTATCCGGAGGAACCAGGGAGTTTGCAGGTGCACTTCAAAGCAGTACCGTCCGCAGCCAATGCCAAAGCCATGACAAAATTGATCCCAGGGCTGTGGTGATTTTTGCTCTGCCCAAATTAGGTCACTGGGCCTTTCCTGCCCCCACCCCCCCACCTCTTTCTTTTTGGTGTCTGCCCAGCCTCTCTCTATCCAGTGACAGATAAATGTTGACTCAACCCAACCAAACTTTTAACCAGAAACACTTGAGCTGATTCCAACCCATCCTCTGTAAGGAAATCTAAGTGTTTGGGGAAAGATATGTGAAGAGTCTGAGTACTTGTCTTTCTAGGTGGCACAGCAACCCCGGTCTCCGTGGAGATGTTGGGAGCATCTGTTGACACTCTAACTTCTGAAACCAGCACAAAGGTTTGCACTGTTTCCTCTGGTCTTCTCCAACTAGAGTCCAGCCCTTAAGGACTCTGTGGGCTCAGATTTTTGTTTCTATCTTGGTTCTTCTTCCTGTCTCTGTGTGATTGTCTCTGTTCTTTTCGCCTTTTTCTGTAATAATCAGAGGTGTGTTGACCTTTGGCTATGGAGGTGATGTTATCGCCCTTTCAGTCATGCATATCCTTTGAAATATGCAGAGAGGGGAATTTCTTTTTCATTGACTGAAGCCACTTCTTTTCTGCTTGGATCAAAGCTGTACCATGTTTTCAGGAGATCATTGTAGCCACAGAGAGGCCCTGCTGAAGCCAACTCAGCTAATTTGTAATCAAATGCTATTTACAATAATCTTCAAAAACAATTGCACATATTTAAAAATTCACACTGTGGTCTCTACAAAAGAGATTTCTCTGTTTTTGGAGGAATCAGATCACTCCAGAATCCTACCATTTTAAAAAACAAATTACCATTTGATATTTTTGTTGTCTTGTTAGATCCTTACCTATGCTTTCTTCACTTTGCTAATCCAACAAGAAAGATACTTTTGCATAAACCCTGGGTTTGCCAAAGTTTAAAATACATATTTTATTATTTAACACTGCGAATTCACATTCTGCAGTCAAGACAGGTGAAGTTTGAATTTTAATGAGGACCTGGCATTCTACCTTGGAATTAATTTTTCATTCCAGATCAGGACCAGGGTCTTGAGAACTCTCTGCCTTTGGTACTGATAAATGGAGTGGTTGGTTAGAAACATTAAACCCTTAAAATGAGGATTCCCTAATAAGTGGTTCCTATCTCTTCGTCTTCCAAGGAGACAGCTGTGTACAGGATGGATCGGAAACACAGAGGGCATTGTGTTGTTGTGAATAACCACAGTTTTACCTCACTGTCAGAAAGACCAGGGACCAATAAAGACGCTGGTAAGAAAGTCTGGAAGTGCATGAAATGCAAGTTAAAAATCTTAAAATCACTTTTTATTTTCACATTTTCTTTCTGTAGTTTTTATCTTCCATGTAAATATAAGGATGATATCAGAAATGTTTCTAAGCTTCTTGTATATTCCTGGTGTCTTGGTCCATCCAATGGTGTCTAATACCATTAGAGGCCTTTTAAACAGCAAACAGTTATTTCTCACAGTTCTGGAGACTGGGACGTCCAAAATCAAGGCTCTGGCGTTTCCGTATCTGGTGAGAGCCCACTTCCCAGATGGCCGTCTTCTCTCTGTAACCTTACTCAGCGGCCAGGGCAAGATTGCTCTTTGGGGTCTTCTTAATGGGCTCCACCCTGATGACCTAAGCACCTCCCAAAGGCTCCACTTCCTAATACCCTCACCTTGGGGGTTGAGGGGGAACACAGACTTTCAGACCATAGCTCCTGGGGTCACCGAGCTGCTTAAAGAGTGACCAGAGTCCCTGACCATTTACGACTCTGGTTGGGAGAGAGCACCTGGGTCAGATGAGACAACCTGGGTTAGAGTTCTGCCTCCACCACTAACCAGGTTTGTGATCGTGTGGGAGATTCATGGGGCCTCAGCTTCCTCATCTGTGAAATAGGATAAAATTCTGGCCTCTGCTGACTCACAGGATCATTGTGAGAGCACTGTGGCTACTATAAAAAGGCAGGTTAATTGTAAAATTTTATTGTTATGAAAGTAGAAAAAACATCCAAAGCTTCAGCCTATTTGCTATGCAGATTTTTATAACTACTAGCATTGTTTCACCCTTCGTTTTGTTTTGTTTCCCTCCATTTCACTATTTCCCCTTTCTCTCCTTTTTCACAGAGTGCCTGACGCGTGTGTTTCAGTGGCTTGGGTTCAGCGTGCATACTTATGTCAATGTGACTAAAGGCCGCCTAGAGGAGGTTCTGCAGTATTTTCAGACTCATCCAGGCCACGCTGATGGAGACTGCTTTGTGTTCTGTGTTCTGACCCATGGGAAATTTGGAGCTGTCTATTCTTCTGATGGGGACCTCATTCCCATCCGGCAGATCATGTCTCACTTCACAGCTCAGCAGTGTCCTGCTCTGGCTCACAAACCCAAACTCTTTTTCATCCAGGCCTGTCAAGGTGAAGAAATACAACCTTCCGTATCCATTGAAGCAGATGCAGTAAATCCTGAGCACGTGCCCCCTTCCCTTAAGGACAGTGTTCCAGTTGAGGCGGATTTCCTTCTTGGCCTGGCCACTGTCCCCGGCTACATGTCCTTTCGTCACGTGGAGGAAGGTAGCTGGTATATCCAATCTCTGTATAATCATCTGAAGGACTTGGTCCCAAGGTGAGAGTTTTGAGTTGTTCATTCACCTACCTGTTCATTCATTCATCTGTCCACCTACCTGTTCATCCATCTATCCACCCACCCATGCATCCATCCATGCATCCATGCATCCATCCATCCACCCATCCAACACACCTGTATTGAGCACGGGCACGTAACTGGAAAGGAAGATACAGAATTAAAAAAAAGACACAGTCCCTGTCCTCAAGTTGCTCACAATCTGGAAAGACAGACAAGTATATGGGGAAGATGATTCCCTATGGTAAATATACATTGTAAAGCATAGGTGTTATGGGAACATATAGAACTAGCACCTCACCCAGATTTGGAGGATCAGGGGAAGCTTCTAGAGATGCCAGATAGATGTTAGGTGAATAATCAGGGTGAAAGACATTCTGGGGAGAGGGAACAGCATCAGCAGGGAGGCCTTTTATTTGTTCCTTCATTTACTTATTATCAATCACTTGTATTTACTGAATGCCCATGTGCTGCCTTTGGCATTATAATACCCTTGGTTTCCTGTCACTCTGCTCTGACAACTTTCCTTCTGTCTCTGTCACATGCTCTTTACCTGGTACAATGGAAATGGGCATTCACCAAGGTTCTGCCCCAGCCCCTCTTCTTTGCTGTCTCTCTATAGCCCCTTTTGGCAGCTTTAGCTACACCTGGAGGCCACTGGCAACTCCATGAAAACATCTCCCAAATTGCCATCTCTGAGTTTCCGAAAGGCAGAGATGTTTCATTTAACCTTATATCCTCAGCACCCGACACAGTACCTGATACATTGTTGAGGTTGATAAGTATTTGCTGGACCACTGAATGCCGGGTTGAGTCAACCTCATTCTTCGGGTCAGTCCTATGCATTTCTCACAGCCTGCCAGACATCCCACCTCTCTGTTGCCTTTGGACCTCACATTCAATATGCACAGTCCTGAACTCATCTTCTTAGCCCTCTCCAGGGGCTCCTACTCCTGAATCCCCATTTCTAGGAACAGTTCCAATTCTGGGAATTCAGGATTGGGAACCAGGATGGGAGCCTTGAGTCACCTTAGCTCTTCCTTCTTCTTTACCAACCTCTCCATCAAAGACCAATTCCTATGGCATCAGGGAAAATGCACTATTTATCAAGGGCCTGCTACATGCCTACTGTACTGGGTACGGAGCTGGGGGCTCGGGGTATCATTGTGAACAAGAGAGACAAAATCTCTTCTCCATGGGACTTACCACTCAGTGACAGGAAGACAGATGATAGAAATGTAAGTAAATGAATATTTGAATTAGTGAGATAATTTTGGGAAGTAATACCTGCTATGAAAAGCAAAACAGGATAATGATATAGAGTGTGGAGCAGGGGGCTACTTGAGAAGGCTTCCTGGTAGAGGCGAAATTTCAAGTAAAACTGAATGATGAGTCAGCCACAGGGAGATCTGGGGACCGAGAGAACAGCTAGTGTGATGCAGGATGCAGGTGCTGAGAACCAGTCATGAAGGCATGATTCAAACTTGAGTTCTGTCTCCAGAGCCTATGCTTTGCTTCCAGTGATATGTATTGCCCACCCGCAGAACATTCTGGTAAATGCCCACAAGCCCTGGATCAAATGCTGCCTCCTCTATGGAGTCTTCTCTTCTGCTCCCAGCCAGAGGCACTGTCTTCTCCTCAGAATTTGCAGGGGAACTTTGACCTACTTTTCATGCGGTGTTGATCACATTCTGCCGTGTATTATGGAGTTTGTCTCTATGCTATCCTTGGTACGTGTTTCATGTCTGTATTCTAAGTGTTTAAGTTCAGGAATTGTGTCATGTTTGCCCTTTATCCCTCCCAAAACCTAGAATAGAGAGGGTATTATTAATAGTAGGCTCTCTCTCTGTATATTTCTATCACCTCCTGTTCTATCTATCTATCTACCTACCTACCTACCAGCTTGAAGGAAGAACACAGAAAAATAATTATATGCAAAATGTCTTTGTGGACTAAGTGCATTAAAATGCAAGGTGTGATTATTAATATGATGTTCTTAAATACTGACTGTAGAATTGAAAATTTTTATATAATTTAGCATGTCTTTTTTAATTTCAGAAAAAATGTTTCTTTATATTTGGCAAAATTCCAGTTAGAATCCTGGCATGCTAGACTGGGAAGAAGCCACATATTTTAAAATCTGTTTTCTAAGACATGATATGTGATTTCTATCTTCTGGTTGAAAATATATTTTCTTTTCTGCCTGCAGACAGGAAGATATCTTATCCATTCTCACTGCTGTCAACAATGATGTGAGTCGACAAGCGGACAAACGCGGAACAAAAAAACAGATGCCTCAGCCTGCTTTCACACTACGTAAAAAAGTAGTATTCCCTGTGCCACAGGAAGAATTTTTACTATAGTAGAAAGTTTTGATCGACGCTTAAACTTGAAAAGACCCTTTGGGCATCGCTTCCAACCTCCCACCTGTCATAGAAATCAGTGACAGGTAGTGAGCTGGCCTCCACCTGTCATTCTAGTAGAAGAACATGCTCTATTTTCTGACACAACAAAATCTGTTTTTTTTTTTGTTTTTTTTAAGATAAGTCTAAATGGTAGAAAACTTTCTTTATTGAAGCCTTGGACTGTAGTCTTGAATTTAGCTGTGCACCCCAAGAAAAAAGTGATTAGCCTCGGTTTGTGCATCTGTGAAGTAAAAGGTGGGACCGGGTGTATTTTAAGATTCCTTTTAGCTCAGAACCACTGTTCGTGGCCTTGACTGAGCTTAGATTTCCCTTCTATATATGCTCACACCTTGTTATAATTCTGTATCCCCTCTGCATGGTCTTGTTTTGGACACTGGATGATGATGAGATCATGGTTCAATGACCCTCTCCTTGTTCTCCCCTAAAGTTTGATCTGTGCCACACCCATTTCCTGCTTTAGTGTAAGGAAGGTGTTTCTGCAGGCAGTGTTTCTCTTGGGACAGGAGCAGGGTTGGCTCTCGGAAGATGACAGCTCAGCGTGAAGACAGACACATTCAGCTGCTCTGGGAGCACAAACTTTACACCCTTGTATTAAATTCCATGTTGGTCAGGACCTTTCAGACGTCGCTGACAGAACACCCACCTCACACCAACGAAAGCAAAAAAGAAAATTGGTTGCTTCTTTCACCTGAAAACACATGAACACGGAGACTGGCTTCAGGTGAGGCTTGAATCAGGACTAAATCTGCACACAGCATCTCTCTCGGTCAGAGTCCTCAGGGTTGGCAGCTGACTGTAGTCAACAGCCCCTGCCTTAGCTCTAACACGCTCTGCTGCTCTGACCCAAAGTGATGAGGAGAGAGGCGGCCTCAGGGACTGAAGATGTTCACAGGGCTTGTTGCTCTCTCTAGCCAGGCAGTGTCTGGCTATGCCTTCTGGAGGGGGAGGCTCTGTATGGAAGCCTTGATACTTAAAAAATTAAGGTTGTGAACACTCCTATGTAATGAATTTTTTTTCTTTTAATTTCAAGAGGAATTTTAAATTCTTGGAAGGAATTAAATGTTAGTTCCTGGAAGGAGGGAGATTGAAAGTCCTGTGGTTAATGACTTCATTTATAGATAAAGAAACTAAAGCCCAAGGAGACAGAGTGATTTGCTACAACGTCCAGCCAGCTATATCATTTACAGGATTTTGTTTCCCACTTAACTGAACTGGAATGTCATGGGTCATAACAGGACTTTATGAGCATTTCTTGGATATGTAGGTGCTCATGAAAGATGTCAGGGAATGAAGAAAAAATAACTCAGTGATGCTTGATTTTATAATTATTTTTATGAAAGTCAAATTAATGTCTGGCAAATTTGCAGTGAGAAATATTCATAAGAACCTTGTTATAATGTAGCTAGTAATTACATGGATTTGAATGTAGGTTGACCAAGGAAACAAATCTCATATATATGTCAGGATGATCTTCCAAAATCATTGTTCATACAAGTCAAAGCTAACAGCTGGTGGGTGCAGTCTTTGTCCAATTGGATATACACAGCTTTTGGCCATTTAACAGTCCTTTGCTAGTTGAAGGATGATTTGGTACAAAGGAAAGAGCAAAGGGTCTGGAGAGAGAAGCCTTGGGTTTCTGTTGTATGCTGTGATTCCCTTGCTCTGAGACACTAAATCAAGCTAGTTTTTTGAGGCTTATCTATATAGCAGAGAAGTATTATCTGTTGGGAGGATTAAGGTTTAAATCTAATTGTGGCGTGGTGCATATAGGCCCATGGTAGCAGTATTCTGGTAGTAACCTTAATGGAAGTAGCAGAGTTTGAGTTCCTTTGCATCTAATTCCTGCTGACTTTTAGCTTCAAATCAACAGTAGCAACACCCGCTGATATTCTCTGACTGAGGAACAACCAGGCCAGCTCTTGGCTCTGAGTCCAGCTGGGCAACACAGGTGATGAATTCTCCTGCATCAGAAATATGTGGGGCTAGATGTTGAAGTCCTGGGCCTGTGTTCTATTTTATATTTCTGTTTCACTGGAACTTAGTGCATGTGCACGGTTAAACTGTAGAATCAGGAAACTTTCCATGAACTTTCTTTACGGAGGCCTCCAGCAAGCATGTGAGGAATCACTAGACATTTATGCCTGTGAGTCATGGGTCTATACAGACAGCAGGAGTGCAGTCGTTCTTGGCTCATTTTTCCTAAATGGAGCATATGCACACTTGGCCCTTGTCTGTATTTGTGTGTGTGTGTGTGTGTGAATTTAGAGTCCACAGACAAAAGGAAGTGATTGATCACAACCATTTGGCAGTGCCTACAGCCATTGTCTGTCCAGACATTTATGATGAAAATGGCAGATGGAATAAGGTTTCTGTATATTTTGCCTAGTTTTGCTCAACCTACAAGAGCTGTAGTTAATTTTTTCTTTTCTCTTTATCGCTCAAATTTTGGCTTCTACGAAACAAAATGAAAGACATGAAAACTTTTGATAGAGTATTATGCAAATGTTAGTTATTTAATAATGATACTACCGGTGTTTAGCATTATTAGGACTATTAGTCACTACAGCATCCTACTGGCATCTGCTTCAGGGACTCACCATGGTGGTGGGCAGGTTTGATATCGTGGCATTTCCCTTAGCAATATAATTATTCCCCTAATACTCAGGTAATTTAAACATATATGCAACTAGTACATTGTGGTTACTGACCAATCAGACCAGACACTGATCAGTTTAACACAACAGTTAATGAGGCTGAATAGCAGCCAAAGATCAGTGATCAAGTCTCTGCTGAGGTGAACCAAATTAGACATTTACCTCATTTTATAGACGACTTGTGTGCCATATCGGATTGACAAAATTTTCCAGGTCGGATACTTTCTGAGTGACCTAGTCAAATTCTCAACCTGAAATTCTTCGGCCCTTAGGTTTTTGTGGATTTATCTTCAGGATCTGAGAGTCCTCCACCTTCATTTTTAAATGTTGTCATTCCTTTTGGGGGTAATCTTTAAAAATTAATACAAGTGCCCTTCGTTTTTAAATGTTGTCATTTTTAAATATTGTCATTCCTTTTGGGGGTAATCTTTAAAAATTAATACAAGTGCCCTTCATTTTTAAATGTTGTCATTTTTAAATGTTGTCATTCCTTTTGGGGGTAGTCTTTAAAAATTAATACAAGTGCCCTTCTCTTCCGTATGACCACCTCGTATTTGCGTACCGCCACCTAACTTCTGTGCTCACATCCGGGTGCCCACAGAAAGTGATGAACTTTACATTGCACTTTTAAATGTAGCATAGATTAGGGTCCACGGCTGGGGATTCTCAGGTTTATTGTCAAGTGTCAGTGGTTAATCTGTTTGAAACCTGCTCCAATCCATCCTCTCAACCCTATAGACTCTACTTCACCATCCCTCCCCTTAACTCTTCGAGCAGAGGGAACTCACACCACACACAGAGTCATGGATTTGAGAGACCCTGTGGTCCAGCCTTCAGAGTGTTAAATTTACCAAAGTCTCACAGCTGTTAGTGGAGGATTTGCAATCCTCTGTATCTCTTGCTTTGCAATCCTGCCATCTGGTTTCAGCTGCAGACAGCTTTAATTATCTTTTTCTCTGTTGGTCTTGAATCTGCCCCCTTAGAATGTACTTAGAACCACGGGTTCTCATTCTAAACTCTGGAGACATACCAAGCAAGGGTAACTATCGTCTGGTGAGGTATATGTTGTATGTGACAAGTTTTTTTTTAACTTTTTTCTGGTAGGGTCTGAGTCTTGTCAAAAGTCTGCAGTTTGCTCTTAAAGATGTGGTAAAAATATAGTGACATATTTGTATCTTTAAACAGAAACTAAATTTCTGAAAGTAGAACCCTTTTAAAAAAGCACTAAAAAAGCAATAAGGGAATTTCCTGTTTAAAGAAAGACCCATTTGGCAATGCAAACATTGTATTTAACATAACTTTTGCATGTATGAACATTTAAAAGAGGGTTTTTCTATTAAAATTTTTAGATTATATTAAATTTTACTATTTAAATGTATTTTTGAATAGGTGCTATCTTTACATTGTATGAAGATAAGAAAATATGAAAGGGTGTTCAAGAAAAGTTTTGCCCCCATTTCTGTGCAATGCCTGCCCAGTCCTCTGTCCTCCTCATCCCATAGATAATTTCAGGGTTTCTTAGTGCAAATGCAAATACAACAAAGAAAAATATATGTGCATTTTAAAATAAGAATTTCTTGAAACAAAGTATATATTGTACACTGTGAAACTCACATCTCTCATTTGGTCTTATTTAAAATGATGCTGTAAGATGCCTGGAAATATTGGTACAATTCTAGAATGGGAATAACTTTATGAGCTTTGTGGACTGAGTACTTGTAAATAATAGTAATTGCCTTACCAATAAATAAAGACATTTTTTTCCTTTTTACCTCTGAGTAGTGTCTTTGATTTTACTTAATAATTTTTTTCTGCTTATATAGTGATATATGTTCATTGTGGAATATTGGGGAAATACAAGAACACACAAAGAAGAAGAGTTCATTCACTTATAATTCTATTTCGGCATACACTTTCCCATTATTTCACTCTGCATTTGTCCCTGATCTTCCCCACCCCCTTTAAGTGAGCCTAACCTCCATGTCCGCTCAGTCATGAATCCAGTACACTTTGTCATTACCAATATCTGTACTTCCACCCGAGTCTCAACTTCAAGTGTGCCCCTCTCTGACAACCACCTCCTACAATTCCATCTCACTTCCTCTAGGACCCTCCCTTCAGCTGTCTTCAGAGCCACGGGGCCTCTAGTTAGTCCACTGACCCTATCTGCCATCTTTCCAATGTCAACATCACCCCTCACTCCCTTACTCCCTCTTTACCCAACTAGAGTCCGTGTGTCATCATTAAACTCACTCTCTTGCACCAACCCTCAACACCCTTGCCTTTCCTTCAGTCCTAGAATCCAAACTGGTTAATCGTATATGTCTGCTTACTCCACGTTTGTACTGGAATTCTTGGTTATGGCTGGTGTAAAACCACAATGTTGCAGACTGGTCTCACTTAAAGCCGATGACCACAAACCTCAAATAGGTGTTCAGTGTTTCCTGGAAATTGTGTGACATTTCCCTAGTTCTGTCACCCGTTTGCTTTCTCAGACTATTTTAAACCTTCTTTTGTCTGCTCAGACCTCTATTATCCTCCACGCCCCTCACTTTCATTTGATCGTCTGTCTCACTCATTTCTCTAAGCAAAGTGATCAGAAGAGACTTCCACCTTCCATCACCAAGTCTCCCCGCCCACAGGCACCTTAACCCTCATTCGCTGGTTTCTCTCCCATCAACAATGGGTGAGCTGCCCGTGTTACTCCCAAGAGTCAGTGCCTTGTGCAGGAAACATGCCATCCTGCTTACTCAAAGATGTGACCTCCACAGCCCTCCCTCTATCTCCTTTCTGCTCTGTTATCCTTCCCCTCTCTCCGATGTCATTCCCCTCAGCATACAAAACATGCTGTAATTTCTCCTTCCTTCAAAACAGAAAACAAAACAAAACTGAAACCCTCCAAAGCCTATCTTTCATCAAATGCTCAGAAGCAAACTCTGAGAGGAGGTTCTTGTGCCAGTGATTTGTACAGGAGTGCTCTGGGGAGAAACCAGCAGGGAGTGGGAAGCAGGACAGGGAAAGGGAGGAGACAGGCAAGGCTGAGGCCACGCCAATGCTATCTCAGCCTGGCCTGGTCAGAGCGCTCTGCAGCAAAATCATCCATGGAGGGGCTTCGAGCCCTGGTCCGGGAAGATCTCACACGCCGTAGAGCAACTAAGCCCATGTGCCACAACTACTGAGCCTGTGCTCTAGAGCCTGCGCGCCACAACAAGAGAAGCCACCGCAATGAGAAGCCCGCGCACCACAACGAAGAGTAGCCACCGCTCGCCACAACTAGAGAAAGCCCACGCGCAGCAAGGACGACCCAACACAGCCAAAAATAAAAACAAACAAATTAATTTATTAATTAAAAAAAAAATCTTCCTTGGAGCCCCTCTACCAGAGGGCAGGGAGCCAGGCTTTCTTCTTCCCTCAGCACCCCCATCCTTGGCTAAGAGCTACCCCAGGTGGGGGACCCTCCCAACTGGCAAGCTGCTGGGGGTAGGGGTGGGGAGGGGAAGGGTGGGGAGCACAGGGGGATTTCAGAAGGTGGGAGGAGATCTGTGAGGAGCACTACAGCACCCCCTGTGTTCCTCTTGACCCCACGTCATTTTGTCTTCCCATCCTCAGATCTGTCCAATATTTGCATGACCTGGGAAACAGTAAAATCTGAGGCCTATAAATCATATGTACGAATACAAATAGCCAATAAACTGTTCTCCTTGGGACTTCCCTGGTGGCACAGTGGTTAAGAATCCGCCTGCCAATGCAGGGGACATGGGTTCGAGCCCCGGTCCGGGAAGATCCCACATGCCGCGGAGCAACTAAGCCTGTGCGCCACAACTACTGAGCCTGCCTTCTAGAGCCCGCGAGCCACAGCTACTGAGCCCGTGTGCTACAACTACTGTAGGCCGCTCTCCCTAGAGCCCGTGCTCCGCAACAAGAGAAGCCACCACAGTGAGAAGCCCGTGCACCACAACGAAGAGTAGCCCCCCAACTTGCCGCAACTAGAGAAAGCAGGCTTCTCTAGTTGCGCAGCCCAACTAGTGGGCTTCCCTGGTGGCGCAGTGGTTAAGAATTCGCCTGCCAACGCAGGGGACACGGGTTTGAGCCCTGGTTGGGGAAGATCCCACATGCCGCGGAGCAGCTAAGCCTGTGCATCACCACTACTGAGCCTGTGCTCTAGAGCCCATGAGCCACAACTACTGAGCCCGCATGCCACAACTACTGAAGCCCGTGCACCTAGAGCCCATGCTCCGCAACAAGAGAAGCCACCGCAATGAGAAGCCTGCACACCACAATGAAGAGTAGCCCCCGCTCACCACAACTAGAGAAAGCCCACGCGCAGCAACGAAGACAGAACGCAGACAAAAATAAATAAATAAATTTATTTAAAAAAAAAAAAGAAGAAGCTCAGTACTACATCTGATCACCCTACAATGCTGCTTATTTCACCACTTGAAAGGCTCTTCACCACCCCTACCCCCTCCACACTCATGCCCTTCCCCACTCACACCCCAGCTCTGGCCACCATGCCAGGAGACAGTGAGTTGGTTTTGGCTAGAGGCTCCTTGTGCTGCCAAATTAGTAACTCCAGCCCTTGGGTCTAGCCACTTGCTGAGGCTGAAAATGACGACTCGGTGAGAGTGACAGAGAGGTGTTACTGTTCCCTTTTTTTTTTGCGGTACGCAGGCCTCTCACTGTTGTGGCCTCTCCCGCCGAGGAGCACAGGCTCCGGACGCGCAGCCTCAGCGGCCACGGCTCACGCGACCAGCCACTCCGTGGCATGTGGGATCCTCCCAGACCGGGGCACGAACCCGTGTCCCCTGCATCGGCAGGAGGACTCTAAACCACTGCGCCACCAGGGAAGCCCACTGTTCCCATTTTACAGATAAGAAAATCAAGGCTCAGAGATGCTAAGCAATGAACAAGGTCACACTGCTAGAAGGTGGGAAGGTCCAGACTTGCACTCTGTTTAGTTGAGCTCCAAGTCCACAATCCTGACCTTCCTGTCTTCACCACACTGCCCTTGTGAAAATATTCCCTGAGGGACAGAAGCCTACATAGGGTAATTGGCACCCCATCTCAGTTCCTGGGGGTGGGAGTCTGACCTCTCCACTCGAGTTATCACCATGAAATGTCTAGGACAAACCAATATAATCCACAGTTTCAGGCCTGTGAGAAATGGACTTCGCCCAGGTTAAAGATAGAATGAAAACAGGCAGTTCTATTACTTACAAGAAACATGATTCATTCTACCAGTAATTGGAAGCACAGCTGTCTGGTAGAAGAGTTAGGCTGATTCAACTCCTCCTCAGGCTCCGGCACTGCCTCCTTAGGTCCAAGATCCCTGTGGGTAATAAATCCATTTCCCCCTTTTTGCTCTTTGTGTTCAGTAGGAAGTTATAGTTTCTGGGAAGGACAATGAAAATAATTCAGCGGCTGGAAGAAAACACATGTGAGGGCACTGAATAGGCTCTCAGATCTCAACAACCTCCCCTCCCAGCTCCACCCTGGCTCTGACACCCGACACTCTGTGCACAGGCAGGGCAGCATTTAAGAGTCCTGTCTGGGGGCTTCCCTGGTGGCGCAGTGGTTGCGCGTCCGCCTGCCGATGCAGGGGAACCGGGTTCGCGCCCCGGTCTGGGAGGATCCCACATGACGCGGAGCGGCTGGGCCCGTGAGCCGTGGCCGCTGAGCCTGCGCGTGCGGAGCCTGCGCGTGCGGAGCCTGTGCCCCGCAACGGGAGAGGCCGCAACAGAGGGAGGCCCGCATACCACAAAAAAAAAAAAAAAAAAAAAAAAAAAGTCCTGTCTGGAGCCCACGGTACCTGAGAGCCACCGTGCCCTGAAGCAAGATGACAGCCTGACCCCTTGCAGCATGCACCAGTGTTCTATTTTGGAGCCATAGAGTTTAAAATTCTCAACGTATCATCCCTCTACACTCTCTCTTATTGTTCCTACTTTTGTTACATGTGTATATGTGCTCATCTCTTTCCTTTCACCATAAACATCTTTTAGAAATTCCTATTTTCTTTATTTGGAAAATATGATACAAACAAGTAGTAAACACTACAGAAGGATACACAGGAAAAAGTAAACTTCACACTGACCCCTGTCCCCCAAGCCCCCAGTTCCTTCCACAGAGGTAATTACTGTTTCCAATATTTTGAATATTCTTTCAGAGACGTTTTATTCTTATAGAAGCATGTGTCCGTGTCCTTCCCTCATTTCCTTGCCTCCCAAATGTTAGCAGACTCTTCTGCACCTTGGTTTTCTAATTGAACACATCTCAGAGGCTGTTCTATATCAGAACATATAGGTCTCTCTGATCTTTTTTTTCTTTGAAAGGGCAAACAAGACTTTTTTAAACTTTTTATTTTATATTAGAGTATAGTTGATTAACAATGTGTTGGTTTCAGGTATACAGCAAAGTGATCCAGTTATACATTTACATGTATCTATTCTTTTTCAAATTCTTTTCCCATTTAGGTTGTTACGAATGTTGAGCAGAGTTCCCTGTGCTACACAGTAGGTCCTTGTTGGTTATCCATTTTAAGTATAGCAGTCTTTACATGTCCATCCCAAACTCCCTAACTATCTCTCCCCCAACCCTTCCCCGCTGGTAACCATAAGTTCATTCTCTAAGTCTGTGAGTCTGTTTCTGTTTTGTAAATAAGTTTATTTGTGTCATTTCTTTTTGGATTCTGCATATAAGTGATATCATACAATATTTCTCTTTCTCTGTCTGACTTACTTCACTCAGTATGACAATTTCTAAGTCCATCCCTGTTGCTGCAAATGGCGTTATTGCATTCTTTTTAATGGCTGAGTAATATTCTTGTATATACGTACCACATCTTTATCCATTCCTCTGACATTGGACATTTAGGTTGCTTCCATGTCTTGGCTATTGTAAACAGTGCTGCAATGAACATTGGGGTATATGTATCTTTCTTTTTTTACTGTGACTATTCCATCCTGTTTATGATTTAATTAGCCCCCGATAGGGATTGCAAATTTCATAAGGGCAGAAATCAGATCTTATTTATCCTTTGTTTCCTATATTCCAACCTAAGGCAGTGCTTTGCACAAAGGGATGAGCCAGAATTAACATAAACCACAAACACATCCATTCATGAAAATTGGGGAGACAGCTCTTATTTATTCCTAGTTCTGAGTTCTGACACCTGATGCTTTGCCGTACTTAAAATGGGCTAGTTCTCATTCAGCTTCCCTATCAGCCACACCACCATCCAACATGTACTAAGCTCTGCCATGTATCAGGCAGTTAGAAGACCTTGGATACAAGAAATGTCCCTGCCCTCTAGGAAATTATAATCTGACTGGGGAGAGAAGAAAGGTATATATATATATTATATATATCATATATATATAATATATATGATATATATAAGAAAGATATATAAAATATATATATATACATATTTTGGGGGGTGGGTGGGGCAAAAGTGAAATAACAAAGTAATCAAAAAAGAATGGGTAAATTTAAAAAATTGTCTTAGGACAACTGGCTCTCCTCCTGCAAGGAAACAAAATTAAATGCCTACCTCAGACCATGCACACAAACACAACAATTCCAAGGATACATATGTTAAAACAAAAGTATAAAGGTATTAAAAGAAATATAGGAAATAAAAAATCAGAGAAAGTTTCACTAAGCAAGACATAAAAGCCAGAAATCATAAACGAAAAGATTGATACATTTGACTTCATAAAAATATAAAATTTCTTATAATCAAAGACACGAAGACTGCATTAAAAGATGGGCAATGGAAGGAGCTTCAAGACGGCGGAAGAGTGAGACACGGAGATCACCTTCCTCCCCACAGATACATCAGAAGTACATCTACACGTGGAACTGCTCCTACAGAACACCTATTGAACGCTGGCAGAAGATCTCAGACCTCCCAAAAGGAAGTGTGTCAATAAAAGATCCCCTCGCCAGTGTTCATTGCAGCTCTATTTACAATAACCAGGTCATGGAAGCAACCCAAATGTCCATCGACAGACGAATGGATAAAGAAGATGTGGTACATATATACAATGGAATATTACTCAGCCATAAAAAGGAATGAATTTGTAGAGATATGGATGGACTTAGAGTCTGTCATACAAAGTGAAGCAAGTCAGAAAGAGAAAAACAAATATCGTATATTAACACATGTATGTGGAATCTAGAAAAATAGTACAGACGAACCTATTTCCAGGGCAGGAATAGGGATGCAGCTGTAGAGAACGGAAGTGTGGACACAGGGGAAAGGGGAGGGTGGGATGAGTTGGGAGATTAGACTTGACATAAATACACTACCATGTGTAAAACAGATAGCTAGTGGGAACATGTGGTATAGAACAGAGAGCTCAGCTTGGTGCTCTGTGATGACCTAGATGGGCAGGATGGGAGGGAGGTCCAAGAGGGAGGGGATATATGTATACATACAGCTGATTCACTTCCTTGTACAGCAGAAACTAATACAACATTGTAAAACAACTATACTCCAATAAAAAAACGTTTTGTCCAAAAAAAAAAAAAAAATAAGTTGGGTAATGAAGTTTGGGAAGATGAAAAAGTTTGGAGATGGACAGTGCATGGTTGCACAGCAGTGTTAATGTACTTAATGCCACTGAACTGTACATTTAAAAACGGTTTAAATGGTAAATTTTATGTTACATATATTTCACCACAATAAAAAAAGACATGCAATAAATGAGGAGAAAATATTTGCTATGTAAGTAACTAAGGATGAAGGTCTCTAATAAAATTTGTAAAACTAAACATACTTCTAGGAATGAATTGAGGAGGAATTTCTATGAATCAGAAAGAAAGTGACAAAAAGTTCATCCGCATTTGATTAAAGGCTGGAATCCTGCCAATCTATGTGGTTGTGACAAGAAAGATTTACCAAGCAGAAGTATACTTTTGTTAACATCTTTCTCCATGATCACAAGTTCTAAATTAGCTACAGCCAAAATAAAAGTTTTATGTTTAAGTTAAAATTCTATCTACAGATTTGATTTATCAATGAGATATTTTGGCAGTATTTTCTTTTTCATTATTAAAAATTCACCTGTATCGTTATCATGAAAAAAAAGTTCAACTGCAAAATGAATAAAGGATATGAACAAGTATTTCATAGAAGAAATAAAAATGAACAATAAAGTTATGAAAACTCAATCTTCCTAGTAATTGCACAAAACGAACTAAAACAATGAGATACTACCCCTCAGATTAATAAAAGTTAAAGAAAAAAAACGATTGGAAAGGGTGTAAGGAAATGGGCACTTTTATGTGTTGGAAATATAAATTGGTGCAGCCTTTTAGGGAAAGCGATTTCACCATATCTTTCAAAAATTTAATTGTACAATTCTAGGACAGAGCAATTCATTCCTCTTCCAGGAATTTTCCCAGAAACAGTCATGTTCACAAAAACACATGTTCAGTACAGCACCCTGTATAATAGCCCAAATTTGAAACTACCCACAAACTACCCAAACTGGAAACTATTCCTTACATAGAGGAATGGCTAAGTAAATTTTACAAGTATATGATGATGTACTAGGCATGAATTAAAAGAATGAATTAGGATTATAGGTACAGACCTGGAATGATGCCCATTATATCTTGAAAAGTAAAAAGAAAGAAAGCTATAATATGCAGTATAACCCCTAACTGACTATATATACAATATATATATTATACATATATAATATATATATAATATATAAAATATATATATAAAATATATATTATACATATATTATATATATATATTAGAGTCCAGTCAGAAATGGAAACCACATCTGTAATTTAATTTGAAAGGGAAAATTTAATTGGAGGAATGATTAACCAGTTAAAGAAGGTTAACTGCTCAAGGTAAAATATCTCCAGAGCTGAGGGCGAGTACCCAAGGAAGGAAGAAATTTGGAAGACTTCTCCCCAAGACCCCAAGGTTGGGAATCAGAAATGGTAAAAGAAGAGACTTCCCTGGCAGTCCAGGGGTTAAGACTCCATGCTTCTACTGTAGGGGTCATGGTTTTGATCCCTGGTGGGGGGACTAAGATCCTGCATGCTGAGGGGCAAAAAAAAAAAAAGAACTGGTTGAAGATGTGGCTGAGCCCACAGACGATAGAGAAGTTCCCGAGGGGGATCACAGGCCAGAGCTCGTCTGCAGTCAGCAAGTGGAGCTGGTGAGCAGGGGGCTGCCCACGGGGGCCTGATACAGTTCTCGGCAGCGGGCCCCATGAGCAGCAGCCCCAACCAGGAAGAGAAACCTCTCCCTCCGTTCTCGTTCACCCTGGTCCTCCAGTGCCCTCTACCTACAAAGCCTAAGAGTGTGCCAGCTGGCAAAAGAGATATTTTACACTGTGTAGCTACAGTGTCACCACGCCAGACTAAGAAGAGTAGATTTGAGCTGAGAGGCAATACATTGATTGACTCTGGCATGGTATACTGACCCTGCTTCTGTAAACGAAATGGTATATATGGCATATATAATGGTATAGCATCTATGGTATGTGCATAGATGCTATAATAATGTTTGTTCACACTTATTATGTGTTTACTCAGCGTGCCAGGAACTGTTCTAAATATTTTGCAAGTATTTCATTTTCATAATCACCCTCAAATGCAGGAGTTGTTAATATCTCTATGAATGAGGAAACTGAAGCACCGAGCTGTTAAATAATTTGCCCAAGGTCACACAGCTAGCAAGTAGCAGAGTAAGAGTCACGATGTCTTTACAAACATAGAAAAGAGACTGAAAGAATCAAGATGTTAACAGTGGTGACCTCTCAAGGTGGCATCGAAGAGGCCATAGGAGAGGTTTTCACTTTTTTTTTTGGCCACGTGCACGGCTTGTGGGATCTCAGTTCCCCCACCAGGGATTGAACCCAGCCCCCGCAGTGAAAGCGCGGAGTCCTAACCACTGGACCGCCAGGGAATTCCTGGTTTTCATGTTTTTATCGGTGCTTTAAATAAATAAATAAGTACAGTGATAAACTACTGCTTTTTATTTTGTTTTTGTATCTGTGGGAGGGTTTTTTGGGGGTGGGAATGTTGTATTTTTCAAAGAAGTAACTAAAATAATTGATAAATGACAACTCTTGGTGCCAGGCAGTAAGAAACAAGTGAACCAGCAGAACTGCAGGCAGCATGGGAGGGAGGGGGTGGCAGTGGCCCGAGCGAAGGATGGGAAGAGGTTGAGTCACCGCGAGCGCTGGTTTCTGGTTTGTGTCTGGTGTGATCTGTGACTGGTTATCCGTGCTGAGCTTCCTGCCTGCCCTCCCAACCCCAAGAGCTTCAGAGTGTAGGTGACTGTGGCTGCCTGAGAGAATTAGCATTTATGGAGCTCTTGTAAGAGAACATCCGTAAGCGCGACTCCCCAGGGCAACCTTATCAGGTAGTCATTTTTTATCTCTATTTCCCATGTGAAAAGACCAAGACTCAGGGGAGCAAAGGAAGGCGTCCAGATCCTCGGCGACAGGCAGAGCTGAATGCAGCTCTGCCTGATTCCAGAGTCCAAGCTCACCCAGCTGCTTTCTATATGCATAGTAAAAGACTAGGCTTCTTTCCCCAACTGCCTGCTTCTGGAAGGCTCACCCTGGTGGCTGACATAGCAACTTTAGATCCTTCCCCAGAAACTGAGGGCTGCAGGTCAAGTTGTCAGTAGAGGGAGAGCCAGGCCGGAGGTGCTGACATTGGCTTTCAATGCACCATCCCCCCTCCTTCCTTCTAGGAGCAGCCCCTGGGCATGCCCGTTATATCTTGATAAGTCCACGTTCAGGCTGTGTGGGGTTGGGCCTGGGCATGCTGCGTGCAGCTGGCCACGCTGCGTGCAGCTGGCCACGTGAACTCTGGGAGCGTTGACATGAGCCTGGAATTTCCAGAGGAAACTGTGGGGGATGAGAAGTGGTGGAGGCCGCTGCTGTGCTCAGTCCAGACATGGAGGCACTGACTAGAGTCGGTGCCGACGGGAACCCACCCACCCACTAATAACTAGAGTGGTTATTAGTCCACTCTAGTTACCAGCCTGCTGTGTATGCATGGTGGAGGGTGGCGTTTAGCCAAGCTCTTTTTTTTTTTTTTTTTTCGGGACGCGGGGCCCTCACTGCTCTGGCCTCTCCCGTCGCGAAGCACAGGCTCCGGACGCGCAGGCTCAGCGGCCATGGCTCACGGGCCCAGCCGCTCTGCGGCATGTGGGATCTTCCCGGACCGGGGCACGAACCCGTGTCCCCTGAATCGGCAGGCAGACTCTCAACCACTGCACCACCAGGGAAGCCCCCTTTTCTTAAAATTAGAATTTTAGTCTATCTTTGTTTAATGTAATTATTTATATAATTATTTAAATAATGTATATAATTTTTATAATTTATATGTAGTTTTATAGTTTTACTTGTATCTGATCCATAAACTTTTTTTGCTTATATCCATGTACAAGAGCTATAAGTGTAAAGCATTTATATGTAGCTTTATGTTTATATATACTTAAATAACATTATAATAAATGAAATAAAATTTGGAAAAAATACAGAAGCAATACAAAACAAACAAAGAAGAAGAATGGTGTGACATGATTTTTTCAATGAAAGAATAAATTGAGCTGAAAAAGTGTCAGTTATTTCGACCCTCCACTTAAATCTTCATAGTCTTTGACTTTCTTCGTCAGATTCCTAACCATTTGGAGTCCTTTCAATGTGTCTCAATTTTTTTCTCTGGTAGGATTTCTTTCTCTATCTTTATGAAAACACCCAGCAAGGTCTAGGAGGAAAAACAGAAAATCAGACCAGAAATGTCATATTTTTTTAAATGAAAACTTTTAATTGAAATATTATACAAATACTGAGGAATGCACAAGAATTATAAATGTACAGCTTAGATCATTTTCATTTATAGACAGTTTTTTTTTTACTTCCTTTTTTCTTTTCCAAACCAAGGGTTTCACTACTTTTTTTTTTTTTTTTTTTTTCACAGGTTTGAGCCCTGGTCTGGGAAGACCCCACATGCCACAGAGCAACTAGGCCCGTGAGCCACAACTACTGAGCCTGCGCGTCTGGAGCCTGTGCTCCGCAACAAGAGAGGCCGCGACAGTGAGAGGCCCACGCACCACGATGAAGAGCGGCCCCCGCTCGCCGCAACTAGAGAAAGCCCATGCATAGAAACGAAGACCCAACACAGCCAAGAATAAATAAATAATTTTTTTTAATTGGATAAAAAAATGCGGCAGGAACCCGCGTGCCCTGCATCGGCAGGCGGATTCTCAACCACTGCGTCACCAGGGAAGCCCCACTACTTTAAAAAAAAAATAAGTTTCAGGGCTTCCCTGGTGGCGCAGTGGTTGAGAATCTGCCTGCCAATTCAGGGAACACAGGTTTGAGCCCTGGTCTGGGAAGACCCCACATGCCACAGAGCAACTAGGCCCGTGAGCCACAACTACTGAGCCTGCGCATCTGGGGCTTGTGCTCCACAACAAGAGAGGCCGCGACAGTGAGAGGCCCACGCACCACGATGAAGAGTGGCCCCCACTCGCCGCAACTAGAGAAAGCCCTCGCACAGAAAAAAAGACCCAACACAGCCAAAAATAATAAATAAATAAATTTTAAAAAAAAGTTTCAGGTGCACAGCATTATAATTCGACAACTGTATACACTACAAAGTGACCACCACCACAAGTCTAGTTGCCATCCATCCCCCTACAGTTGACCCCTTTCATCTATTTCCCCCACCCCCTGACCCCCCCTCCCTTCTGGTAACCACTAATCAGTTCACTGTATCTATGAGTTTGTTTTTGTTTCATTTTGTTTGTTCATTTGTTTTGTTTTTGATGTTTTGCTTGTTTTAGATTCCACCTATGAGTGAAATCACATGGTATTTGTCTTTCTCTGTATGACTTATTTCAGTTAGCAGAATACCTTCAAGGTCCATGCATTTTGTTGCAAAAGGCAGGATTTCATTTTTTTTATATGGCTGAGTAGTATTCCATTTTCTTTACTCATCCATTGAGGGTAGGTTGCTTCCATACCTTGGGTATTGTAAATAAAGCCACAGTGAACATATGGGTGTATACATCTTTTTAAATTAGTGTTTTCTTGTTCTTTGGATAAATACCCAGAAGTGGAATAGCTGGGTCATATGGTAGTTCTATTCATAACCTTTTGAGACATCTCCATACTCTTTTCCATAGTGGCTGCACCAAGTTACAGTCCCACCAATGGTGTACAAAGATTCCCTTTTCTCCATATCCTCGCCAACATTTGTTATTTCTTGTCTTTTTGATCAGAGGCATTCTGACAGTTGTGAAGAGCTATCTCATTGTGGCTTTGATTTGCATTTCTCTAATAATTAGTGATGTTGAACATCTTTTCTTGTGTCTGTTTGCCACCTGTATGTCTTCTTTGGAAAAATGTCTATCTAGAGCCTCTGCCCATTCTTCAATAGGGTTGTTTTGCGGTTGTTGTTGAGTTGTATGAGTTCTTTATATAGTGTTGATATTACCTCCTTATCAGGCATAAGATTTACAGATATCTTCTCCTATTCAGTAGGTTGCCTTTTCATCTTGATCAAGTTTCCTTTGCTGTGCAGAATTTTTAGTTTGACACTGGTCTTTTCTTTCTCTCTTCTCCTTCTGGGACCCATACAACATGAGCGTTATTCTGCTTGATGTCCCAACAGTCCTTAAAGTTTTTTTTTTTTTTTGGCTGCGCCTTGTGGCTTGTGGGATCTCAGTTCCCCAAACAGGGATCAAACCTGAGCCCTTGGCATTGGAGGCGCAGAATCCTAACAACTGGACCGCCAGGGAATTTCCAAAGGTATCCTTACTTTATAAAATTCCTTTTTCGTTTTGCTGCTCTGAGTGAGTTCCATTGCTTTGTCTTCCAGCTCACTGATTCACTCTCCTACCTCACCCAGCCTGCTGTTGAACCCCTCTAGTGTATTTTCCACTTCAGTTATAACTTCCATTTAGTGCTTTCTTACACATCCTATCTCTTTGTTGAAGTTCTCACTGTGCTCATCCGTTATTCTCCCGAGTTTGGTGAACATTTGGATGGCAGGTGCACCACATGCCAGCCAGGTAGAAGTTAACCAGGAGAAGCCATCATGAACCAAGCCCCTGGGTGGTCCAAGAGGTCTTTATACCCGGGCCCCCATTGGGCTGGTGGAGGTGATGGCTCCTCAGGCAAGATGTCTGGTAGGCAGAGGGGCATTCCTGAGACATTTTCAAGGAGTTGTGAGAGCCCAGATGGGCAAGGTTTGTCCATTCCAGTATGTCTCCTGCCTGCCCACTCCTGTATCTCTATTTTACTATGGAGGATCTTGAGTCACTCCCACCCAGGAATTTGAGGCCTCTGCTCAGCCCCACAACATGACTGGGATTTCTGGTCTCAAGATTACTTCATGACCATGGATCATACACTTAGTATCCACCAATGCCCAATAACAGGCCAACAGTTGTCCCTCAAAGGGTGTGTACATTCCAGCTGACTCCAGGAGCTTATGTGTCCAAAAGCCCAACAGGCACCTATGACCTGTGGCACTGTCCTTCTGCCGTAGGCTCCAATTTGCAAACAGGGAGATTGCTGAGACTTGTAACTCAAATGGCAGATGTGGTTCTGTGTGGCCCAGGGGAAGGACGGCCTGGGTGGCCCATTGGAGGGTTTCCAGGGCATCCTGTTTGTCAGAAGTCTCACTCACACGTAGTGACCTTTCTGTTAAACTGATAGGTGGGTGCTGTCAAGATCCCACAGGGGGAATGTGAGCGAGTGAGTAGCTGAATAGTCCCACCAGTCACTGGGCCTTCTTTCTATTTGTTGGGGGAAGAGAGGACCAAAAGTTTGGCAATTGTCTCCTCTGAAATGAGAAGCCACGCCCCTTCCCAGATTATGGTCAAGGATTTCAGTTAGGTATTAGGACTCTGTGATGTGTCTGTGTTCATAGCCTAGTTGTGTTGCTGCATGTGGACCAACAGAGGGTCCAGTCCTTGCTGGGTTGTGCCCTGGTCTGAGCCCACCAGGAGGAGGCATTAACAGCCTCCAGGAGCAGAGCTTTTCCACAGTAAGGATCCACCTGATGGCAGATAGTTCAGGAACTTATGTTGCCTTGTGGAAGGATGTTAAAGGTATGTTGTAACCCATTTCACATAGAGGAAAACTGATCCTGATGATCGAGTGAGAAGGATGCTGAAAAAGGCATTTGCAATGTGAACTGTCACATATCAAGTTCCCTCAGCTTGGGCAATAGTGTCTGTGACAGTCACAGTGTCAGGTACCACCAGCACAAGGGCAGCAGCACAGCGTTGAGCTCCCTGTAATCAATGGTAAGTTTCCAGGCACCTGAAGTTTTGTGCACAAGGCAAACAGGACTGCTGAATAGAGTCTCACACAGCACTTTGGCTTCCTTGGGGTCAGCAGTGAGGGCAGTTATTTCCTTTTCTTCCCTAGGCAGCTGATACTGTTTTGGGGGTACAACAGCACTAAGCACTTGTAGTCAGGCAGGTTCAAGGTCTTCCACGTGCCCCAGTGAGATGACCCTAACTGCAGCAGTTCCCATCAGAGGTAGAGGGTGAAGGTGATTGGGGGTCCACACAGACAAATCATCAATACCATGAACACATTCAGTGGTGGTGGGGGGGCATAATAAGGGAGGTTTACAGGGACTTGAAGGGATCTATCCATAGTCAGGTTTGGGCAAAGTTCCTGGTAAGGGGGGTGGCCTCAGCCCCCAAACCAGAGCACATTGTCTGTTCGGTGCTCATCTTGGTGCCAGGGGTTGGAAGACCACAGTCACTGGTGCATGAATAACTAGAAAGGCCCAAGAAGTGCAATACTTCCCCCACCATTGAAATCTAACCTCAGCATCTGGCCTCTCGTCCCTCAGCTTAACCCCCAGTCTTGTTTACTTTTGAAAGCTGAGAGGTCTGGGGCTCTCTGATTTATCTCTAGTTCATCAGGAGGGGTGAAAATAGTACCTGCATTAGCCAAAAATCAGTCACTGGGCAGACCCAGCGAGCCGCTGGTCAAACCCTCCATGGCCTGGTACCTGCATGAGTTCCTTGGTGGGGAGCCCATCAATTTCCTCATCTGAGACCTACTCATTGAGTAAGTGGACTCAGAGACCTCTTGGGCGAAGCCCCTTTTCGGATTGTCCAGGAGACCAGTTTTGCCTCACACTTTCTATTGATCTTTCTGTGATGCTATTTGGTGGTAGCCACTTTTTTCTGTGCCTGGGAATTTGTTAGTTAAGAACTGGACCTCACGAGGAGATTTACTTGCATTTAATAACTAGCAGGAGGAGCATCAACAAACCTAGAATTCTGAGTCTGGTTAACAATCTCATCATCTACTGTTCACAGTTCCTCAGTATGGACCCAAGGGACCACCAGGATATCCTGGCTCTGGGTTTGGAGTGAGACATGGGTCCCAGGCTGGTCCTGCTGACCCAGCAGCTGCCCCAAGTGTTGGGTGGGGGATTCATCACTGACACCGCCCTGTACTCGAATCAAGGGCAGTTCCCCCACTATCTTTCTGCTTAGCCACTCTCTTCCCAGTCCTGCTGGAGAGAGAGCAGGTTTTTCTTTACTTATTGTTTTCTTTTATTTTGTTCTTTTAAATCTTTGCCTTTTGGCAGCTCTATGTTGTAGACCTCTCTAGTTCTCAGTCTGGCATATATAGGAGATGAAAAGAAAGCCAAGGGGACAAAACAGGGTGTCTTTCCTCAAATCTTCAGATCCCTCCCCAGTCTGCTGCTTCTTGGCACACTTGAGAGCCCTTGTGTGATTGTGGAATTATTTTCAGGGTATTTAGTTGTACTTAGAGGGAAGGAATGGTAAAAAGTGAATCTGTGGGCTTCCCTGGTGGCGCAGTGGTTGAGAGTCCGCCTGCCGATGCAGGGGACACGGGTTCGTGCCCCGGTCCGGGAAGATCCCACGTCCCGCGGAGCGGCTGGGCCCGTGAGCCATGGCCGCTGAGCCTGCGCGTCCGGAGCCTGTGCTCCGCAACGGGAGAGGCCACGGCAGTGAGAGTCCCGAGTACCGCAAAAAAAAAAAAAAAAAAAAAAAAAAGTGAATCTGTGACATTGTGTCTCAGAACTAAAAGTTCTCCCCTCATTTAAAAAATTTCATTTTTATTTTTTAATTTTTATTTTATATTGGAGTGTAGTTGATTTACAATGTTGTCTTAGTTTCAAGTGTGCAGCAAAGTGATTTAGTTATACATGTACATGTATCTATTCTTTTTCAAATTCTTTTCCCATTTAGGTTATTACAGAATATTGAGCAGAGTTCCCTGTGCTATACAGTAGGCCCTTGTTGGTTATCTGTTTTAAATATAGTAGTGTGTATATGTCAATCTCAAACTCCCAATTTATCTCTTCCCCCGACTTTTTCCTTTGGTAACCATGTTTGTTTTCGTTTTTTAAAAAGTTTTATAAACTTATTAATTTTATTTATTTATTTTTGGCTGAGTTGGGTTTTCGTTACTGCGCACGGGCTTTCTCTAGTTGTGGCGAGTGTGGGCTACTCTCCTTCGTTGTGGTACATGGGCTTCTCATTGTGGTGCCTTCTCTTGTTGAGGAGCACGGGGTCTAGGTGCGTAGGCTTCAGTAGTTGTGGCATGCAGGCTCTAGAGTGCAGGCTCAGTAGTTGTGGAGCACAGGCTTAGTTTCTCCGAGGCATGTGGGATCTTCCCAGACCAGGGCTTGAACCCGTGTCCCCTGCATCGGCAGGTGGATTCTTAAACACTGCGCCACCAGGGAAGCCCAACCATGTTTGTTTTCTAAGTCTGTGAGTCTGTTTCTGTTTTGTAAATAAGTTCATTTGTATCATTTCTTTTAAGATTCCACATATAAGCGATATCATATGATATTATTTGTCTTTCTCTCTCTGACTTACCTCACTTAGTATGATAATCTCCAGGTCCATCCATGTTGCTGCAAATGGCATTATTTCATTCTTTTAAATGGCTGAGTAATATTCCATTGAAAATATGTACCATATCTTTACTCATTCTTATGTCAACAGACATTTAGGTTGCTTGCATGTCTTGGCTATTGTAAACAGTGCTGCAATGTACACTGGGGTGCATGTATCCTTTTGAACCATGTTTTTCTCCAGATATATGCCCAGGAGTGGGATTGCTGGATCATATGGTAGCTCTATTTTTAGTTTTTTAAGGAATCGCCATACTATTCTCCGTAGTGTCTGTACCAATTTACATTCCCACCAACAGTGTAGGAGGGTTCCTTTTTCTCCATGCCCTCTTCAGCATTTATTGTTTGTAGATTTTTTGATGATGGTCATTCTGAACAATGTGAGGTGGTACCTAGTTGTAGTTTTGAGTTGCATTTCTCTAATAATTAGCGATGTTGAGCATCTTTTCATGTGTCTATTGCCCATCACCCCCGTCATTTTAATATAAGAAAAAATTCAAACTGAATCACATCATGAGGGCTAGAACTTTTTCTGTTCCTTTTGCTGCTTTATGCCAGAACAGTATCTGGCTCAAAATAGGGTCTTTCTCTCTCCCCCCGCCCCTGTGTGTATGTATATAGACATATAAACATACATATAGACATATATATATATATATATATGCTCTCTCTATATATATATTTAAATGAATGAATGTCTTAACTTACTAGAGTCCTAGAAGAAAAACAGTTGAGTCCCTGAATGAAAAAAAGAACATATTAAATGCACTCATTAAGTGTTTGAACTGAAAGTGTTCTTAGAAATTATCTAGCCTAACTCCCTCCTTTTGGAATGTAGAAATTGGACTGAGACCTAAATTGACCAGCCCAGACTCCAGTTTGGATACCTCACTTCCCTGGCATGTTCTCTCTCCTCTCCTCTGCATGACTGGTCATGAAGCCAAGACATGGAAGAGGGCGTGTCTCATTTCCTGCTCTCCTCCCCACCCTCTCACGCTGATTTTCTGAGTCTGTTCTGCCTGTGGAAACCCCAGCAGTTGTGTTCACAGGAACGCTAGCAATATGTTCTTCATTTGACTTTCATTATATTTTTGAGGCGTTTCTTGGCAAGAACACATCCCAGAAAGAAGCATCTGTATTGGCCTTCTGGTAAGATTTATCTGGAATTTTAGGAAGGAACTGATTTGTTTCTGGAGCAGTCTAGGCTGGTGGCCCCAGGGACGCCCAGGTGATACTTTCTTTTAATTGAATATACACACACACATATATATATGTGTGTGTGTGTGTGTGTGTGTGTGTGTGTGTGTATGTTTTACAACTTTCTTCTGAAATCAACCGAGAGCCCATTTGGGGTTGGTTTTGCCTTTGGGGTTGGAGATCCTTTATCCTGGCTCTGACTTTCCCCTCAGCTCTGCTTTGCCCCAGGGGTTGCAGGATTTCTTAGACTTCTCCTTGGCCCAACCAGTTAATGAATAACAGCCTCAATTTTTGAGGTCCAAACACGCTACTTCCTTAGTCATGGTGATTAATCCTCTCTCTTTTTCCACTGCTTAAATAATTAACAAGACAAAGAAAGATATCCAGAACAATATAATAGGAAATGTAGGGCAAGAAAATCATGGGGAAGTTGCCAAGTTGTATGAAGGTCCTGCTTAAGGGACTCTGGTATGTAACCAGCTTGTGCGCTGAATGAATATCCAACCAGATCTAGTGGGGATGCGGCTGACAGAAGTGGCCCGTGACAGACGATCCCAAGTGGCAAAATCATCAGTTTAGGTTTTCAGCCTGAGTGTGTCTTTCAGTTAATACTCATTTCAAAACAAGATGCAAATTTTCCTTCAGAAAATCATTTGAAGGATTTCCATTTTGGAGGTGTTGATCCACAGTATCGAAGGGGCTGGGATGCAGAGGAGGCACCTTTATGATGTCTAGCGGTGGCCCTGTGTGCATCTGTTTATCATTCTAGTCATGCTGTTCTGCAATACCCCTTCTTACTAACCAGCACATCTTAGAGATTGCTCCGTATCATAACTTCTTCTCCTGTTCCCTGCCTGCCTTTTTACTCTTAATGGCATCCTCTTCTGAACAGAAACTCTTAATTCTGAAACAGTCCAGCTGACCCTTTTTTTCCCCTATGGTTAGCACTTTTGGTATCCTATTTAAGAGTCCATCATGAAGACATTCTCTTAGGGTTTGTTATAAAAGCATTGTTGCTTTGCTTTTCATATTTAGATTTATGATCCTCTAGATTTGAATTTTCTGTAGGTAAGAGATAAAGATTCATTTTTATATGGCTATCCAACTGATCTGTCATTATTTATATAAAGACCATTCTTTCTTAACTTCATTGCAGTGTCATCTTTATCTATTAATCGGTGATCTTATATGAGTGAGAGTTTTTTTTAAGTAATAGACTTTATTTTTAGAATAGCTTTAGAAAAAAATGGAAAAACTGAACAGAAAGTACAGAGTTCCCATATGCCTCCACACCATCCTTCTTCTCTCCACACCTTTTCCTCTATTATTACATTTTTAATTTTTGAATTTTATTTTATTTATTTTTTTATACAGCAGGTTCTTATTAGTTATCCATTTTATACATATTAGTGTATACATGTCAATCCCAATCTCCCAGTTCATCCCTCGCCCACCACCCTCCCCCACCACTTTCCCCCCTTCGTGTCCATACGTTTGTTCTCTACATCTGTGTCGCAATTTCTGCCCTGCAAACCGGTTCATCTGTACCATTTTTCTAGGTGCCACATATACGCATAATATATATTTGTTTTTCTCTTTCTGACTTACTTCACTCTGTATGACAGTCTCTAGATCCATCCACTTCTCTACAATTGACCCAATTTCGTTCCTTTTTATGGCTGAGTAATATCCCATTGTATAGATGTAGCCCATCTTCTTTATCCATTCATCTGTCTGTGGGAATTTAGGTTGCTTCCATGTCCTGGCTATTGTAAATAGTACTGCAGTGAACATTGGGGTGCATGTGTCTTTTTGAATTATGGTTTTCTCTGGGTGTATGCCCAGTAGTCAGATTGCTGGGTCATACGGTAATTCTATTTTTAGTTTTTTAAGGAACCTCTATACTGTTCTCCATAGTGGCTGTATCAATTTACATTCCCACCAACAGTGCGAGAGGGTTTCCTTTTCTCCACACCCTCTCCAGCAGGTTCTTATTAGTTATCCATTTTATACATATTAGTGTATACATGTCAATCCCAATCTCCCAGTTCATCCCTCGCCCACCACCCTCCCCCACCACTTTCCCCCCTTCGTGTCCATACGTTTGTTCTCTACATCTGTGTCGCAATTTCTGCCCTGCAAACCGGTTCATCTGTACCATTTTTCTAGGTGCCACATACCACTCCGTGGCATGTGGGATCATCCTGGACCGGGGCACGAACCCATGTCTCCTGCATAGGCAGGCGGACTCTCAACCACTGCGCCACCAGGGAAGCCCTCATTGTAGTTTTGATTTGCATTTCTCTAATAATTAGTGTTGTTGAG
>NC_041215.1:105038138-105042008 GCF_002837175.3 Physeter macrocephalus
TGGAAGGTTGCCTATCTCCACTTCATTTAGTTGTTTTTCTGGGGGTTTTACCTTGTTTCTTCGTCTGGTATATAGCCCTCTGCCTTTTCATCTTGTCTATCTTTCTGTGAATGTGGTTTTTGTTCCACAGGCTGCAGGATTGTAATTCTTCTTGCTTCTGCTGTCTACCCTCTTTTTCCTCTATTATTAACATTTTGCATTAGTGTGGTACATTTGTTACAATTGATGAACCAATACTAGTACATAATTGTTACTAACTAAATCTATAGTTTACATTAGGGTTCACTCTTCGGGTTGTACATATTCTAGTGGTTTTGCCAAATGCAAAATGTCATGTATCCACCGTTACAGTGTCATATAGAATCGTTTTACTGCCCTAAAAATACCCTGTGCTCCACCTATTCACCCTCCTTCCCCTAATCTCTGGCAACCACTGATCTTTTTACTGTCTCTGTAGTTTTACCTTTTCCAGAATGTCATATTGTTGTAATCATATAGTACGTAGTCTTTTCAGACTGGGGTCTTTCACTTATGCACTTACATTTCCTCCATGTCTTTTCATGGCTTGATAGCTCATTCCTTTTTATTGCTGAATAATATTCCATGGTACGGATGTACCACAGTTTGTTTATTCATTCACCTACTGAAAGATATCTTGGCTGCTTCCAAGTTTTGGCAATTATGAATTATGAATAAAGTTGCTATAAACATTCATATGCAGTTTTTTTGTGTGTGTGGACATAAGTTTTCAACTCCTTTGGGCACATACCTATGAGAATAATTGCTGGGTTTATGGCAAGAATATGTTTAGTTTTAGGAAAAATTATCAAACTGTCTTCCAAAGTGTTTGTACCATTTTTCATTCCCACCAGCAATGAATGAGAGTTCCTGTTGCTCCACATTCTTGCCAATATCTGGTGTTGTCAATGTTTTGTTTTATTGATTGTAGAATGTACATAGTGGTGTCTCATTTTTTTTAAAATTTGCAATTCCCTAATGACGTACAATGTTGAACATCTTTTCATATGCTTATTTGCCATCTGTATATCTTTTTTGGTGAGGTGTCTTTTCAAATCTTTTGCCCGCCTTATAATTGGGTTGTTTATCCTCTAACTCTTCATTCTCTTTTGAAGAACAGAAGTTTTTAATTTTAATAAAGTCCAGCTTGTCAATTATTTCTTTCATGGATTATGCTTCTGTCGTTCTATCTAAAAATTCATCACGAAGCCCAAGGTTATCCAGGTTTTTTTCTATGTTACCTCCTAAAAGTTTTAGAAATTTGTGTTTTACATTTATATCTAAGATCCATTTTGAGTTATTTTTTGTGAAATGGGTAAGGTCAGAATCTAGTTTTTTTTTTTCTTTCTTTTTCTTTTTTTTAACGTAGATGTCTTTTGTGCCAGTTTCCATTTGATGAAAAAACTATCCTTTTTCCATTTGACTGTCTTTGCTTCTCTGTCAATGATCAAGTTGTCTATATTTGTGTGGCTCTATTTCTGGTCCCTTTATTCTGTTCCATTGGTCAATTCTTTCACCAATAACACACTGTCTACTGTACCTTTATAGTAAGTCTTGAAGTTGGGTAATGCCAGCCTTCCAACTTTGTTCTTCTTCTTCAGTTTTGTGCTGACAACTAGGTCTTTTGCCTTTCCGTACAAACTTTAGAATCAGTTTGTAAAGATCCACAATGTATCTTGTTGGGATTTTGATTGGGATTGTGTTGAATCCACAGATCAAGTTAGGAAGAACTGACATCTTAACAATATTGAGTCTTCCTATTCATGAACATGGGATACCTCTCCATTTATTTAGATCTTTGATTTCTCTCATCAGAGTCTTATTGTTTTCTCATATAATCTAGTGTGCATGTACATATACATATATATATTTGTATATATATATATTTTTAGATTTATACCTATGTGTTTCATTTTTTGGTGCTAATGTGAATATATATATATATATTAACATCTTTATTGGAGCATAATTGCTTTACAATGCTGTGTTAGTTTCTGCTTTATAACAAAGTGAATCAGCTATACATATACATATATCCCCATATCTCCTCCCTCTTGCGTCTCCCTCGAATAGTGTAGGGTATATTTTAAATTTCAAATTCCAATTATTCTTTGCAGGTGTATCAGAAAGTGGTGAATGTTTGTATAGTAACCTCTATCCTACAACCTTAGTGTAATTGCTTACTAGTTCCAGGAGTACCTCTGAGATTTTCTTCACAGACAATCATGTCATCTGTGAACAAAGACGGTTTTATTTTTTCCTTTCAAATCTGTATACCTTTTATTATCTTATTGCATTAACTAGGACTTCCAGTATGATGTCAGAAAGAAGTTGTGAGAGGGAATATCCTTGCCTTGGTCCTATCTTAGGGGGAAATCATCTAGTTTCTCATTATTCAGTATGAGGTCAACTGTAGATTTTTTGTAGATGTTCTTTATCAGGCTGAGGAAGTTCCCCCTATTCTTAACATGCTAAAAATTTTGATCATAAGTGGGTGGTGGATTTTGTCAAATGCTATTTCTGCACTTATTGATATAATCACACAATTTTTAAAAATCTTGTTGATATGATGGCTTACATTAATTGATTTTCAAATGTTGAACCAGCTTGCACACCTAGAATAAATCTCTGTTGGTCTTGGTGTAGAAATCTTTATACAATGTTGGATTCAATTTGCTAATATTTTGTTCAAGATTTTTGCATTCTATGTTCATGAGAGATATCGGTCTATAGATTTACTTTGTTGTAATGCTTTTGTCTGGTTTTGCTATTAGGGTAATACTGACCTCATAAAATGAGTTAAGAAGTAGCCTCTCTGCTTCTGCATCTGGAAGAGATCATGAGAATTGATGTACTTGGTTTCTTCCTTAAATGTCTGGTAGAATTTGACAGTGAACCTGTCTGGGCTTGGTGCTTTCTTTTTTAGCAAATTATTAATTATTGATTCAATTTCTTTAAAGGAGACCAAGGTGGTAGATTAAATGGTGCTTAAAAAATAATAATAACACCAAAAACCCAAAATGAACTAGTATTTATTTTGGGCTGAACTCATTGGCCTACCAATAGAAAGTGCATTTATTTTTTTTCCTATCACTATTTTCAGTGATGGTATGAAAAATCTTCTGTGATGTCCTGACTAGACATTGGGCAGATCCCACATCTTTCAGCTCTTTTGGTTATAAGAAGGCTATAATATTGTGACTCATTTCATCTGTTAAAAATTTAGTTCAGATATTTAAGTTTCCATCTCAACTGAAGTCAAAGGATCCAATTACCCTCAGCTCAGGAATGAATCTTAGCTAGGGAAACATCAGTTGAGGAGGGGACTGTTTTTTCTTCTTTGTCATTTCTCTTTACTCACTCCATGTCTTCTGCTTCCCCCAGACAGGCACAGGGTAGGGAGGTAAAGAAGAAAAGATCTTTCTGCTCAGCTGCAGATCTCTCTTGGCAGTTGGTGCCTACTGCCATGGCAGGCATCCAAGTCCTGACACATCCACCCAGATATGTGGGGAATTCCAATTTTCCCCAACACAGTCACAGTGGAGTTTTTGAGAATTAGTATAGAATCCTGCCCATCACAATCGAGATCCTAGCCCCAGGGGTGAACACCACATTATCAAGGCCCGGGCAAGCAGATCTGCTGGATGGGCTCCAATCAAGAGGTTTAGAGCCAGGCAACCTTCTCATTTATCCATTTTGTCCCATAAGAAAATCCTGACTCATATCTTTTTTTTTTTTTTTTTTTTTTGCAGTACGCGGGCCTCTCACTGTTGTGGCCTCTCCCGTTGC
This sequence comes from Physeter macrocephalus, assembly GCF_002837175.3. Lineage (NCBI taxonomy): Eukaryota > Metazoa > Chordata > Mammalia > Artiodactyla > Physeteridae > Physeter > Physeter macrocephalus. The sequence goes on from NC_041215.1 coordinate 105,041,946, forward strand.
AGAGCACAGGCTCCGGATGCTCAGGCTCAGCGGCCATGGCTCACGGGCCCAGCTGCTCCATGG
>NC_041215.1:105043202-105048185 GCF_002837175.3 Physeter macrocephalus
CGGATGCTCAGGCTCAGCGGCCATGGCTCACGGGCCCAGCTGCTCCATGGCATATCGGATCTTCCCGGACAGGGGCACGAACACGTATCCCCTGCATCGGCAGGCGGACTCTCAACCACTGCGCCACCAGGGAAGCCCCTGACTCGTATCTTGTTTCCATTCTGGCTTCTCTTTGCTGAGCAGTGGTGACATCAACAATTTTCTTACCTTCATGTTCCAAGTGTGATGCAGGCACCATTTCCATGTTCACATTGCCCCCAGTACCAGAGATTGCAAGTGAGGCTCTCCCAAGAACTTTCTCAAAGCATTCCGCTTCTATGGACTCACTATAATGGTCCTCTGAGCTTCTGCAGCTCATTAAGCCTCCAGCTAGGCAGTGAGATACAAGTCTCATCTTCTTTCAAGCACTCCAATCTATTTAGGTATGTAATGAAGACTTGAACTTTGCTCAAAAAGAGGTCTGACCTTTGTCCTTGGCCTCTGGGAGGTAATCTCTATGACCTTGAAATGTTGTGCCTGACAAGAATGTCTTTGTTTACCTGGGGGCTTTGGACTATGCCAGAAAGTTTGTTTGTTTTGGGGCAGCACTGGGCATCTTGTGGGATCTGAGTCCCCCAACCAGGGATTGAAAGCACCAGGCAGTGAAAGCATGAAGTCCTAACCACTGGACCACCAGGGAATTCCCCAGAAAGTTTTAAAATGTGATTTATGTTGAGGGATTTCCGTCACAGGGTATCAGCTCAACCTCCACAGGGACTAGAGACTGAGGTCAGCATGCAGGCAGATGGCCACAGAACCCCAGGAAAGACTGGACACCAAGGCTCCGATGAGATTTCCTCAGTGGCAGTACTTACTGTGTATCATCACACCTCAGCGCTGGGAGGGGTTAGTGCTTCCCATGACTCCATGCGGAGAGGACAACTGGAAGCTCAGTTATGGAATCCTCCTGGACTCATTTTAATCTGTATCTTTTCCCTGTAATAAATCCTAACTATGAGTGTAATAGCCTTCAATTATCACACCCCAGGGTGTTTTGGGGAACCTCTTGAACTTGCAGTTGGTGTGAGATGTGAGGGTGTTTTGTGGATTGTTCCCTAATTCTGCTGCGTGTTTTTTTCTCACACCACCAAGCAATTAACTCAATTGTCTGAGGACACTGACCAGGAATTTTTAACTCAGTTCTGAAACTACCTACCCGGAGATAGCATCAGATCTCACAGATTAAGGGTTTAGTTCCACAAGACTCCCCACCCCCACCCCATAACTTTGCAATAGGTATATTTTCTCTTTTCCGTCCTCACTAGGACTCTGTAGACAAGCGTAAGTCCATTCCTCTGCCACTGGATCCAGTCTCACCTAAATTTCAGTTCTCCTTCTGCCCTGATTCTCTCTCAAGGGACTCCATCTTGTGCTCCTGTAGACTATACAGGATGGGGTGGAAAGCGTCAAAAAAACCAGTGTGGATATCAGTGGTAAGGGTACCTGGGATTTGCTTTAATCAGGTATGGTGAGATATGCAGACATGGAAATGACTGTCTTGAGGAATTTTATACTCACAGATCCCAGGAGAAGGGGCACACCATGCAGGACCACATGGGAAAGCATCAGTTGGTCAGGAGGCAGATGATGTGAAGGGGAAATGTGGGCAAGAGCCTTCATTGTGGTTTCCGTGGGAAGGAATTGATGAGGCAGGGCAATCAGGCTTAGGTTGGGTTAGTCTGTAGCATTTCAGTGGGCTCTGGGATGTAGGGGGTGCCCCTAGTTTTCTGGTACATGTGTCTAGAGTGCAGGGGAATAGTGTCCCGGAGTGTAAAATCTTGATGAAGGAGGTGGTTGGGGGTAGGGACTCTGGATTGGTTGATCTGCATTCGAAAGCCTCGCTGGCTGGCCTGGCGTGTGCTCTTTCTAGGAATGAAACACCCGAGGAGGGGCAGCCTCTCCAGGATGAGCAAGGCCTCAAGGTGTCGAAGCATTGAAAGTACAAAATAAAAGACATGATGAATACACTGTCTTTTATTACGCCCACCAGAATGTGGCTAGCATTTTCTCTTTAGTATATAGGGATACAGTTGTCCTTAACTGTTGAGATTTAGCTGAAATGCTGAGCCACCAGGAAAATTTCATTCATCATCCTTGCACAAAAGAGAGTGAGAAACAAGGAGACCATGCCTCTCTGCTCTGTCACTGGGATGACTCTTGACTCTGTAGAGGAGGAAAATCTTTTTCTCTGTACCCTCCTAAGCTCTTTACCTCAGACCCTGCAAATTATACTGACAAGAGCCAGATGAACAAGAGAAAAACAGACAGTTTATTATGCATGCAAAGCACATCAAACTGGAGAAACCTCAGTGATTCGGAACTCAAAAGGGTGGCTAGAACTTGGGCTTATATAGCATTTTAGCAAAGAACAATAAATATGCAGAGAAGTGACAAGAGAAAGGTAATAAAGGGTTTAGGCTTCCAAGAGTGATACACTTTGGGAAGGTAAATATATTGGGCAAACTACATTTGTTCATGCAGGTCCATCTTGGTGCAGACTTTCTTCTTCATGGCCATAAAACTTCCCTGGGGGTGGGATTCATGGCAGTCTTCATTTCTCAGAATCTGCTACTTTTAGTCAGATAAGGGATGATACAAAAGGCTTCTTTCTGTATCTGCTGATTCTCATTTGCCTCCAACTCAAAATAATCTTTAGGCATAGTTGGAGCCTCTACAACATGTGTCAGATGAGGGATGACTCATTCTCTCAGAAACTGGAAGTTTGTATCATAATGTTGTAAAGCACAGAAAAGTTAACTTTATAACCCAGCTTTTGTGTCTACCCGTGACCTTTTCTTTTCATTTTGTGAAACATAAACAATCACTGGACACTTAACCAATGTTTGTTTAATCATGAATGAATATAGACTTTATCAACATCTCTAAGGTTTTCATTGGAATGACTATTATCTGGGCTCTTTGGCTTAATCTCCTTCTGAATACCTTTAGACAGGCAAAAAAAAAAAAAAAAAAAAAAAAAGAGAAAGTCTGATTTGGAGCATTAATAACCGGAGACCCAGTCCTAAAACCTGGCCCTTTTGCTCCCTGGCCAACTGTCCCTTCCTGTGAGTGAATCAAACAGCCTGGCTCCCAGGGTCAGCCTCAGGTACAACATGCCATTTTTTTCTCTTCAACTTGTTCTGAGGAACCCCAGTGGGTTTGCAGAGACACTGGCTAAAATGCACATTGTCCCAAGCAGTGTTAAACTCTAGCTTAGAAGCACTGAGCAGTAATAAAGAGGACGGAGGCCGTTCATAAGTACTAATGTAGAAAGAGATACAAGATAGAGTTAGATGAAAAAATGATAGAATACACACACATGCACACAATGTTTATACAAATATACAAATAATTAGTGCAAAAATTAAAGTCAATGCAGATATGTGTTTGCTTTTCCTTTTGTGTAGACTATCACAAGAAAGATAAATAAGAAACTGCACTAACCTTCCTACTACATCATTTTGTTTCAGGGTCTGTTGAAAGCTGGAGTCGGTAGGAATCCAAGTGAGCCTGGGAGGACACTTCTGGGGGAAGAAACAATGTCCTATCCAGGGAAGACACCAAATACACATTTTGCCACTTGGCCGTCTCACCTGGGCTTACCTGTACCTGCACGCTAGCTGTGCTACTACTGAGAACGGGTGTATTATAATTATTTTTACTAATAGCTTTGAGGAAAAAAATCATTACCCAATTCTTGAAATCCTTTTTTTAAAAAAAATTTATTCATTTATTTATTTATTTTTGGCTGTGTTGGGTCTTTGTTTCTGTGCGAGGGCTTTCTCCAGTTGCAGTGAGCGGGGGCCCCCTCTTCATCGCGGTGCGCAGGCCTCTCACTGTAATGGCCTCTCTCGTTGCGGAGCACAGGCTCCAGACGCGCAGGCTCAGTAGTTGTGGTGCACGGGCTTAGCTGCTCCGTGGCATGTGGGATCTTCCCAGACCAGGGCTCGAATCCATGTCCCCTGCATTGGCAGGCAGATTCTTAACCACTGCGCCACCAGGGAAGCCCTTGAAATCCTTTTGTACTGAGAAAAAAATGAAATGAATTTCCCTTGCAGAAAGTGAGGAGTGACTTCTTCTTCTTTTTTTAAAAAAATTTATTTATTTATTTTTGGCTGTGCTGGGTCATCGTTGCTGCGCACGGGCTTTCTCTAGTTGCAGCGAGCAGGAGCTACTCTTCCTCGTGGTGCGTGGGCTTCTCATTGCGTTGGCTTCTCTTGTTGCGGAGCACGGGCTCTAGGCGCGTGGGCTTCATAAGTTGTGGCACGTGGGCTCAGTAGTTGTGGCTCGTGGGCTCTAGAGCGCAGGCTCAGTAGTTGTGGCGCACGGGCTTAGTTGCTCCGCGGCATGTGGGATCTTCCCGGACCAGGGCTCGAACCCATGTTCCCTGCGTTGGCAGGCGGATTCTTAACCACTGTGCCACCAGGGAAGCCCCGAGGAGTGACTTCTTTTAAAAGGGAAAAAATACGTGTTTCAGGGAATAATCCTCCCATCTTTTGATTTTTTTTAAAAGAAGGAGTCACTAGTGCTGCATGCAGATACAGTAGTTGGGTAGTCCCAGCTCAGTCACTTCACCTTTCTGGCCTTTGGTGTTCTAAATGTCTTGGTAACACCTGCCCTGCCTGCTTTAGACTAAAAAATGTGCTCACCAACGAGATAAATGAGATAAAGTAGGGAGAACACTTTAAAACTGCATTGTGCTACAAACTACTGTATATAAAATAAACAACAAGGTCCTACTGTATAGCACAGGGAACTATATTCAATATCCTGTGATAAACCATAATGGAAAAGAATATTAAAAAGTATATATATATATATGAATCACTTTGCTGTACACCAGAAACACACCACACAACATTGTAAACCAACTATACTTCAATTTAAAAAAAAAAGTGGGGCTTCCCTGGTGGCGCAGTGGTTGAGAGTCCTCCTGCCGATGCA
>NC_041215.1:105048205-105068766 GCF_002837175.3 Physeter macrocephalus
GTAAGCCATGGCCGCTGAGCCTGTGCGTCCAGAGCCTGTGCTCCGCAACGGGAGAGGCCACAACAGCGAGAGGCCCGCGTACCACAAAAAAAAAAAAAAAAAAGTGGCTCTTGGATGATAGGGATGGTAGCACAACAATGTGAATGTACTTAATGCCACTGAAATGTACACTTAAATATGGTTAGAATGGTAAATTTTACGTTATGTATATTTTACCATAATAATAAAAAAAAATTTAATGGCTCTTGACGTTTGTCCTGAGGGTTTGAGGTACTGAGAAATTGTTCCCAAGAAATGGTTCCTGGGGGTGGGCATAGAGTGTAGCTGGAACTTGGAGGACTTTCGCCTTGACTGTGCTCAGACCTCCAAGAAAATATTTAAAAAGCTAAGTTGATGACATGAATATTGCATCACAGCCCAACAATTACCTCAATTTCTTCCTTTCTAGATCAGTGGGATGGGTTCTTATTTGCAGTAGTATCTTTTGTGGAAGTAGAGGGGGCAGGTACCGGCACCCAGCAAATTGCAGAATATACACTTCGGGTCAGTGATGTAAACTCTTCTACCTGCTCATGACTGTCTAGTCATCCAATACCAAAACAAAAATCAAAGACTTAAAAACCTAGCTGTTAAAAACTTTTAGAGAATTGGCTGAGTCTCTTCCCACATGGCTGGGAGGAGATGAAATAGATGGATTGGAATGCAGTCTCCTTTTCTTTCCCTCACCATTCCCTTCAGGAGTCTAAGGCCAGAGTCAAGGCCAGCTTGAGGAAGGGGGAGGAGGGGCCCAATAGAATGCACATGCCAGACCACCTGGCCTGTGGTCACCTGGCCTATGGGTCGGTTGTATACAACTTAATAGAGAACTAACCAACAAAAGAGCATGCTTGCTCAGGGGATTTTTGTTTCACTGTCAGTATTTGTCCTTGACTAATGTCCTGTGGTTCAAGTCCAGATCAATGGGACTGGTGTGCTCCAGCCAGCTGAAAGGAGGTATAGTCGTTCTTGGATTTCTTAGGGAAATGTACAGATCCAAATCTGCTTTTAGCAGATTAGTAGACATGAGTCTCTGGAGCAGGCCGTCAGGTGGGAGCTGAGATTCAGGAGGGTGGAAACCTCTCAGCAGTTAAGTCAAAACAGGCTGTCCTCACCCTGCGCTGGGCAGGGACCAGCTCCCTCATGTCCTGCTGAACCACAACGCCTCCAGGTTTTCCAGCTTCCCCAGGACTAAAGACCAGGTACATTATTCATTTCGATGTAAATAATCACACAGACATATAGCTCAAGATGGAGGCAAGAAACTGGTTAGAGCAAGTAAATTAATATTGATCCTAGAAGATCACAAATGGAATTTAACCAACTTCAGGTTCACAATTCACTTGTTGATTATTCATCTTCCTTTTAAAAAAGATCTAAGACTGGGAGAGCCTAGGATCAATACCTTACAAATGACACATCAAAGCCCTGGGACTCCCCCATTCCTCCTCAGTATGGCCCCCTGGATGCCTGCGGTGGGTCATCCATTTCTGCCAGGCTGGGGGCTGGGGGATGGACGTAAACTCTCAGGTGAGACAATCTTGGGATCCTGTGTTGGCCGTGCAGTTTGTCAGCTGATTGACACTGAACTTAGTTTCCTCATCTGTACAATGTGTCTAATAATTTGTAGCCATCTTACAGATATTGTGAGCTTATGTAACACAGTGGTAGTGAATATTTACTGAGAACTGTCAAAGGTCCAGGCGTTCCTTTAAGTGCTCAGTCTGTTTTACTTCCTGTAATTCTGCTCAGGTAGGAATTCCAAAGCTGGGGCCTGAAGACTGGTATTTTTTTTAAACCTCCTCAGTTAACCCTCAGATCAGTCAAGTTGAGAACCATGGGTGTGTATTAATGTTCAGACACTGATTAACCTCTCAGGGTCTTAGAGAGGCACACAAAACTCATTCTGCTACTCACTAGCTGAAGGTACTTGTCCAAGTCTTTCGCCTCTCCAAACCTCAGTTTCGTCACTCAAATGGGAACATCCACTTCTGAGAATTGTTCAGTAGATGAAATGAGCCAGTTTGGGTGGCTGTGCCTTGCACACGCAAAATGTTTATTAAATATTAGCCGGTGCCATTAGGCGGACTCCTTTTTCATAGGTGACCTTGTGACCTTTGTGCATAGGTCATTATCTTAGTTTAAATTTACTGCTCTTCCATCCACATGGTTCATTTCAAATCCTAAATGTTGGGGAAGGGGAGATAGTGTGTTACGGTGGAAAAATCCTTGTTTTTGGTCTAACAGGACTGAGTTCGAATTTGGGTATTCATTTGAGCCTCTCTTTCCTCATCCATGACATGGGAGAACAATCCTCTACTTTGCTGGGGGAATTAGAGATAATTGATGTAAAGGTACAACATATAGGTATTGTATTATTTTTGGTGTTTTGTTATAAAATGTACAAGGTGTAAAAACAAAAAGGCAGAAAACCTTAAAAAAAATTCAAACAGGAAACAGAGGCAGAGGGTGGGAAGGGGATGGAAGATGAAGAAAAGCTGGGGAGGTTTGGGGGCTCAGGGTCCTGGGAGACAGATCTCCGCATTACCACCACTCCAGGCTCGGCACTGGACAGGTACTGGTCACTAAGGCACGGCGCTGGCCAGGGACTGTTACCCTTGCTTAGGGCTGGGCCAGACCCACATCTCTTTTTGTGCAGGATCTCCCCACATCTCAGCAAGAGATCTGCTTCGACCCAAGAAGAGCTCTTGCCAGATGATATGAGGGGCTGGTCCATGGCTTCAGTGCTGAGATTTGGGCCACAGAATAGAGGAATAATTCCTCTCCCCAGACCCCTTTCAAGGAAGAATGGCATTTTTACTTGCCACAGACAGTCTCAAATCTGTCTTTAAAAATTATAGGCCTTATATACACTAAATGTAGTGAGTATACAGCTTCCTGGTTTTTAGTTTGCATATTGATGAATTGTCTATCATCTCCCACTTCTGAATGTTTGGAAATTGGGCAACGGTTCCTTTAAATAAGAAACATTCTCTGTTCGAGTGAGTCACCTCTGTTTTCCAGTTTTCAAAGTCAATTTTATTCTCTAGTTCTCTCTGTTCAGGAATTTTCTTTCTCTCTTCCTGAAGACCAGATTTTGCCCTTCTGCCGGAGGGCAATGGTTTCACAGGTTCTCTTTCTTTTATCTCGCGATGTTTCAAAGCCCTGCGGAATTCGCTAGTAAATTTTGAATGTGGAGAGGAGAGAAACAGGAAGTGAGTCTGATGGGACAGGCAGAAAAGCCTGGTTGAGTGATCGAAAGTAAAAGAAAACTTCTTCCTGGAGGCCTTTCCAACCCCACCTCCTTCCTCCCCCTCCCCCTTGCCTCGTTTCCAGGGATTTTTCTCCGGTTGTAAGAACCCGCCTCAGAAATTGGAACGTGTGAAGTTAGGAAGTCTAGGGGTCTTGGCATCGGGAGCTTGGTGACTGTGATGTTGCCGGGGTGGAGCAGGTGAGTGTCTGGTGCAGAAGTGGCTTTTGGATACCACGTTTCCCACTCAAGGGGCAGATCAGACCTGTGGAGTGGAGTCACCTCTGGGTCCTGCTAGGGGCCCAGGTCTTGGACTGGGTTTCTCTCTGAACCACAACCACTGACTTTGCAAATTTTTAACTCTGAGGAATCTCCATTTCCTCTGCTGCCTCAAATATAGACAACACTGTCTCTCTCCTGCTGGATTACTTTGGAAATTCTACAAGACTTTATTTACCTACTTATGTTTATATTATTTTCCGTTTGGCCTGGGGTAGAGGGTTAAGTTAATCACCCTGTCAGATCCTTATTCCCTGTAGCCCTTGGTCTCTAAGGCCTACGGGCCCCTCTACCCTGCCCTGTTCTAGGTACTTTCTTTGATTTCCCCACTCCCACCCTATCTCCTACCCTTCCAAAGACGACCCTCTAAATCTTTTGATACATATCCTTGAATTGTTCTGTATCTGCAAAATGTGTCCTTGTTTTGTGTGTGTACGTTACTTTTTAAACTGTGAGATCAGGAACAAGAAAGTAATTTCTCTGTACCTCTGTTTCCTCATCATTAAATGGGATTAACACTCCCTCATGAGGTGGCTGTGAAGATTTAAGTTGATAATAACAGCATGAGCCACTTAGAACAGTGACTGGCACTACTAAGTACCCAGTAAGTGTTAGCAATTATTATTATGTATTAGTATTATTTGTATTGTGTTTTGCTTGTTCCATTTCTGACTTTTTTTGTTTTTCAAGTAAGCACTGTACTTTAAGTTCTATGTAATTTGCCAGGTCCCACTTTGTAACCACTACTTATTATTCCATGATGGACAGTCTCCCAATCCTATATAAGGACTATAGAAGAACTTGCCCACCAATCTTTAGCCTGATCCAGCTTGCAAACCTTTGCCATTCTGATAGGTACAAAGTAGGGAGCTCGTTGCTTTATTTTGGCACTTGCCAGCTTACTCATGAGTCTGAGCGTCATTCGTACACTTCGGCCATCTGAGTATCCCTGTCAAGGAGCCCTGTGTCCATATCCATTGTCCTTCTCCAGGGTTTCTTTTCCTCATTGATTTGCAGGAAAACTTTGTGTGTTCTAGATATTGCTACTCCTGTGTCACATCCTGGGAACGGGCATGAAATATTTGGTCTCTGCCTTTGTGAAGCTCACAGCCTCGGATAGGAACTAGCCATAAAACAGCAGGATGAAAGCTGAGTGTATGCACAGGAGGCCACACGAAAGAGTCAGGGAGCACCTCCTGGGCTAGGATTTAGCCACTAACAGGATTTCATTCTGTTACTGTGTTCTCACTCAGAGTTCTCGGGGCAGAGTCGTGGTAGCAAAGGGCACGATGGGACCATGGCGCCCTTCCCTAGCCCTCTGCAGGTGGAGGGGCACTTTCAGACATCTCATTAATCCTCTCAGCCGTGAACTCTGCCCTCTGAAAGCTAATATTCCATTTGGGGAAAGAAAAAAGGCAGTTTCAAAGAAGAGAGGTGTTTGATTTTTTTTTTCCTCTCTCTCTAGTTTTATCATCAGAAAACATTTCAACTAACTGAGAGCAAAAAGGCAGGGCTAATGTGTGCTTTGTTCTCCAGGGCCCAGTCCATGGTGAGGGCCCCAGGATTTGTCTTTTTGGTGAGCTCGACTGGGCCTTTTGGGAGGAAGGACTGTGATTCTAGAGTTTTCTGGGCTGCTGAGGGTGGGATCTTGTGGCCTCGAGGTCATGGAGGTGGTCGTGTATGTGAGTGTAGATGGGGAAACCAAGAGAGCTTCTGCGAGGGTCAGCAGACCCTTTGAGAGCTGTGGTGAGGGCCCTGCAGTTCACAGATCTCAAGACCACTCAGGAGTGCTCAATGAATATTATTGAATGAAACCATTAAAGTCTTCATAATGAGCCCCTAAAAATCTGTAAATTCCTGCAATATGAAAAGAAAGGGTTCTTAGCTATCATCCACTTCAAACTTTCTCCTGTTGGAATGTGGTAAGGAGGCCCCGAAGAGAAACTGACCCGTCCAAAGTCACACAGCCAGAGCCAAAGCTCAGGTGGCCAGGATCCCCTCCCGGCACCTGCCTCCTCTTCCACAGGCTCCCTCTTAGAGATCTAGACGGGGCTGCTGCCTGGAGGCCGGCCTACCTCACTAGTGACTCAGGAGTTACGAAAACAGGAAGTAAGTGAGCTGTGCTGTTGGTTCTTCATTTGACTTCATTCTTTTCTTAGATGTGCCAGGAGAGAGAGGCCTGTGAAGCGGCTGCCGCTGTGAGGGTTCTGGGACTTGCCTCTGGTAAGGTTGGATGGGCTTTTAAAGAGGAAGGTTTTTGATTCTAGAATTTTCTAGGCTACTGAGGGTGGGATCTGGTGGCCTCGGGGCTCATGGGGTGATCCTTGTATATGAGTGTAGATGCGGAAACCAGGAGAGTTAGCAGTGCTTCCTAGGGCTGTAGTGAGGGCCCACGGGTCGCAGATCTCCAGGCCCCTCCAGCTTCGGTTGATGCATTCCTGATTATTGGGGGGAATAGTCCAAGTTCAGTTATCTGTACAGAGGCCTCATCCTTATGCCAGGTTGTCAAAGAATAGAAACCAAAACTCAACTCTCAACTGACTTTGCTGCTATAGCTTACCAATCTGCCGACACTCAGAACACCAGTATAAACACACACGTACACATAAACAGACACACACTTAAACAGAAACAGTGCTAAGAACTCAATTATTTATTTATTTATTTATTTTTGAGAAATTAAAAGGGTACAGGACAGTACTGGGAATAATATAATGGCAAGCATAGACTGATAATCAGTACTTGTGGGGTTAAGCATTTATAGGTGGAGTTATAAATTTCTTCAGTTTGGTTGGCTCTAAGTTTTGATGCGATTTGAACACCTTTCCTGGGCTGTGTGATAGCCCTGGCTGGGACCCTGCAGCGGAGAGTGTTTGTGTGCAGGGTGGACATCTGGCAGGTTCTGGGGGGAACCCCAATTTGGGGTGGTCATCCTGGACTTGAGGGAGTAGTCACCCTATTGCTTAGGGGTTTGGGCCTGAGAGCGGCGTTCCAGTACTCTCAAGCTTTGAACAAGGTAACGGATTTCTATCTCAGAAGAGTAATGCAAATTTTGGGTTTATTTTCTCCAGCTTTGAGGTAGTTTTCCGTATCACCAAAAGAGCTAAGATGTTGCTAGAATGTCGCTAGAAGGATTGTTTGTGATTAGATGAGATTTATTTGCAATTTAATTGTGGCATGAAAGACAGTGCTAATTTGGGACTCTGGGATGAGGTGCTGAGGTCTAAATCCAGGCTCCAGCATGTACCGTCTTGGTTTGTAGGGTTCTGACCCTCTCTTTGCTTTTGTAGATTTGTTAAGAATTCTTGTTTCTGTGTTTTGGGGGTTTCTTTAGTCTTTTAAAATTTTAAGTAATTCATAATCTTTAAAAATATTTTGATTATGTGTCTTTCTTCATTAAATTCCTTCACTGGCTTCCAACTGGAATCAGAATAAATTCTAAATCTTTGCAGGGTCTGTCATTGAGACCCTTGAGTGAGATGCTCAAACTTGGGCCTGACGCCTCTCACTAGCTTATTTCTGAACTGATTTTTCACAATAGTAAAATGAGGATGATAATAGCAATTTCTTCAGAGGATTGCAGTAAGTGACACAAGGAAAATATTTTTATGTTTATATGTTATAAACACATATCATAATATAAAAAATTATTTATATCAAAATACTTTGGGGCACACATTTATTATAAAAATATTAGATATATATCATATAATACAAATATATTCATATGGATTTATTATTATTATATAATTGAAAATAAAAGAAAAATTCTGGAGGCTTTTCCATTTCCACGCCTCTCTTCCACCTTGTATGCAATATAAATCAATATATTCAAATTTATATTCGAATTTATATATTCAGCATATGTATATGCACACACATTATATATGTATATATATGTGAATATGTGAATAAAATGGGAAAACACCCACCAAATTTGACCCCAAAATTACTTCTAAGTTTTTCTAAGTGATTTTTATTTTTCTTTTAAAAGTTCTCTAAGGAATAAGTGTTACTTTTACTATTTTAGGATGAGAAAAATACAACAATGAATATTCTCCTTAAAATATTACTCTAACAAAGTTTCTAGCTCATGAGCGCATGCAGTAAACCCAGGGCCCATAAAAAAGAAGTGCCTCTTGGTCCCTGTTCCTATAGAGCCAGAACCTAGAAGTGGCCCGTTGTTAACGGTATAAAATCTAGAGCAGGTAATAGTGCTTCCCAGGCACTACGATCAAAGAGAAGTGTGACCTAAACAAATAAAGACAATATTATACCACAGTGTGTTCTGGAAAAAGCTGGGTCAGAAAAGAAGCCTTGCCAGCACTTTCCCTACTAAGTGTCCATTTTAATATGATGCAAAAATAATTTAGAAAGCATTGTCAGGCTATTGCAAAGATAATGAAACGAGTGAGGTGAACTGGCCATAGAGGACAGGAGCCCATCATGTTATATCCAAACTCACGTCATCCTGGCCTTGGATTGGAATTTTTTTTATACTGTCAGAAAATGCTATTGAATATGTAACAAAAGCCTTAAAAATCTTTATTCCTTTTGTCTCAGTAATCCTATTTCTAGGAAATTATTCTAATAAAATAATCAGAGGTATACATGGAGATTTGCATTTTAAGATCATCCTAAATGTAATCAGAGACTAGTTAGATAAATTCTTGCCCATTCATATGATTAGATGACTTACAGATTTAAAAATCCATGCTGTAGAAGAAAAAATAAAGACATCAAGATGTACTTATAATATTATCAGTGGAAAAGTCCACGTATACCTCAGAAATATGGTGTTTAAATATGAGGGAAAATATATATGTGTAAAATATTCAGTAGGAAGGACAGTAAGATTATTAGGCATTTATCTTTGTTTTTTATTTTACTTTAATTTTTTAAAAGTTGAAGTATAATTGATTTACAGTGTTGTGTTAATTTCTACTGTACAGCAAAGTGATTCAGTAATACATATATATACATTATTTTTTAATATTCTTTTCCATTATGGTTTGTCATAGGATACTGAATATAGGTCTCCATGCTATACATAAACGCTTACATCTGTTAACCCAACCTCTGACTACATCCCTGCCCCAACCCCCTCCCGCTTGGCAACCACAGGTCTGTTTCTGTTTCATAGATAGGTTCATTTAGGTCATATTTTAGATTCCACATATAAGTGATATCATATGGTATTTGTCATTCTCTTTCTGACTTACTTCACTTAGTATGATAATCTCTAGTTGCATCCATGTTGCTGCAAATGGCATTATTTCATTCTTTTTTATAGGTGAATAATATTTCATTGTATATATGTACCACATCTTCTTTATCCATTTCTCTGTCAATGGATATTTAGGTTGCTTCCATGTCTGGGCTATTGTGAAAAGTGCTGCTATGAACATAGGGGTGCATATATCTCTTTGGATTAGAGTTTTGTCTAGATATATGCCCAGGAGTGGGATTGCTGGATCATATGGTAATTCTGTTTTTAGTTTTCTGAGGAACCTCCATACTGTTTCCCATAGTGGCTTTACCAACTGACATTTCCACCAGTAGGGTGGAAATGTAGGGTGCCCTTTTCGTCACATCCTTTCCAGCATTTGTTATTCATAGAGTTTTTAATGATGGCCATTCTGATCAGTGTGAGGTGATACCTCACTGTAGTTTTGATTTGCATCTGTCTAATAATTAGCGATGTTGAGCATCTTTTCATATGACTATTGGCCATTTGTCTGTCTTCTTTGGAGAAATGTCTCTTTAGGTGTTCTGCTTATTTTTCGATTTGGTTGTTTGTTGTTGATTTTATGAGCTGTTTATATATTTTGGAAATTAAGCCCTTGTCGGTTGCACCATTTGCAAATATTTTCTCCCATTCTGTAGGTTGTCTTTTCATTTTGTTTTTGGTTTCCTTTGCTGTGCAAAAGCTGGGCCTCTCACCGCTGTGGCCTCTCCCGTTGTGGAGCACAGGCTCCGGAAGCGCAGGCTCAGCGGCCATGGCTCACGGGCCCAGCCGCTCCGCGGCATGTGGGATCCCCCCAGCCCAGGGCACGAACCCGTGTCCCCTGCATCGGCAGGCGGACTCTCAACAACTGCGCCACCAGGGAAGCCCTGTGCAAAAGCTTTTAAGTTTGATTAAGTCCCATTTGTTAATTTTTGTTTTTATTTCTATTGCCTTGGGAGACTGACCTAAGAAAACATTGGTATGATTTACGTCAGAGAATGTTTTGATTAGGCATTTAATCTTTGGATGATAGAATTATAGGTAATTTTTATTCTTCTTTTTATCTTTCCTGTATTTTCTAAAAGGAATACAATAAGCATTGTTATCATTAGAAAGAAAATAATTGCAGAGGGGAAAAAAAGGAGATTCTGCTTTCATTTGAATCTTTGGTTGATTTTATTCTGTAAAATGATATTTTAGCAATGGTTAGAACTTATTAGAAGATTTAAGGACACTGGACCTAATGGTTTTAAACAGGGCTGGACCCGGTTCTGATCCTTTCCAGTTTCATATACTGGAATAAAAATAGTTATTTAAATAGAGATTTTAATTTAAGTACATGTACATTTAGGGTAATAAAATGGTAAAGATTTACACTGTGCAAAGGGTATAGAATGTAAAGCAAGTCTCTTCCTGTCCACCCCCAGACCTCTAGTTCCTCTCCTCTCAGGCAACCACTGAAGCAGCTTCCTGTGTATTTTCTTCAAAGATCTGTGAATACAAAATCTAGGCACTTTATGAGTTTGGTATGTCTCTTTCCAGAATTTCCTTATCTTTTATTTTCTGCTTTAATATATCTGTCTGTAATCACTGAAAATCTAATTACGTTGTTTGAGTATTTCTAAAAAGTAGATGTATGATTTTTGGTTATATTGCAACTTGCTATTTTCACTGTCATAGTAACATATCTTGAATATCTATCCATTTTAATTTCAGAAGTTGGAGTGCATTTTCTTAACTGCTGCATAATATTCTGTAGGATGACTATGCTTTAGTTAATTTAGCCATTCCTTTATTGGAGGACATTTGGGATGATTCTAGTTGTTCAGGGTTATATATTGGGCTGTGGTGAGACTCCATGTACAAACGCTGTTGAGCACATGTGTGTTTTTATGGAGTGTGATTTAAGGAATGAACTTGCTAGTTTATTCCCTTGAATGTCTAGAGGTTTTGTTTGTTGAACTTTGAACGTATGCTTTTAGTTGCAGCCCTAATATTTAAGGTATCTTTCCTATATAAAAGTATTTTCATGATAATTGATTGCTTTTGCAGTGAATAATCTAGGCTCTGCAGCCTTTGTGAATCCAGTGTAAAACAAGATGTATCTTTCTAAGACACTGTCCCTCCAGTTTCCTAATCAAGAAAACTTGTCTAAACAATAATGTCAGCTCTAGATTAAAAGGGAGAAAAAAAGTTTTGCCCATAATTCCAATTCTAAGAAGGAAATAATCAGAGGTATGCACAGGATATATGAAAAGGCGTCTCAATGCAATATTATTTTTAATAGTAAAGAAACAGAAAATTGCTTAAAATAAATTTTGATATCTCCACATGCTGGAAATGAAGAAATATTAAAAATATGCCAAAGAAGAATATTTATGGTAAGGGTAAATGTTCATTCTAAATATTAAGTGGGTATAAAAAAATACAGATGTACACGCTTGTATGTGCAACCTGATTCTAATGTTTATATAAATGTGTATTTGTGTGTATGTGATGTATGATAATGATAACCATGACCATGTTATAATTTATCGTATTTTCAATTTTTACCGGAAAAAAACAACCACCCCAGTGTTCTGTAATCAGGATTGGGGGGAAGTAATCAGGATTGTTTTTTTTTTTAATACTGTTTTATTTTATTTTAATTAATTAATTAATGAATTTTATTTTTGGCTGCATTGGGTCTTCATTGCTGTGCACGGGCTTTCTCTAGTTGCAGAGAGCGAGGGCTACTCTTTGTTGCGGTGCGAGGGCTTCTCATTGTGGTGGCTTCTCTTGTTGCAGAGCACGGGCTCTAGGTGCAAGGGCTTCAGTAGTTGTGGCACGAGGGCTCAGTAGTTGTGGCTCATGGGCTCTAGAGTGCAGGCTCAGTAGTTGTGGCGCATGGGCTTAGTTGCTCCGTGGCATGTGAGATCTTCCCGGACCAGGGCTCGAACCTGTGTCCCTGTGTTGGCAGGCGGATTCTTTACAAAATACACAGGTCCTGGTTCACTCCATCACCGCTCAAGTGATAGTCAGAATTTGTGGTTTCATCCGAGAATGTCAGTGAATGCAGGGAGCTTAAAAATTTAGGAGCCTTGTTTCAGGGAGGAAAGAGGTCCAAACAGGTTAAGGTTATTTGAGGTTAAAGAAAGTGCCCAGGGGCACAGAGTCTGTGGGAGCAAGCAAGTGATGGAGCTGGACGAGAAGTAAAAGGTTTTCTAGTTCAAGGTTTGCAGATGGTAGCCCTGAGGTAAGGGAGCATCTGAGTAAGCCTTCAAGGAAGAGTTCTTCAACGTTGAAGAGGTGGAAAATCACTGCTTCCAAGTGAATTTTCCAGTGAGGAAGTGGGAAAACCAGGAGGGTAAGAGAAGTGTTCAGGTCACATGCCCGGTGGTGTCCGGCCCCACAGCCAAGGTCTTTCCTTCTTTCAGGTGAACACGCCTTTGTTCGTTAGTTGCTGGTCGTTACTCTAAAAGCATGATAGGTGTTGTATACTCACAACACTTCAGGAGATATTGCTCTTCTGATCCCACCTTACCAAGGAGGAATCTCACCCTTGTAGGCTGTGAGCTGCCCAGGCCTGGGCGAGTGCCCCAGCTGGGTTCTGGTCCAAGTTCTGTCGGACCCCGCAGCCCCAGACTCTGAACCACCGCACTGCCTGCCTCTCCGACAGTCAGCTGCAGGTGAGATTCCTGGCTTTGACAGTGGCCCTGTAGCCCGCCCCGGGGATCCAGGTCCCAGTCTTGTTCCTATGAGGTACCCGATACAAACCCTGCTCTAAGGGCTCCTGTACCATGAACATGGGCCTATCAGAGCAGGGGAGGTGAGGGAGAAATTGGCCGAGGTGACTCAAGGGGCTTGAGTGGGGAGAAACCCCAGATCTGGGGCTGCTTGCGTGAAGGTTGTCTGGGGTTTCCTGAAACACTGCCCTCTCTTTTTTTTTTTACCTGCTCAAACATGTAAGTATGTGAAAATACCCCATAATCTGATTTAGAGACTGTTTGTGTTGAAAGGCTGACCGAGTTCTCTTGGTTCCGTTTCCAGTCTTGGGCTCTTGACCAGCTGTGGGTGCCCGTCCTGAGGCCCTTGGGGGAGAGCACCGCATCGTGTCCTCCTGCCACCATTGTTTCCATTAGACCACATGACTTCTCCCACCTCCAACCCTTCCAATCTGTCCTCCACACTTTATTTTATTTTTTAATTCAATTTTTATTTTATATTGGAGTATAGTTGATTTACAGTGTTATTGTTAGTTTCTGGTGTGAAGCAAAGTGATTCAGTTATACATCTACATATGTCCCCCACACTTTAAATGTTAATCCCTAATTGGATGACGTCACGCTCATGTTGACAGTCCTTTCTTGGTTTCCCATTATATCCAGGAGAGAGCCTGACCCCCTTGACGCATCATATGAGGCCCTTTATAACAGTTCCCGGCCACAGCTCCATCCCTTTGTCTCACCACTCCCTCTCCCAGACCCTTTGTGGTTACTTTATTGAGTGCTCTTTGCCTGCCTGAACTGACTTGAACGTTCTTGCCTCCAACTTTTGCATAAATTACTTCCTTCAAAAATTGTCCTTCACCATCTCCTCCCCAAAGGTGACTTCCCTCCAGGAAGCCCTTCTCCCAGGCTGAGTTAAGGCTCTTTCCTCTATATTTCTACTGTGCCCTGGTCACAACTCTCTGACCACTGGCTCGTTTGTAAATCTACCTTCCAAAACAGTAAGCCACTTGAGAGTGGGAACCTGTTTGTTCGTTTTCTTGCCTGTATCCACAGCATAATGTCTGGCATATAGTAGATGTAATAGCATTTGATGAAGGAACAAATCAGTAAGTGGTAGTTTTCTTCCTCATCTGAACATAACATTGCATTTTAACCTAGGTAACAACTACATTCTCCTAACGCTTGATCAGCATGAATTTCAACAGATGTCTCTATAATATTGGGGAACAGCTGGGCAGTGAAGACCTGGCTGCCCTCAAGTTCCTGAGCCTGGACTACATTCCACATAGGAAGCAGGAACCCATCAAGGATGCCTTGATGCTATTCCAGAGGCTCCAAGAAAAGAGAATGTTGGAGGAAAGCAACCTGTCCTTCTTGAAGGAGCTGCTTTTCCGAATGAATAGACTGGATCTGCTGCTCACCTACCTGGACACCAGTGAGGAGGAGATGGAGAGGGAGCTTCAGATGCCGGGCAGGGCCCAGATCTCTGCCTATAGGTGAGGAAAACCTCCATGGTGTTGAACTGGGACGTGTAGGTTGAACGGACACATCTTTATGGGCAGGGCTGATGCTGTTTGTAGGTTGTCTGTGTGGTGTGACTTTGGAGGCTTTGGGAAGATGTCCCACCACGGTCAGATTAAGAAATTTAGAGACTTTATGTAGAATTGAGAGAAAAATATGCTAAAACCATAAAATAAAATTTTCTTTCCAAGGTGAAACATTACCTATAGGTATGCCGAAATCCAAATAGACATTTTTTAAACGTTCTAACTCTCTCTCTCTGTTACATATCCGTTATCTGGATGCCTCTGCTTTGCTGATGCCCATACCATGCACTTCTTTGCCTATTATCGAATGAAGCATCGCTACTTCCCACCTGAGACCCCCTCCCACCTACTTCTGGATGACTATGAAATTCTCAGTAGGGTTTTAGGCTTTTATTCCATACCTTAAGGCTTGTGTTACCGAGTTCTTCAGTGAGCTGTGTGTTGCCAGTCATTCTGGATTGGCCAGGCCGGACCCCCCGCAATGAGTGCTTTTTTTTTTTTATGGTATAATATAACCATTTTTAATCTATGCCTGGCCATCTGGAAACCCCCATTGTAATAACTGATCATTGTAAGGTTAAACAGCTTTCACAATTTTACTTCATAAGCTGTCCTGTAATGCCCAATGACTGCTTAATCCCTGTGACCCCAGATGCTGTCAGAACAGCAGTGGCTTGGGCTGTCTGTCCTGCCAAAGGCTTAACACAGTAGAGAAGTTAATTCCTTATAGTTCTGGAGGCTAGAGGCTGAAACTGAGGTGTCAACAGGATTGATTCCTTTTTAGAGGCTCTGAGGGAGAATCTGTTTCATGATCCTCTCCTAGCTTCAGGTAGTTGCAGGCAATCCTTGGTGTTCCTTGTCTTACGGATGCATCACTTCAATCTCTGCCTCTTTCTTCACCTTGCCTTCTCCACTGTGTATCTGTGTCTTAATTTCCCTCTTCTTTTAAAGACACCAACCATTGGATTAGGGCCACCCTAATCTAGTATGACCTTCTCTTGGCAAGATAACATCCACAAAGACCCTTTTCCCAGGTAAAGTCACTTTTACACGTTCCAAGTGGACGTGAATTTGGAAGGAGAGTGGGGAAGGATACTATTCAATACTGGGTAACTTTGGTTCAATAGAATTGTGAAGTCCTTGTAATGAATTTTTTTTCATTGAGGCATCAATTAATCATAAAAAACAACAGCTCCATAATTAGGAAAGCTAGAGGGTCTCATCTTGTGTCCCCTGTCTTGGTCTTTTGACGGTTTTACTCCTGCCATGTGAGCAAGGCCAAGGCAACTTCCAGTGCAGGCAATGACATGGGCCTCTCTCTGTTGGAGGGTTACGAGTGTCTAACAAGGGCAGGATCTGTCTGTTAAAATATTCAACATGTTAGCTTGGGAACAAAAGGGTCAGCACAAGTAAAATCTCCTGCTTGTGCATTATTGTTGAATATCAAGTAGAAAAAAAAATGCTAGTGTGGCCACTTTCCATTTATAAGATATTTAAAATTTCAAATTATCATTGCTACCTATAAAATTAGTACCTTATAAACTATCCAGATTTATTTCTAGACAACGATGGTATAAGAAAGCCAGTAGGTTTCAGTAATGAGGAACGTAGAAGGGCAAAATACCTTGTGATAAAGTTAAAAGGGGAGGTAGCTTTTGATTGGACCCAATCTTGGTCAAACTGAGAAAGTTTTTTTTTTTTGCGGTACGCGGGCCTCTCACTGTTGTGGCCTCTCCCATTGCGGAGCACAGGCTCCGGACGCGCAGGCTCAGCGGCCATGGCTCACGGGCCCAGCCGCTCTGCGGCATGTGGGATCTTCCCGGACCGGGGCACTAACCCGTATCCCCTGCATCGGCAGGCGGACTCTCAACCACTGCGCCACCAGGGAAGCCCAAACTGAGAAAGTTTTAAAGAAATACTTCTAGGGTAGAGATTCCATGAGAAGAAGGATGAAGCAGGTGATAATACTGAGTAACTTCTGTTTCTACACCACAGTTGCTCATTGAACAACATGGGGGTTAGGGGTGTGGACCCTCTGCACAAAAACCCGCTTATAACTTACGGTCAATCATCCGTATCGTAGGTTACACATTTGTGGGTTCGACCATCCGCAGACCGTGTAGTACTATATTACGTATTTATTGAAAAAAATCTGTACATAAGTGGACCCGCGCACTTCAAACCTGTGTTGCTCAAGGGTCAACCATGTTTTTATTTTTAGAATTTTAATTTTCTAATTTACTTTTGAAGTTAACATGTTTTTGTATTAAAGTTATTTTCCTTTGCACCATAATAGTAAAAGGTTTGCTGACTTATAAAACTTTCCTTTGTTCATTCAACAAGCATATCCCAAGAGCCTATCATAATTTAGGAAATAATAATGCCTGTCATGGTTGAACACTTAGTGTGTTGCCAAAGGTTGGTTTAAGTGCTTCAGGTAAACTTATTCATGTTATACTCAACACCTCTAAGAGGGGTAAATAGAGTATTATCTACAATCTACAGATGAGGGGGAAAAAATGTGTAACATGTCTAAAGCCACACAGCTCATGGAGGGTGGACCCAGGGTTCCAACAGCAGGAGTCTGGGTCCCCTGCACTTAAACACTGTATCTCATGACCCTCTAGGCTTATGGAAACCAAAAGGGCACTGATCCCATTCTCAGGGAACTTGGACAGCTTCATGAACAGACAGTTATGTGTGTTACTCTTCTGGTGATGCACAGGCAGGTACAGCGGGGTGAATACAGCCTTGAGGACAGTCAGGCAGTGCTTGAGCTGTTAGTGGATGAGTGGTTGTCTGCAGATGGACAAGGGGATAGGGGTGGGAGGAGGCCCAGCATAACAGGGTGAGGGGCAGGGCAGCTGGGTGTGTTCGGAGAGGAGATGGGGGGACAGCGGTAAGGAGCATCCAGAGATGAGGAGGCAGGCTGGGCTCAGTTCACAAAAGCCGGTACTCCAGAAGGAGGTGTTTGGCCTTCCTACTGAAGGTAGCAGCTGGGAGAACATTGACTAGTTTTAATTGAGGAATTCCATCTGATTTGCATTTTGAAAAGCATGATATCCAAAATCAAAGCTTTTTGTTTGTTGCAACAAGATCTTGATTTTATAGCAAAGGACAAAGGAAAAACACAATTTATTTAACTGAAATTAACTGAAAGTCAAAGTTGGAGAACTTTAAATTCTGTTAAGAGTGGGATAGTTGGGCATGAGCCATTTGTCTTCAGTGTCACTACACCAGCCTCTTTCCAAGGACTCAACTCATAAATCACGTCATTATCTGGCTTTATTTTAAAGGGAGGCCATAGGAATCAAGTCCACTGTGACTCCATATATCGGATGGGAAATCATTTAAGAAAACATTTCTAAAGTGTTTCTGTTTCCCACTTCAGGGTCATGCTTTTTCAGATTTCAGAAGATGTGAACAAACTGGAATTGAAGGACTTCAAGTTTTTTTTGAGCCAGGAGATCGCCAAATGTAAGCTGGATGATGACATGGTAAGACCTGGTGTCTGACCGAGGTTTAGTCCTGAGGGTGGACTAAAGGGGGGGATTTCTGAGACTAAAGAGAGCACTTGTCAGTAAAAGCAACATGAATTCTCACTTTTTAACTGGGGAGAAGAAGAATGCTGTCAGGCATGAGTGCTGTAGATATGATGCCTCTGTATACCGTAAAGTGCTGCTCACGTTAATTACCAGGAACAAGGCCGAGTAAGGAGCAAGGGGAGAAGGCTGGTGTGGAGGCACAGGCAATGTGGAGACCTTGCAGAGCCAGGAGAGACGGTGGTGGGCCTGAGATCGTTTCCCCACTTCTGCAGTCTCTGAAACAACCTGGGACCTGGAACTCTGTGTGTGTGTGTGTGTGTGTGTGTGTGTGTGTGTGTGTGTGTGTGTGTGTGTGTGTTGTGATGTAATGTATGTGTGTGTGCTTGTCTGTGTGTGTGTGTTATGGGGACACAGCCTGGAGATGATCAGGTGGCAGAGGCAATGGAGGGTGTGAGGCGGTCCCCAGGGCTGTTGCCATAGGAACCAGGCTGTCGCATCTCAGCCATGCACTCGGGCTGCTTCACTGTCTTCACATAAAGGTGTCCACAGGCAGTTTCAGCACAGGGCCTGGGCCTGGGGACTAGGTGACATCTGATGTGACTTCTCCTGTGTCTTCTTATTTCTGTCTTTCTGGGCCAGAAATCATGAATTGCCTCCCTAATAATCTACTGATTGGCTTTATAAGACCACGATGTCCTCTCAGGAGGGTTGGCTTGGGAAGCTAGGGTGGGTGCTTAGTTTGGAGAGAGTGGAATTTAAAAAAAAGTTAATCTAAAAGCCAATATGGCTCCATCTAGTCTTCCAACTTGATTTCTCCTCCCTCTAGACCTTGCTTGATATTTTCATAGAGATGGAGAAGAGGGTCATCCTAGGGGAAAGAAACTTGGACACCCTGAAAAGAATCTGTGAGCAAATCAACAGGAGCCTCCTGAAGAAAATCAATGATTATGAAGAACTAAGCAGAGGTATAAATAACCTGAGAGCTGTGGATCAGCAAAATGTAGTCTTAAACGGACAGACTCCTCTATATCACAGCAGTTTCTAATCAAATATGTGTGTGTTTCTTTTCAAATTCAGAGCAAAGAATGAGCCTTGAAAGAGGTCCGGATGAATTTTCAAACGGTAATACTTGCAGATATGTTTTCGATATGTTTTATTTAGTTAATTTACTTCCTGATAGCCTCATTGCCTCCTCTCCACAACCTTCTACCACATCTGTATTTTTTTTTAATTGGGGTAGAGTTGTTTTACAATGTTGTGTTAGTTTCAGTGAATTGAAGTAGAGTTCCCTGTGCTATACAGCAGGCTCTCATTAGTTATCTATTTCCTACCTATAGTGTATATATGTCAATCCCAAGCTCCCAATTCATTCCACCCCCCATTTCCCCCCTTGGTGTCCATACATTTGTTCTCTATGTCTGTGTCTCTACTTCTGCCTTGCAAACCAGTTCATCTGTACCATTTTTTCTAGATTCCACATATGTGTGTTAAATATATGATATTTGTTTTTCTCTTTCTGACTTCACTCTGTATGACAATCTCTAGATCCATCCACGTCTCTGCAAATGACCCAATTTCATTCCTTTTTTTAGACTGAGTAATATTCCATTGTATATATGTACCACTTCTTCTTTATCCATTTGTCTGTCGATGGGCATTGACGTTGCTTCCATGACCTGGCTATTGTAAATAGTGCTGCAATGAATACCGGGGTGCATGTGTCTTTTTTAAAAATAAATTTATTTTATTTATTTATTTTTGGCTGTGTTGGGTCTTTGTTGCTACACATGGGCTTTCTCTAGCTGTGGCGAGTAGGGACTACTCTTTGTTGCTGCATGTGGGTTTCTTATTGCGGTGGCTTCTCTTGTTGCAGAGCACGGGCTCTAGGTGCGCGGGCTTCAGTAGTTGAGGCTCGTGGGCTCTAGAGTGCAGGCTCAGTAGTTGTGGCACACAGGCTTAGTTGCTCTGCAGCATGTGGGATCATCCCGGACCAGGGCTCGAACCTGTGTCCCCTGCATTGTCAGGTGGATTCTAAACCACTGTGCCACCTGGGAAGTCCGCATGTGTCTTTTTGAATTAAGGCTTTCTCTGGGTATATGCCCAGTAGTGGGATTGCTGGGTCATATGGTAACTCTATTTTTAGTTTTTTAAGGAACCTCCATACTGTTCTCCATAGTGACTGTATCAATTTACATTCCCACCAACAGTGCAAGAGGGTTCTCTTTTCTCCACACCCTCTCTAGCATTTATTGCTTGTAGATTTTTTGATGATGGCCACTCTGACAGGTGTGAGGTGATACCTCATTGCAGTTTTGATTTGCGTTTCTCTAATGATTAGTGATGTTGAGCATCCTTTCATGTGTTTGTTGGCAATCTGTAGATCTTCTTTGGAAAAATGTTTATTTAGGTCTTCTGCCCATTTTCGGTTTGGGTTGTTTGTTTTTTTGATATTGAGCTGCAGGAACTGCTTGCTTATATATTTTGGAGATTAATCCTTTGTCAGTTGCTTCATTTGCAAATATTTTCTCCCATTCTGAGGGTTGTCTTTTCATCTTATGTTTTCCTTTGTTGTGCAAGAGCTTTTCAATTTCATTAGGTCCCATTTGTTTATTTTTGTTTTTATTTCCATTTCTCTAGGAGGTGGGCAAAAAGGATCTTACTGTAATTTATGAGTAGCTGTCCAGTTTTGCCAGCTTCACTTATTGAAGAGACTGTCTTTTCTCCATTGTATATCCTTGCCTCCTTTGTCATAGAGTAGTTGACCGTAGGTGCGTGGGTTTATCTCTGGGCTTTTTATCTTGTTCCAATGATCTATATTTCTGTTTTTGTGCCAGTACCATACTGCCTTGATTACTGTAGCTTTGTAGTATAGTCTGAAGTCAGGGAGTCTGATTCCTCCAGCTCCATTTTTTTTTTTCTCAAGATTGCTTTGGCTATTCGGGGTCTTTTTTGTCTCCATACAAATTT
>NC_041215.1:105070021-105073416 GCF_002837175.3 Physeter macrocephalus
CCTCTTTTTTTTTGTTGAGCCTGGCTAAAGGTTTATCAATTTTGTTTATCTTCTCAGAGAACCAGTCTTCAGTTTTATTGATCTTTGCTATTGCATTCTTTGTTTCTATTTCATTTATTTCTGCTCTGATCTTTATAATTTCTTTCCTTCTACTAACTTTGGGGTTTTTTGTTGTTGTTGTTGTTGTTCTTCTTTATCTAGTTCCTTTAGGTGTAAGGTTAGATTGTTTATTTGAGATTTTTCTTGTTTCTTGAGGTAGGATTGTATTGCTATAAACTTCACTCTTAGAACTGCTTTTGCTGCATCCCGTAGGTTTTGGGCCGTCATGCTTTTTTGTCATTTATCTCTAGGTATTTTTCGATTTCCTCTTTGATTTCTTCAGTGATCTCTATGTTATTTAGTAGCATATTGTTTAGCCTCCATGTGTTTGTGTTTTTTACACTTTTTTTCCTCTAATTGATTTCTAACTTCATAGCATTGTGGTTGGAAAAGATGCTTGATATGATTTCAATTTTCTTAAATTTACCAAGGCTTGATTTGTGACCCAAGATATGATCCATCCTGGAGAATAGTCCATGTGCACTTGAGAAGAACGTGTAATCTGCTGTTTTCGGATGGAATGTCTTGTAAATATCAATTAAATCTATCTGGTCTATTTTGTCATTTAAAGCTTGTGTTTCCTTATTTATTTTCTGTCTGGATGATCTGTCCATTGGTGTAAGTGAGGTGTTAAAGTCCCCCACCTTTACTGTGTTACTGTTGATTTCCCCTTTTTATAGCTGTTAGCATTTGCCTTATGTATTGAGGTGCTCCTATCTTGGGTGCATATATATTTATAATTGTTATATCTTCTTCCTGGATTGATCGCTTGACCACTATGTAGTTTCCTTCTTTGTGTCTTGTAACATTCTTTATTTTAAAGTCTATTTTATCTGTTATGAGTATTGCTACTCCAGCTTTCTTTTGATTTCCATTTGCATGGAATATCTTTTTCCATCCCTTCACTTTCAGTCTGTATGTGTCCCTAAGTTGGTCGCTTGTAGACAGCATATACATACAGGTCTTGTTTTTGTATCCATTCAGCGAGCCTGTGGCTTTTGGTTGGAGCATTTAATCCATTCACATTTAGGTAATTATGAATATGTACATTCCTATTACCATTTTCTTAATTGTTTTGAGTTTGTTTTTGTAGGTCTCTTTCTTCTCTTGTGTTTCCCGCTTAGAGAAGTTCCTTTGGTATTTGTTGTAGAGCTGGTTTTGTGGTGCTAAATTCTCTTACATTTTGCTTGTCTGTAAATCTTTTGATTTTTCCGTCAATTCTGAATGAGATCCTTGCTGGGTAGAGTAATCTTGGCTGTAGCTTTTTCCCTTTCATCACTTTAAATATATTGGGCCCTTCCTTCTTGCCTGTGGAGCTTCTGCTGAAAAATCAGCTCATAAACTTATGGGGATTCCCTTGTATGTTATTTGTTGCTCTTCCCTTGCTGCTTTTAATATTTTTTCTTTTTTTTTAAAGATTTATTATTTATTTATATTTTTATTTTTTGCTGTGTCGGCTCTTAGTTGTGGCACACAGGATCTTCGTTGAGGCATGCAGAATCTTTCGTTGCAGCGTGCACACTCTTCGTTATGGTGTGCGGGCTTCTCTGTAGTTGTGGTGTGTGGGTTTTCTCTCTCTCGTTGTAGTGCACAGGCTCCAGGGTGCATGGGCTCTGTAGTTGTGGTATGCAGGTTCCAGAGCACACGGGCTCTGTAATTTGTGGCACACGGGCTCTAGTTGAGGCATGTGAGCTCAGTAGTTGTGGCACGTGGGCTTAGTTGCCTTGCGGCATGTGGGATCTTAGTTCCATGACCAAGGATCGAACCCACGTCCCCTGCATTGTAAGGCAGATTCTTTACCACTGGACCACGAGGGAAGTCCCTAATATTTTTTCTTTGTATTTAATTCTTCCT
Source organism: Physeter macrocephalus (assembly GCF_002837175.3). Taxonomy (NCBI): domain Eukaryota; kingdom Metazoa; phylum Chordata; class Mammalia; order Artiodactyla; family Physeteridae; genus Physeter; species Physeter macrocephalus. The sequence continues at coordinate 105,071,975 of NC_041215.1, forward strand.
GGATTGATCGCTTGACCACTATGTAGTTTCCTTCTTTGTGTCTTGTAACATTCTTTATTTTAAAGTCTATTTTATCTGTTATGAGTATTTTATTTCCACCATTCTATCTTCCAGCTCACTTCTCCATTCTTCTGCCTCAGTTATGCTGCTATTGATTCCTTCTAGAGTATTTTTTTTCCATCCCTTCACTTTCAGTCTGTATGTGTCCCTAAGTTGGTCGCTTGTAGACAGCATATACATACAGGTCTTGTTTTTGTATCCATTCAGCGAGCCTGTGGCTTTTGGTTGGAGCATTTAATTTCTTCTAGGTCGTTGTTAAACATTTCTTGTATTCTCTCCATTCTATTGCCGAGATTTTGGATCATCTTTACTATCATTACTCTGAATTCTTTTTCAGCACATTTAGGTAATTATGAATATGTACATTCCTATTACCATTTTCTTAATTGTTTTGAGTTTGTTTTTGTAGGTCTCTTTCTTCTCTTGTGTTTCCCGCTTAGAGAAGTTCCTTTGGTATTTGTTGTAGAGCTGGTTTTGTGGTGCTAAATTCTCTTACATTTTGCTTGTCTGTAAATCTTTTGATTTTTCCGTCAATTCTGAATGAGATCCTTGCTGGGTAGAGTAATCTTGGCTGTAGCTTTTTCCCTTTCATCACTTTAAATATATTGGGCCCTTCCTTCTTGCCTGTGGAGCTTCTGCTGAAAAATCAGCTCATAAACTTATGGGGATTCCCTTGTATGTTATTTGTTGCTCTTCCCTTGCTGCTTTTAATATTTTTTCTTTTTTTTTAAAGATTTATTATTTATTTATATTTTTATTTTTTGCTGTGTCGGCTCTTAGTTGTGGCACACAGGATCTTCGTTGAGGCATGCAGAATCTTTCGTTGCAGCGTGCACACTCTTCGTTATGGTGTGCGGGCTTCTCTGTAGTTGTGGTGTGTGGGTTTTCTCTCTCTCGTTGTAGTGCACAGGCTCCAGGGTGCATGGGCTCTGTAGTTGTGGTATGCAGGTTCCAGAGCACACGGGCTCTGTAATTTGTGGCACACGGGCTCTAGTTGAGGCATGTGAGCTCAGTAGTTGTGGCACGTGGGCTTAGTTGCCTTGCGGCATGTGGGATCTTAGTTCCATGACCAAGGATCGAACCCACGTCCCCTGCATTGTAAGGCAGATTCTTTACCACTGGACCACGAGGGAAGTCCCTAATATTTTTTCTTTGTATTTAATTTTTGATAGTTTGATTAATTTGTGTCTTGGTGTGTTTCTCTTTGGGTTTATCCTGCATGGGACTCTCTGTGCTTCCTGGACTTGATTGACTATTTCCTTTCCCATATTAGGGAAGTTTTCAACTATAATCTCTTCAAATATTTTCTCAGGCCCTTTCTCTTTCTCTTCTTCTTCTGGGACCCCTATAATTCGAATGTTGGTACATTTAATGTTGTCCCA
>NC_041215.1:105073444-105132345 GCF_002837175.3 Physeter macrocephalus
TGATTCCTTCTAGAGAATTTTAAATTTCATTTATTGTGTTGTTCATCATTGTTTGTTTGCTCTTTAGTTCTTCTAGGTCGTTGTTAAACATTTCTTGTATTCTCTCCATTCTATTGCCGAGATTTTGGATCATCTTTACTATCATTACTCTGAATTCTTTTTCAGGTAGACTGCCTATTTCCTCTTCATTTGTTTGGTCTTGTGGGTTTTTACCTTGCTCCTTCATCTGCAGCATATTTCTCTGTGTTCTCATTTTGTTTAACTTACTGTGTTTGGGGTCTCCTTTCTGCAGGCTGCAGGGTCATGGTTCCACTTACTTCTGGTGTCTGCCCCCAGTGGGTGGGGTTGGTCCAGTGCCTTGTGTAGGCTACCTGGTGGGGGGACTGGTGCCTGCATTCTGGTGGGTGGAGCTGGATCTTGTTCCTCTGGTGGGCAGGGCCTCATCCGGTAGTGTGTTTTGGGGTGTCTGTGAGCGTAGCATGACTTTAGTCAGCCTGTCTGACTAAAGGCTGGGGTTTAGACTAATGGGTGGGGTTGCGTTCCTGTCTTGCTAGTTGTTTGTTGTGAGATATCCAGCACTGGAGCTTGCTGGCCCTTGGGTGGAGCTAGGTCTTACTGTTGAGATGGAGACCTCTGGGAGAGCTCTCGCTGATTAATATTCCCTGTGGCCAGGAGTTCTCTCGTGGTCCAACATCCTGGACTCAGCTCTCCCACCTCAGAGGCTCAGGCCCAACCCCTGGCTGGAGCACCAAGACCCTGCAAGCCACATGGTGTGGAAGAAAGGGAAAAAAAAAAAAAAAGAACAGACAAACAAAACCCCAAGTCGAATGGTAAAAACAAAACCAAATAGACAAAAACACACAAAGAAACACACACACACACACACACACAAAACAAGAAAAGAAAAAGAGAAAACAAAAAAGAAGAGAGCAACCAAACAAGTAAACTAACCCAAAAATGAAAACAAACATAAAAACTAAACTATCAAAAAGAAAAAACAAAAAAACCAATCAAAAGCAGAAAGCAATCTAAAAAAGGCAAAGAAAGCATAAAACAAACACACAAAAGAGATAAAAAAAGATAAAAACATAAGAAAGATGAAAACAAAAGGAAAAAATACAAAACAACAAAAAGGTAAAGTAAAAATTGAAAAATATAAAATATATTTAAAATGAAGATAAAAACAAAGCAAAACAAAGGAAAAAACAAAAAGAAGGAGAAAGCACAATATAATGACAAAGTAAAGTAGAAAGAGGAAAAAATAAAGTAAAAAATATATACAAATAAAAGCATAAAAAAGAAAAGAAAAAGTAAATAAAAATTAAAAGAATAATAAAAAAACAATAGAAGAAAGTGAAAAAGATAATAGTAATATTAATATTTTCCTGTGGCCTCACCTGTCAGTGTCCTTGCTCCCACAGTGAAGCGCAGCCAATCCCTGCCTGCCCGGGAAGTCCTTCGGTACTTCTAGGTGGGTCTCTGGACCTGCTGTGGGCTCTGTGGGGCCAGCTCAGACTCTGACCTGGCCCAACTCTGGCGTGTACTTGCCCCCAAAGTCCACAGTTGTCCCCAAAGTCCACAGCCTCAATTGCAGGAACATTCATTGTCTATTCGGATATTCCACAGATGCAGGGTTTACCAAGCTGATTGCAGGGATTTAATCCGCTGCTCCTGTGGCTGCAGAGAGAGATTTCCCTTTCTATTCTTTGGTCCCACTGCTCCTGGAGTTCAGCTTTGGTTTTGGTCCCGTCTCTGCATGTGGGCCACCCTCAGGCATCTGTTCCCCACCCAGGCAAGAGGGGGCAAAAGCAGCGGCTGATTAGGTCTCACTTGCTCACTCAGGCTGGGGAGAGGGAGGGCTACAGCAGTCACAACTGTGACCACTTCTGCATCTTTTTTTTTTCCATTTTGTTTTATTTATTTATTTATTTATTGGGGTATAGTTGTTTTACAATGTTGTGTTAGCTTCTACTGTACAGTGAAGTGGAATTCCCTGTGCTATATAGCAGGTTCTCATTAGTTATCTGTTTTCTACATATTAGTGTATATATGTCAATCCCAATCTCCCAATTCATCCCACCCCCACTTTCCCCGCTTGGTGGCCATACGTTTGTTCTCTACGTCTGTGTCTCTATTTCTGCCTTGCAAACTGGTTCATCTGTACCATTTTTGTAGATTCCACTTACATGTGTTAATATACAATATTTATTTTTCTCTTTCTGACTTACTTCACTCTGTATGCAAATGACATTTGCATGTTAATGGACCTGTTCTCCTAATAGCACTGGCTACTTTTCACCTTCTCTGCACATTGGAAGATATAAAAGGCATTGTCAAAAGACAAAGACCCTGCAGCCCCAGGCCAGCATGTTTGAAATAGGGGCAGAGTTAGTTAGTGATAAGATTTTCCTTTATTCTGTGAACTTCGAGGATATTATGTTCAAGGCGGTCTGTAAATTTTCTTTTTTTTTTCTTTCTTTCTTTATTTTTTTTTTAACAAATCCTGACTTTATATATTTTTAATTAATTCTATTTATTTTTAAATTTTTAAAAATTTTTGGCTGCATTGGGTCTTCTTTGCTGTGCATGGGCTTTCTCTAGTTGCAGCACGTGGGGGCTACTCTTCGTTGTGGTGTGTGGGCTTCTCACTGTGGTGACTTCTCTTGTTGCAGAGCATGGGCTCTAGGCATGTGGGCTTCAGTAGTTGTGGCACACAGGCTTAGTTGCTCCACGGCATGTGGGATCTTCTCAGACCAAGGCTCGAACCCGTGTCCCTTGCATTGGCAGGAGGATCCTTAACCACTCAGCCACCAGAGAAGTCCTGTGAATTTTCATTTTAAAAGGGACCTTATGTTGTCCTGGGTGCTACATCTTTCCTCACCAAAGCACCTTCCCTGCCTGTGTCATTCCAGATGTTTCACAATTGCTCATGAGGGAGGGCTCTCTTGAAATGCTGGCCATGTCGGACTCTCCAGGAGAAAAGGACAGTGAGTCACAGGTACCAAGAAATTCCCATTCCTTTTCCCCTTTGTGCTGCAGATTCTACTTATTGTGTTCCTGAGCTTTTTTTAGCTTCCAGATAAACTAATAAGGGACAGAAACTTATTGAAAATGTTGAGAACTGTAGAAAAAAATTCACAAATGCACAAGTTTAAAATGTGACTTGGGAATTTTGAAAAGGTGATCTCTTTGGTTTCCCATGTGTTAAATTTCTATTTTAAAACCAAAGATGTTGGAATAGTTGGAGGGCAGAGGGGTGGGGAGCCTCCAACTTGATCCTTTCAGCAGCTGCATCAGCCTAAATGGGAGAGGGCTTTGGGAGAAGAGTCAGCAGGATTAGGAAAAGCAAAGTCTTCTTTTAGCTTGGCATTTCAAAACAGTTTCTCCTTTGTGATTAGGTGTAAGCAGCACATGCTCACTATCTAGTTGTCTCTATCATCTCATCTCAATGAGCTGGCCCAAGAATTGCCTTTCTAGATATCACTTCTGTTTCTGTAACTTTCAGCAATTTACCACATTGTGACTCAGCAGTCCATTCACCCTTCCTTGTGGTGGGAAGCAGAGGAAACCCTGTATGCCTAATGTCTAGTGGGAGACTTGAAATTAAGCTTAGGAGAGACCGTTTATTAGTGGACTCCTGAGCAAATTACCAGATCTCTCAGTCTGAACATCAAGGATTAACTGAAGTCATGTGGCACTTTGTAAACAGTAAAAGCACTCTGCAAATGTCATCCCCACCCATCAGCTAATGACACTGAGTGCAAGAGAGATTCATTAACTTGTCCAAAGTCTTAAGGTTATTAAGTAGTAGAGCCAGGAATTTGACCCCCTAGTCTGGGGCCCTTTTCTCTACCTTGAGGAACTGCATGGATTTCCCAATAAATGATAAATATCTCAGCACTGAAACAACCCCAGGGAAGTCAGGAGGTCACAGGGTCTCCTCTGATTGATACTGTCAAGTAGTAGAGTCTGGTTACTGTAACCTGTAGCACAGCCAAGACCTGCCTGCCCAACACATCTGTCTCCTCGAGTCACTGTGGTCCTGAGATCCAGATTAAGCCATCAGCTTGAAAAATCCTGGGACCATGCTATGCTGTGTGATGGGCAGGCCCTCACCTGTTAGCCCAGAAGCATGGATGAGTTGAGCAGAGGGCCGAGGGAATCACAAGGTCTCAAAGGGGCAGCCCAAAGACAGCAACAAGACAGTCATTCATCCAGCAACTCCTGATTGAGCTCTCACAAATTAATAATAATCCTAGTCCCTGGCACAGATGTTCACTGCCTTGAGCAGAAATGAGAATAAATAATACCAATACAATGTGGTGACAACACTATTAATATAAGTGCAAATGCTCATGAGGCCCAAGTATTGGGACACTGACTTTCCACACTAACTGTGGGGAAGAAGTCTGCGATCCTTGTCGGGGAATGAGTGGAAACTAGTTCCTTAGGGGAGCAGTGCCAAGTTGGGGTGGGGCTATGGAAAGTGCACTTGCATCCCAGTTTGGCTTAGGTGATGCCTAACCTCTTACTAGGGAGTTGTTTGTTCACATCTCAAGTGTTTGATCCACAGAGTCAGCTCCTGGGTTGGATTTTTGTTTTCCAGACATCGAACACAGTTTACCGAATGAAAAGCAAACCTCGGGGATACTGTTTGATCTTTAACAATTATGATTTTAGCATAGCAAGGAAGGATGTGCCCAAACTTCACAGCATTAAGGATAGGAATGGAACAGACTTGGATGCAGGTACAGTAGAACCCAAAAGAGAAATGAAATATTTCTAATATCTATGTTTTTGTCAAAAGGGGAGAACAAAAGCTGTATCAACAGGGCCACGTGTTTCAAAAAGATGGATATAACTGTATTTCCCTGTGGAGGTGAACAACATTCTTACATACTTGTTAGTTTTCTGCTTTTGTTTTTTTAAAAATTAATTTTAAAAATCAAAGCAATGTATATATAAAGATAAAATATCAAATCTTACTAAAAGGCTTACAAAAAGCAACAATAAACTTTGTTTTTAATTCAACTAAATGAATAGAGCCTCTATAGAGTGTATTAGGTGTTGGGTGAAAACATTGCTTTGGTATCAAGACCATTTATGGAAGTTGTGTTTATAAAAGTTGGGCTATGAGTGCAGCAGAAATTGAGTCCTTAACAGAAATAGCATTTTCAAATGTTAAACTAAACAAAGTCTTTGGCTCAGCCTTTTTCGGTTAAGATTGAGAGCTTACAAGTTAAATGAAAAATAATTTGCATCATGTGAACATAGAAATGGCTACAACTAAAAGCAATAAAAGAAATAATTCAACCCAACCATTGTGATATTAAGAATTTTTACTTGATCAAAGAATTTTTGAAAATGGTGTTTATGAGTCATAACATCAGGTAATTATTTTTTAAATAAAGTAGTTTAGAAAATAAGATAGGTTGATTTTAATCATCAGGACTCTGTGAATGGTTTCTGTTAACATTTGTTTATTCAAGCAAATCTATTCTAAGGTTTTAAAAAGCCACAGAACTTAAGTTCACTGACTACATCATTCATCATCCTATATCTTGGTATTTAAGAAAAGGTTTCAGGCCTTCGATTTTCATTTACTTAATATTTACCATTAAAACATTTTTTATTAAAATGGCATAGATTGTATTTCTGATCAAGGGTATAAAGTAGCAGTATGTAGGATGAATAAGTTTAGCAATCTACTGTACAGCATGATGGCAATAGTTGATAATGCTGTATTGAACATGAGAAATATGCAAAGAGACTATATTTCAGGTGTTCTCACCACACACACACACACACGCAAACAAAAGGTAACTGAGTGAGGAGATATATTATTAGCTTAACTGTAGTAATCATTTCACTATTCATATCATAATGTTGTACACCTTAAATATATGGTATTTTTATCTAAAATAATCAGACAGGCAGCCTGAAAAATGTTGAAAGACTTTGACTAGATCAATTAGAGCATTTGGGGAAAAATAATGTTAAGCATGTAGAAAACAAAGCAATGAAAAAATAATGCTATTGCTAATTCCAGGAAAGACAAAAAGTTTAATAAGAAAGGAAGCATAATTAAAGAATATTATGTTTACATAGTATTAGTAATACATATATTTCTATTGCTTCAACTAAAAGTTGTAAATGTATAAGAACACCAAGCACTCATCACCCACAATAGGAACTCAATACAAAGTCTAAAATTTATAAACTAATAAATAGAAATGAGCCCAAATTCATTACAAAATGGAGGCTAATACCAAAAAAAAAAAATAATAGCTAAAAGTTGAAAGTGGTTGCCTTCATAGAAATGGCTGGACAGAACATGACTGGGTAAAAGAAAGGAGTAGAGGGAGGTAGCTTTTTTGTAATAAGTCTTTTAGTTCTGCTTGACTTTTAAAACATTCATATCTTGTATTTTGATGAACAATTTTGAGAGGGTTCAGGATAAAATAAGTATGGATCTTTTATTAAAAATTTTTTTTTGCTTTTTTTCTGATTATGTAAGTATTATTTACTTTTTAGACTGGTTAGGTAGTAAGCCTAGATAATAGCTTACCCATCTTGTAGACTAGTTGAGAAAAGACAACAGGCCAACAATAGCAGTCTCCCCTTTCTCTTTTGCCTCAGGGCTGGGAAATATTTGCAGCTAGTGGCAGTAAATATTAGAAGTCTATGGAATACAGCCACTAATATAGAGGGTCTTGTTTTTAAGTTCTGGTTCAGATTCTTATCTGATCAATGTTCTCTCTAGTCCTGGGTTGTGGTCTGGGAATTCTTGCGGTGTAATATGACTTTTCTTCTTTCACTTTTCAGAGGCTTTGAGAAAGACCTTTAGCGAGCTTCATTTTGAGATAGTGCATTACAAAGACTACACTGCGAAGAAAATCTGTGAGGTTCTGAAATCCTACCAAAGCATGGACCACAATAACAAGGACTGCTTCATCTGCTGCATCCTCTCCCATGGAGACAAAGGCATCATCTATGGCTCCGATGGGCAGGAAGCCCCCATCTATGAGCTGACCTCTTACTTCACTGGTTCAAAGTGCCCTTCCCTTCTTGGCAAACCCAAAATCTTTTTTATTCAGGCTTGTCAAGGGGATAACTACCAGAGAGGTATAGCTGTTGAGGCTGACTCAGAACAGAAGGAAGCCTATTTAGAAATGGATTCATCACTTCAGAAGAGATATATCCCAGATGAGGCTGACTTTCTGCTGGGGATGGCCACCGTGAACAACTGTGTTTCCTACCGAAGCACCATGGAGGGGACCTGGTATATCCAGTCACTTTGCCAGAGCCTGAGAGAAAGATGTCCTAGGTAATTTTTGCTTATTCAACACTTCATTCATCTTTAAATGTCTAGCTGTGGATCACATAACTGTAATTCTCAGGTCAGTTGCAGAGTGGGAAAGAGGGCAAGTTTACCGATGGAAAAAACTAAAATACTTACTGAGGAGTTTCTTTTATGTAGTACCTCAAAGGACAGTCAGCATATTGTAGAGTGGGAAAGATGGCAAAATCATATAGTTCATCTCTGGCTTTAGGCAGAAACATGACTGAACCCACTCAACTAGTTTGGAATTTCCATGTTTAACATCCTCCAACCCTGTCAAAAGTCCTATAATAGCTGACCAACCTCGGACCCTCTTGTGGGAGATAAGTGCTAAAGATCAGAAACTTTTTCTATTCCCACAAATTTGGCCTGCTTTGAAGCCCACAAAATGTGGGAAAATAACTTTCCCTCATTTATTATCTTATGTTTCCTTTATTTAAATTATGGTTTTGTATGGCACAGCTCACCAAATGCACACACAACCAGCAGATAAATAGCAAGGAATCCTCTGTAGGTTGCTTCTAGTTCTGTGTCTCATTATGTTTTAAGTGTATCAAGAGCAAGAATTTCCCATGGCAGTTAAAGGACTGAACCATAACATCCACACTACATTTTCATTTTGTAACTTAGACCACGAATCCTGCGAGGTTCCAAGGGGTTAGCTACAGAAGTGAATAAACAGGTTGCCCAACTAAACTGATAAGAGAAGCTGGTGAGAAAGCAGTGGGGTGGCTGCAGGAGACTTTCAGTTTCCACTTGCCTAAAGTTTGATGCGGCCACAGATAAATCCACAGAAGCAATGCCAATTTGAGGCAGAGGATGTTGGGGGGCGTTGAGGCGATTGGGGGTAAGTGACACAATACATGGAGCAGAGTGAGGTACAAATAGGTCAGGAGGCAAAGAAACCAAATCTGATGTTGACAGTGAAGTTTCTGATGGTCATAAGATATTAAGCTCTGAGACAACTTCTTTACCTAGAAAGCTGTGGTAGGTCTTGGTTTAACATCTTGTTATTTCAAATGCCTGTTGTTTTGAGGGAAATAACTATTACTAATCACAGCAGATGATAGGGTTTACCAGTTGATTTTTCCCCCCATAGATGGTCACAAGGTTATGTTATGTTTTTCAGGGGTGAAGATATTCTCACCATCCTCACCAAGGTGAACTTTGAAGTAAGCAATAAGGATGACAAGAAAAATATGGGCAAACAGATGCCACAACCTACTTTCACACTGAGAAAAAAACTCTTCTTTCCCCTTAATTGATGCTATTGTTTAGTTGCATAACTAAACAATAATTAAAATGCTGCTATTTTATTCACTTTCTTTTTTTTTTCTTGATATCTAGAAGAAAAGGGAATGGGAATTAGAACAATATAATTTTCATGCAAATTCAGGCTAAATCTCTGGTTTTGCAATAGCTAGACTGTCATAGCTGTAGACGTAATTTTAATTGTGTTTTTAATTTGATGAAAAGGTTCTAAAATGAACTTATAGTAGATACAAAGAGTATAGTAAGTTTAAAAGAAATGTCAAAGATCACTGAGGGCGATATTTGTGATCTGACCTGGCTAAAAAATCCCCTGTGCTGAGGTTGAGGGTATAATGCTCTCACATCCAGCCTGATTGCTGGTGGTGAGTTGTGACAAGCTATCCCAGAAACATGTGAGCTTCCTCTCCTGCGCCATGAGCAGACTTTGCTTTTCAGTGGTGAAAGACACCACTGTTTAGACTTAGATTTCAAAAACCTAAGCATGATTTTCCTTGTTTTTATTACTCATAAGTACAGTATTCAGCTCACTTTTAAGAGGAATGATGTTAATTGGATATTGGGCTTCCCTGGTGGCGCAGTGGTTGAGAATCCGCCTGCCAATGCAGGGGACACGGGTTCGAGCCCTGGTCTGGGAAGATCCCACATGCTGCGGAGCAACTAGGCCCGTGAGCCACAACTACTGAACCTGTGCGTCTGGAGCCTGTGCTCCGCACCAAGAGAGGCTGCGACAGTGAGAGGCCCGCGCACCGCGATGAAGAGTGGCCCCCGCTCGCTGCAACTAGAGAAAGCCCTCGCACAGAAACGAAGACCCAACACAGCCAAAAATAAATAAAGAAGCTTTCATTAAAAAAAAAAAATTAATAAACAGAAACCCCAGTTAAATAGAGTAGGTAGACCAGAAGGGGGAGCTCTCATGCCCTGAGATGGTAGCAGAGCCCAACAGGAAGAAAGACTCTTATTCTTTCCTGGTAAAAACTCAGCCAATGAAAAGCCAGACTCTTTGTTTACTGTACCCCTCCCCATTTACTTTTACCCTCTGTAAAAACATTCTTCTTCTCTTGCTGTGTGGGGCCTTGCACATGGCTTGCCATGGCTGCAGACCCCAAATTGCAATTTTTTGCTGCTCCCCAATAAACTCAACTGGAGAGATAACTGGCAGTCTGTTTGTTTTAGGTCAACATTTTTGGTGGTCCATATGGGGACCAGAGAAGATCCTCAATGGCTCTGGGCTGGTGGGCAAACAAGTGTGGTACCCACAATCAAGCCCATTGAGTTCACTGTTTTCCTCAATGACCCTGGAGTTTGAAGGTACATCTTTCTCCTGGATCTGAGCTCATGCCCTCTTTGCCGTTTGAAGTTCTCTGGGCTTTATTCAGGATCTATTTTAAGGTTTTATCTTTCTTGTTAAGGCCTTGTTCTATGTGCAAGTACTTGTTTGGCACATTGGTCTGATTTTGAGATTAAACTGTTTCTACTGAAGCTGGTTGAGAAGTTGTCAGCCCATTCCTTTGGGAACAGGAGCTGCTTCACTGAAACTGTCAGTTCAGCTGTTGGCCCATTCCTTTGGTACAGGGGCTGTTCTCTGGAAACTGGCTGAAAACCCTTGTCTGGCTTCTCTGGGGTCAAGCTGTTTCCTTAGAACTGGCTGGTATTAGCTTGTAGGTTGTGTGAGTTGCAAGCTGTTTGAAAATTATTCTTTTATTCCAGAGAAAAACCTCTGAGAAATGGGACCCCAGTTATCTAAATATTTTGCTTTTGCCCCCCACCCTCACCGCAGGGACTCTAGCCAATTTTATGTTTAAAAACTGTGGTCCTTTCTCATGTGCATTTCTAGCTAAATGGACTGACCCAATCAAAGGCAAGTTAGGATCTCAACAGCCATCACAGGGAACTTTTGAAATCCCCAAACTTAATTTTCCTAAAACCAAATTGGACCACAACAGTTCAAAACTTTCTAGAACTGAGTGGAATGCTTATTTTGAGGCTTCCAAATACTATCAGGAGTCTAAAATTGCCTCTCTGCAAAATAAGATCTTAAGGTTAACTGAGGCAAACAAATAATTAAAGAAAGATAAAATGGCTCCTGAAGCTTTAGGCTCTTGTTCTTTGGCTTCTTTGTCTCAGGCTGCATCTCTGACCCCATCTTGAGTCTCTCCCTTGGCTCCTTGTGACCAGGCTCTGCCTCTGGCACCATCTTCCTCCTTCCCTTCTATGCTGCCTGTACTTCCTCTATATCCTTAGTTCCCCTATACTAATTCCTTTACTGAACTTCCCCTTCTTTCTGAAATTCTCCCCACTCCTTTTTCCTCTGAACTTGTCAGAACCTGTTCCTTTAAAATTAAGCTGTCTGAGGATCCAGAGCCTTAATTTCTCATACTCCTTGGACTAAAGCTGAACTGTGAACCATAGTCAAAGATTCACCCAAAGTAAACAAAGACCCTCACAGATTTGCTCAGGAATTTACTATAGTCATTCGAACTTACTGACCTGGTTTCTCTGACTTATATCAGATAGTTCATATGCTTGTTGGTAAAGGTCAGGCCCAGCATTTGATGAAAACTGCTAATTGAGGAAATCCTGACAGGTCTCTAAAATTACAACCAAGAAACCTGCTAACTTATTACATGGCTTGAGCAACCACTAGGCGACTCCATCACGTGACTCCTAGGGCTTTTCCAAAGCCTGTTGATTGGAAGAAAATTTCAGGCTTGCACACGAAAATCTGACAAACCTATTCATGATGATTACAGTTGACTTCAGATTGTTTTTAAAGAAAATTCTGGTCTTTCTATAGAGATTGATTCCACTCAGGAAGCTTTTAATTCTATATTTATTAATGGGTTGAACTGGGATCTTTCCCTTCTATAAAAAGGACCAGACGGAATGGGAAACTACATCCACTCCGGATTTAGTGAATCTGGCAAACCAGTGCTCTCACACGCTAGATGACTCACCTATAAGGAAGACGGCCAAAATTCTTAATCTTCAACCCCAGAAAATGGAGTCTCCTAAATGAGACCAGAACCCTCCTAGTTTCTCTTGTTATTGCAAAGAACCAGGACTTTGGAAAAGAGATTTTACAAATTCAAGCACTTCAGGTACATTTAGCCCTCTAAGCTTCCATTCCAACATCCTCCCAATTCTCAGTGATGAGGCTCCAAGGAACTACAGGGGTTCCTCCCAATCCTTCCTCTTAATTGGCTTGGAGAAACATTTCTCCAGGTTGCGGATGAATCCCTCCTGTCCTAACAGACATCAGAGCCACACTCTCAGTGCTCAACCGCACTACTATAAAGCAGCCCCTGCCTCAGAATACTAAAACAATTCACATAGTGGGGATCTCTAATGAGCTGCAAGAGAGTCCTGTCTCTGAACCTATATCCTTTCATTTAGGTCCTTTGAGACATACACACTCTTTTCTCCTTAGTTCCCCTGTCCCTAGCCATTTATTAAGCTGAGACTTCTTAGAGAAGTATCTTGCTGGAATTTCTTTCTCCCAGAAGGGGGAAATAATTCTAGAATTTGACCACAGTCATCAAACAAGCCAACCAGGTGAATTAAATGACCCTGTGACATCTTTTATTTGCTCCATGTCTCACGGCCCTAGAACTGATTTTGGAAACACTGCTTATTTGTCCCTATTGAATTAGGAGCTACCATCCTCCTTATGGGCAAAATCTCCAACTGATATTGGCAAAATTCACAGTGCACCTCCCATCAAGATTCAGATAAATCCCTCGATACCTCTTCCCAGAATTAATCAATACCCTATAAGTAAAAAAGCCCTTCAAAGCATAAAGCCTATAATAGAAGATCACAAGGCTCAAGGCCTTGGATTTAACAATAATTCTCAGTCATAAAACTGAATAAACCCAGAGACTCTCAGATAAACCTCCTGTGTTGTCTTGCATAAAAAACTAAGATAGGAAAGGGAGAGGAGTCTCCCAGCATCACTTCAAATGAAATGACCTCAGTAGATAACTTCTGTGGCCAGCATATCCCCCTCCTGACACTGCCTGTGCTTTGATTTCATGAGGGGATACCTAGATTCATTTTCACCTATTCCTCACCCAATGCCACACAGCTTTCGGGGTCTTAGTTCCCCGACCAGGAATCGAACCCAGGGCCCCTGCAGAAGTGCAGAGTCCTAACCACTAGATCGCCAGGGAATTCCCATCCCTTCCACTTTCTAAAGATAACTCAGCTACGTCTTTTTGAGCAGCATCATTCATACCTTAGATGAATGTTTTCTTCTGTCAGGTGCTGTATGGTATATTTAAAATTTTCTTCCGCTTCAGCAAGCTTGGTCTGGAGTGTTTTCTCCAGATTTGCCACCATAGCTTTCATTTTAATAGCCGTCTTTCCCAAATTAGAGTCACCCAGGCTTCCTCCCTCCAAATCCTATCCCCACTCCAGCCAGGACTCACTTCTCTCTGGAGTTCCATCTGGGTTTGGTAGAGGGTTGTGTTAAGTGATTCTAGGATAAGAGCTTGAGCATGCAACTCTTCCTCTATGACCTGTGTAAGAAGAAATTGTTTCAGGACATCATGATGATGTCTACCCATTTATGCTCTTCTCCAGGACACCTGGATTCGAATATGAAAGCATCAACTTTAGCTACTCCCTCTCCTGCCCTGTTACTACGCCCTGTTCATTCTGCTTCGTGTCTCACTCGTCTGTACCCTTCTTTTCAGCCTCACTATCACTGCCCCAGAGCCAGCCCTCACCACAGCTCACACGGATTGTCAAAATAGCTACCAGTCATCCATTCATTAAACAAGTATTTATTAAATAGTATGAATTCCCACTACATGACTTTCTGGAAAATGCAAAACCATAGAGACAGTAAAAAGGCCAGTGGTTGCCAGGAGTTAGGAAGGGAAGCAAGGGACGAATAGGACGACTGAGGACTTTTAGGGAAGAGAAACTATTCCGTATGATACTGCAAAGGAGGCTACATGGCATGATACCTGCGACAAAACCTATAGGATGTACAACACAAAGAGGAAACCCTAAGGTAAACTATAGACTTTAGTTAATAATAATGTATTGATATGGGTTCATCAACTGTAACAGATGTACCGCACTAAGGCAAGATGTTAATAATAAAGGAAATTGTGTGTGTGTGTGTGTGTGTGTGTGTGTGTGTAGGGGGAAGAAATCTCTGCACTTTCTGCTTAATTTTTCAGTAACCCTAACACTGCTCTAAAAAAATAGTTTGTTAATTAGGGGAAAAAAACCCGCAAAACCTACTACTGTATTAGGCATCAGGAATATTATGATGAACAAGACAGATAAAGTTCTTACTTTTATGGGGATCCATTCTAGTGAAAGAGATGCAAAAAAAGTAAATAAAGTAAATACAATAAATAAATTGAAAACAAACCAAGGATGTGGATAGAAGATGCAGTGTAAGTGCAGGGAAGGGATAAGTGTGGAATCTACTTTAGATAGATGCTGAAGAGACTATAAAAATGAACCAGATGGGCCTCTGCTTTCAGGTGCAGCCCCATTAAACTCCTACATGTCATCAGGGCTCTTTGCACCAAAAGAGCATTCTCCCACGATGTATAAACTGGAGAGGTACCATCATTTACTGCAATGGCATTGGGCAAAGCTCTGTACCAGGTCATTTTTCATTCTCTCATTTATTTATTCATTCAAAAATCACTTGCTATGTACTGAAGGTCCGTGATATGCCAGACTCTATTCTAGAAACTGAGGAGCAGTGGCAAAGAAAATAGACAAAAATCCCTGACTTCATTGAGTTGATCAGGTTTGATGGTTATAAGTCTGTGTAGAAAAATGAAACAGGAGAAAGGACATGCTGGGCAGGTTGTTGAGCCTTTAAATAGAGTAACCCCTGAGAAGGTGGCATTTGAAGAAAGACCGGAAGAAGGTAAGGAAGCGAGCTGTGTGGATATCTGGGAAAGAGCTTTCCAAGAAGGGAAAACACCAAGTGCAAAGACCCCAAAGTGGGAGCAACCTGGCCCGTTAAAGAAACAGCAAGAAGTCCAGTGCCATTGGAGCTGCATGATGGAGGGAAGGAATAGAATAAGATGAGGCTGGGGAAAAGAACCACCAGCAGGCAGAACCATCCCTGGACCAAAACAGGACTGGGAAAATTCATGCTTCCACTAACCAGAGTATAAAAACCCCTTTTAAGACACAGAGCATTGGGTAGCTTACTCAGAGGGATACTGTCTCAGTAGTAGGGAAAAATTAGCCCTAGATCAAGACTGCTTTAATTTTGCCTAACAAAGCTTAAAACCAAGGCTTGAAAAATCAAACTGTTTCCAAGTAACTGAACCCCAGAACAAAGCTCAACCATATTTAAAGGAATACAAAAATATTTAGCACCTAATAAGGTAAACATCACAATGGCTGGCATCCAATAAAAAAATTACCAGACATGCAAACAAGCAAGAAAATATGACCATTCATGAGGAGCAAAATCAATTAATTGAAAAAGACCCAGAAATGACACAAGTGATAGAATTAGTAGCCAAGCTCATTAAAGCCGTTATTATAACACACTGGGTCTACCTTACACCAAAGCCCATCCCTTTACCTTGTGGGACATTGTGGTCTGTTTGTCCATCAAGGGTGAAGCCCTGCCTGGGCTCTAAAATATCAT
Source organism: Physeter macrocephalus (assembly GCF_002837175.3). Lineage (NCBI taxonomy): Eukaryota > Metazoa > Chordata > Mammalia > Artiodactyla > Physeteridae > Physeter > Physeter macrocephalus. Next base: position 105,088,696 of record NC_041215.1, read on the forward strand.
GCCATGCTTTCATAATGGCTAATCTTTTCCCAAACATGTCCATTCTGGATCCAAATTAAATTCTCAGTGGAAGAGGAACCACAAGGCAGTTTGTGGGTTTAAACAGTTTCCCTTCTGGTGTCTCCCTCATGGAAGTGCTGTAATTTGTCCCAGAAGAAAAGTTCCTAGAGAGGCTGGGGGGTGAGGTTCACTCAGAGTTTTAAGGAAATGCTTGAAGGCAGCATTCCCAAGGGGCAGTATTGTATTTTTCAGAGTTCAAAAGGAAGAATCTGGCGTTTTATTATTTAAGGCCCTTTTGTGGTTTGAGCCTTACGAGAAATAGGAGGCATTTAACATTGAAGATCACACAGTATATTGTTCATACACTTGTTCAGATCTGGCTCTAAAAAGACAACAATGGCTTTCTTTTTCAGATAGTTCTAAAATTCTTTTGACTTATTGAATCCAGTAGGCTCAGCTTTAGATCTTCTGTTTTTTAATGGTTTGGGGAAAATTATCATAGATTCCATTTTATTGAGAGTGTATCATTTTAGTGATACATTTGTAAGAGGCTAATTTCACAGGAAAAATGAAAAAACTTACCTCTTTGGTCTTTCTCAGCTCCTCTAATTGCAAGGTGTCCCTTTCGTGTTGTTTTAAGAGCTCCTAAAAATAATTTTGTTTGGAAAAGGTCAACACTGGGGTTCTGGCACTTCTTTCAGAAAATTAAGAAAGCTGGAATAGGATTCAGGAATATAATATTCACCAAAGTTTAGATGTTGCTTTAATGAAGCACACATTATAAACTAATGACATGACATGTTGAAGTTAAATAATGAAAATCTTACTCATGTTCAACCTTAGTGCATCGAGAAATATTAAAAGAAATCATATTTTCATTAAAGCCTTTTCTTTTGTTTGGGTACAGATTTAATACTGTTAATATCCAGTTCTCCACAGATTGAAGTTTATATTCATTGGAATCCCACTCAAAATACCAACAGGCTTTCTTAACAAGATAATTATAAAATTTATATAGAAATACAAAGGATATAGAAGAGCCAAAATAATCTTGAAAAACAAGAGCAAAGTTGGAAGATTTTTCTCCCTGTTTTCAAGCTACAGTAATTAAGACACTGTGTTGTTGGCCTAAATATAGACAAATAGTTGAATGGAACAAAATGAAGAGTCTACCCCCTGCCCCCTCAAATACAACAAAGACACCAAGGTAACTCAATGGAGAAAGGGACATCTTTTCAGCGGCCATGGCTCACGGGCCTGGCTGCTCCGCGGCATGTGGGATCTTCCCGGACCGGGGCACGAACCCGCGTCCCCTGCATCGGCAGGCGGACTCCCAACCACTGTGCCACCAGGGAAGCCCCTCTTCTGTCTTTTTAAAATAACATTCCTAGTGTACCTTGGTTTGAAAACAATACATGTTCTCTTTAGAGAACTGGAAAACCAGCAAGGTACAAATATCATCTTTTAAAAATGTAAGATAAAAGAAAGGAAGGAGATTATAGAAATTCTTCTCCCTGTGGCGATTAGTCTATAAACTCAGAATTCTGAAGGGTACACACTTTGTCCTTCCCAAAGGCAGCATAAATAATGGGATAAATGGCCCACACAACCCTTACAGGTTTTAAGGCCATACAAATTACAGTGTGCCCATTAGAATTTAATGAAACACCATCATTTTACAGGTGAGGAAACTTGTTGAATTGGAACAGTATTACGTTTGTAGACCTTTTAAATATACTTTAAACAGTGTTTTCACATTCTTATCACTCTGATAAAGGCAGGTATTCTTGTCCTTGATTCCCAGATGGGGAAACTAAGACTTAAGGAGGTGAAGGGACTTGTTCAGACCCCAAAACTAGGCCACAGACCCTTCAAACTTCTGGGGGTAGGGAGGACATTGCTTGACATGGTTTCCCTTTTTTCAGTTTCATTCTCAACCACTTGCTCTTCCTGAGCTGGAGAAGGAAACCTCGAAAGCCTAGCCAGAGTCCACCCATGGCCGTAGGAGTTCCTCTGTCCTGGATCTGCAGGGTCAGCCTCCACCCCCTCATCAGGGTCATTCTCCCAGGTCCCAACCGTACCTAGTTTATCCTGGGCAGCCAACTTCTCTGCCTTCAAGGCTGCTTTGTAGTTTTTCTCCAGCTCACTGAACTGTGCTGCGGGAGTCTCCTCGAACTCCCCATGGGACCCCAGGAGAAGGCCACAGTCATCCGTGAAAAGTTCACCTGACCCCACCTTCCTTCCTCATGCAGGCAGCTGGTGGGCAGGCTGCGGGGCCCTCACTTCCGGATACATTCTCCCGACATCCATCCAGAAAAGGGTGAGGAGGTCCCTGTTTTCACCATCCGCTATTTTGCATGGAGACATCAGGGCGCCATAGATGCCCCCCAAGAGCACATTCTTTGCTTACAATCCTTTTGGGAAACTGTGGGCTGATTAACACCCAGGATAATTTTAGAGCCCAAGGTCTCTCCAGCCTCCATTCCAGGAGGCAGACGTTGGCAGTGTTCAAGAGGAGTGTTAAAATAAAAGGCCATATGGGGCTTCCCTGGTGGTCCCGTGGTAAAGAATCCGCCTTCCAATGCAGGGGACGCAGGTTCGATCCCTGGTCGGGGAACTAAGATTCCACATGCCACGGAGCAACTAAGCCCTCGTGGCTCAACTAGAGAGCCCGCGTGCCGCAAACTACAGAGCCCATGTGCTCAAGAGCCCGCGTGCCACAACTAGAGAGAAGCCCGCGTGCCACAACGAAGAGCCCGCATGCCTCAGTGAAGATCCTGCGTGCCGCAACTGAGACCCGACGCAGCCAAAAATAAAAAATAATAATAATAAGTAAATAAAATAAATAAATATTAAAAAATAAAATAAAAGGCTGTATGAGCTGTCAAGCCAAGAAAAGACACGGAGGAACCTTAAATGCATATTGGTAAGTGCAAGAAGTCACTGTGAAAGGGCTACAGGCTGTATGATTCCAACTATGTGACATTTTGGAAAATGCACAGCTACGGAGGTAGTCAAAAGATCAGTGGTCGCCAGGGGTTAGTGGGGAGGGAGGGATGAATAGGCAGAGCACAGAGGATTTTTAGGGCAATGAAATTATTCTGTATGATTCTATAATGGCGGATACGTGTCACTAAATATTTGTCAAAACCCATAGCATGTACAGCATCAGGAGTGGATCCTAATGTAAACTGTGGACATTGGGGGATAACAGTGTGTGTCAGTGTAGGCGTCATTGATTGTAGCAAACGTCGCGTGTTGGTGTGGGACGTCAGCGATGACAAAAGTTTGTGCAGGTATATGGGGCCCGGGGGTGTGTGGGAATTCTCTCTACTTTATGCTCTTTTTTCCTGTGAACTTAAAACTGCTTTAAAAAATAAAGTCTATTAGTAAATAAGTCAATTAATTAAAAAATTTTTTAAAAAGCAAGTTTGTGACACTTGGGAAGACTTCTCTCCAGCAGGACTACTGGGGCTGCTCTGGTGCCCAGCAGGAGGTGTGGAAGGGGACTTGGTGGGTTTTCTCACTCTCACAGACAACACACCTCCTTTTTCTTCCCCTTGGTTTGTCTCTGCAGCTCTGGCTCCTGCCCTTCCCATACCTTCTTCCGATTTTGCCCAGACCTTGACCTAGTAGCCAGGGACAGTAGAGGTGAGAGGAGGAAGAGGAGGGGCGTGGAGAGAGACCAGGCTGAGAACAACAGTAGTTTACCATGGAAACCTCCTAGAGAACCAAAAAACAGCTCTTCTCGGCAATCAACTGAAAGGGAGATTATAATTGAAATGAAATTTGGATGAGAAATTACAAAGGCAGGAATAACCTTCTCCGGGCTGTATTTTAGTGACCTCAGATCAAACCATCCTGCCCTCCAGACATGTCTCTTATCTCCCCTACCCCTCGCCACCCAGTTCCATTTGGCGTTGTCTGAAATCCCAGTGAACTGAAATCCTGCAAGGATGCAGGAGCCTTAGGGCCTTCAGTACACAAGAACTTGTGCCAGAAAGCATACCTCCTCTTGCTTTCAAAGTTCTTCTGCATCTCAGCACAGCGGAGATCCATGTCATTGGAGAGCTAGAAACGAGGCTGGCATTTACAAGACAGGATTGAGGACCCCACTCCCACTCCAACCTGCAACTTCTGAGAAGTCTTCCCATTCACGGGGTATGCGCCTCTCCCCAAGCCTTTCCCGTTGTGTTCGGCAGTGCCAGAGAGCACATCGTTACTGAGGGAACGGGACGATTCTTGCCTCGCTCTATGTTGTCTGGTACGTAATCAGTTCACAAAGGGTGCATGGAAACCATCCCTTTCACTATTTTGTGGGCAGGTCTGGTCTCTTTGGCTGGACTGTAATCTCTTTGTAAGATCATGGCCTTTGGATTTTTGGATACGTAATTCAATTGAGCAATTGTTTCTTGTGCAAAGGGCTTGACCTGGAGGAGCCAAAGAAGCCTGAGACTCAGACCCTGCTTTGATGAACTTAAAACCAGTGTTAATAAATCCTCATTGGCAGAATGGCTCTGTTTCTGGAAGCAGGAAGTGCTCAGTTCCAGGTGAACCTCCCTTCTAACACACACACATCGGGTCCTCTGGCCAGTGCCTCAGGAGGAAAAGACACCGCCAGCCGAGACAAGGGCTCGAGCCAGCACACCCCCCTTCTGCACAGTCACACAACAATGTAGGGTGTTCACAGCTGGGAGAATTTTAAGAATCACAATCTGAGGTCCCTCGATGGAAATAATCTCTAAATATGTCTTCAGCAGGGCCGATGCTTCAGTGACTGAAAGTGTGCATTTTGCCCAGTAACCCACCACAGATGAGGTGAGTGATCTCATGCAAATTATTTAACTTCCTGAGCCTCAATTTCCTTTCTGTAGAAGGTGACCATGAACTTGGCAGGGTTTTCAGGAAGGTATAGGAATGAATTCTCAGAAGGGAAGGTCTCAAGCCTGAGTCTTATGCTGGGTCACTATAGGATTCAGACACATCTGGTGTGTATCAAAGGGCGAGGGGCTGGCCTGCTGGGAAGTCACCCTTCACATGTGGGTTCGGTAACGGCAAGCGAGGCGGAGTGGGGGTGGGGGCGGGGGCGGGTGCTGGTGGCAGGAGGGGAGGGGCAGATGGGGAGGAGAGGGGAGGAGTTGGGAGGAGATCTAAGGATTGCTCTGATGTATCATTCCAGTCCAGGCCACCAGACACCTCTGCTTAGGGCGGAGAAGAAAAGTCCGTGACAAAACGAATGGTGAATTTTAAAGGAAGTGTTACCAGAATCCCCAGGGAACACGAAGAGTGCAAACTGAAATCAGCAGATTCTGGAGAGAGGGCTTTGGCAGTTTCACCAGCAACAGGAAGTGGTACTGGAGGCTTCTGGGCAGCTTTTGAGCAAAACTGAAGTCCTGGTCACGCTGATGCGGTTACCAAGAGCCTCAGCAAGGTCTGAAATTTAACTCACCACACAGGCCACAGCCAACACTGCTGGAAATGGCTGGCACCCCCTAGTGTGGAGAGGACAGTGGCATTGAACATGCCAGAGGCTCCCCGAGAACTCCCGGAAATTGAGTTAGGCCTAGAGGAGGGACTTGAGTTCTTGCGATTATGGATGAGGATGGAGTCAGGGCTGTTGCCTGGACAGCCTGGCTCCCAGGAGGAAGGTGCTTGGCCTTGCCTGGAACATAGCAGGTGATCTGAAACTATTGGCCTTTCCCCTTCCCAGAGAGATGTCAGTTAACTCAAGGACCACTCACCAGTGTTTGGGCAGAACAATGGTCTCTGTTCATTTGCTCTATTATCGCTGTCAGCTCTGAGATCTGTTCTTCTAGGTCAGTAATGATAGCAGTCCTGCGGGACAAGTAATCCGTGATCCATGCAGCTTCCATGCCGTGCCAGTCAGGGCCCTCCCTGGGCATGGCTGGCTCTGGCCTGGTGAGAGCCAGGCCATGTTCTGCACCTGCTCCGTCACCATGGGGGGTGGGGGGTAGGGGCAGAGGGTGGTTTGGAAGAAGGAATTTGGCAGTAGGGTGGCTGAGCCTCACACGGCGCCCTTTTGGGTAATCTGGCCAGAAGTGAGCAGGGGTGGTTTGGTGACCCACTGACTAGAAGGGAAAGAGGAGGATGCCAGAAATCTATTAGGATTTGACCCTGACTCAGTAAAGATACTTGAAATGGAGGAGGGAGAAATTCAGAGGATTAGGAAATTAGGTGGAGGAATAGGATTGATGCTGACAGTGACCCAGAGACAAGGAATGGGCCAGAAACAGGACAAAGAGGGGATTTAAGAGTGTGGATTTCAGAGTAGATTTACGGATTTTTGTGTTTCTGAGTCTGGGGACTCCATGAAATCTGTAAGTTTACTCAGCTCTGTTTGGCTGAGCTGGAGTGAACAGGGTGGCAGGCAGTGCAGCAGAGATGAGGTCCTTGATTCCTGAGGGTGAGGAAAGAAGAGAGAGGATGTAGGAGGAGATGGGGAAGGAGGAGATATGAATGAAAGGTTTAGCAGGTAGCATGAAGAGGATGTAGGGCCTGACTTTACATGGTCCCGGAGGATAGAGAGTGGGTGGGCCTTGAATGACAGAGGGGATGGCAGCGTGCCCAGCCGGGATGGAGTCAGACCAGAAGCTTCCACGCTGCACCTCTCAGAGGCATAAACTGAGTGGTATCTTTCGACTTAATGGAAAAGAGATGCAGGCTCTGGCCTCCCAGAAACCCTGACCTTACTCTCAGCTCTCACGCTTCAAGTTCAGACTATTTTATGAACATTGCATCTCCACATTACCTCCAGAAACAGCGAGTCCCCTTTAGTGTGAGGGACACCCACCCAGTCATTCTCCAGATCAGCTGCCTGACTCGTCTGTCTGCCTGACTCAAACGGGCTCAGAGCAGAGAGGTGGGTGCGGAGAGGAGCCGGCGCCAGGCTGAGGAGTGAAGGGCGTCAAGTAAGGGGTTCGTCCTTGAGGCCAGGCCAGGGTGGGGCTGAGGAGCTAGATGCGGGTCCAGGGACATTACCTGGAAATCCTGACTTTGCCCATGTTCTCTGATTCTGAATGCTTTTTCCTATCAGACATCTCATCTCCCAAGGTGACGGAAATCTGCTCCCTATTCTGAACGAAGCGGTAGCCAGGTGACACATTTATTACTTCCTGGGCATCAAGGTGGAAGATAAGGTATAGCGCAGGCCTGGAGTGCTGAGGTTGCTCCAATCTTCTGCTAGCGCCCTACTCACATCTTAAAAACAGACACGTGAGGTGGGATGCCCGGGCCCAAGTTCCCCCCGTGCCCTCCCCCAGCTTACCTCTCTCCTCACTCCCAACCCCAAGACTCGGCTGCCTCCTGAGCATCCCCATAGGCCTCTCAGATTCAGCATGTGCACAAGCCGACCGCTGACCCCTGCCGCCGCTCTGCTTCCCGGCCCACATCCTCCTCTGCGTTCTCCCTCATGGCCAGAGGCCAGGAGGCGGCCAGGCATTGTGGAAACCGCTCAGGTTTGGGAATTAGATGGGCCTGAGTTTAAATCCTGGCTCTGTCACCAACCATAGTTATTCAACATCTCCGTGCTTCAGTTTCCTTATCAGAATATGAGGATAATACCTCTTCTTCAAACAGCTTTTTTTGAGGAATAAACAAAATAACATCGGAGAAAACGCCTAGTTCAGTTGCAAACAAAACAAAACAAAAAACCCCCCATAACATTCTAGTCAGTTCCTCCATACCCCACTAGACACCAAATCATTCATCTGGGCAGGGCTACCAGCCAGCATAGTCCAGGATAAGATGTACTATCTTGAGTTGTGCAGGACACCCCTGCAGCCCCACGAGTCCTGTCACTGCTATCTCCTAACTGTATCTCGACCTCATCCTCTCTTTGCCGCACCCCTGCCCCTGACATGGCTCAAGGCCACTGTCATCTTTCTCCTTGGCTCTGGTGAACCCTTCCCAATTGGCCTCTCCGCCTTCAGTCTGGCTCCCCTAAAGTTCATCATCCTCTCCACCTGGAGGGCTATTGCATATTTGTTTATTTTTTTTTCCTGACCATTAGGGGACTGCGTGATCCTTGCATAAGAGAGGTGGGACGGGGGGGAGAAGGGCGAGGAAAACAGACAAAAGCAGAAAGCAGTAAAAAGCACCAGTAATAGCCCACCGGAGGGTCTTTTTTCTAAAATGTAAATCTGACCTGGTCCTGTGCCTGTGTCAGACCCCTAAAGGCTCCCAGACACAAAAAGGATTAGGCGCAAACTCCCAGGCAGGTGTCATGTCCTTCTGGGTTTGGTCCCCCCCTCTTTCTCCAGCACCCTCCCATCCCTGCTCCTCTCAGGTGTCCTGATGGTCCCTCTCCCACCCTTTGTGGGTTCCCAAGTGCAGCAGAGGGTTTCCTGCATCTGGGCATGAGCTATACCCTGGCCTGGACTGACTGTCACCGTCTGGTTTTCTTGGAACGCTCTTCTCACCCTACATAAGGCAGCAGAAATAGGTAATTAAATGCCCTCTCTGGAGTCTGGCTGACCTGAGTTCAAGTCTTGGTTCTGCCACTTACCAGCTACACATTAAATGCAGTAATTACAGCTCCTCCTCAGAGGATCATTGCACAGATTCGATGAGGTAAATATGTGTAAAAGATCCATGCCTGCACACAATAAATGTTAGCCCCACTGCCCTCTTCCCGTTTTTACTCACACAAGGTAATTTATTGCTCTCCTCTTGTTTTCCTAAATGGATTTTCATTTTGCAAGAGAAGGGTGTGCTCAGAAAGCAACCGGAGAGCAAAGAAAAGTTCCAAGCTTAGGAGCTGCACCCTGATCCTGCCATGTCATCTGTAAAAAGTGACATTACCTGGAGGATCTCTGTGGTCCCTTTCATCTCTCAAAATAGTCTACTTCAGGAAATAGGGAATATTTAAGGGTGCAGGGATCGTTGTTACACAGATTGTGATGAAATGGTGGGTAGTAAAAAAGTGGGAAATCAATCCGTCACCAGTCTAAGAGTAGAACTATTGCTAAAGCAAGGCCAAGAGACTTGGCATGAAGATCCCAAGTGCTCTCCTATGAGCACAGTGTCTAATCTTCGATGCACACATTTTTGTCTTTTTTTTTTTTTTCGGTATGCGGGCCTCTCACTGTTGTGGCCTCTCCCATTGCGGAGCGCAGGCTCCGGACGCGCAGGCTCAGCGGCCATGGCTCACGGGCCCAGCCGCCCCGCGGCATGTGGGATCTTCCCAGACCGGGGCACGAACCCGTGTCCCCTGCATCGGCAGGCGGATTCTCAACCACTGCGCCACCAGGGAAGCCCTGATGCACACATTTTTAAGTGACATCTGTGTTGTCTGCACAACTGCCTTCGTGTTTACACTAGAAATTGGTGCTCTGGGATCTTGAAAGTGTCCCTTAAATGAATTCAGGACAAGCAAAGTGTTACTATTCTGAGATCTGGTGTTAACCCTGATTATAATTAATTTTTGTTTCCAGTTATAGAAACATGAGCATAACATCAGGTACTCAAATGTCACAAGAGTGTTTACAAGCGAGCTTACCCGGGACGTTGAAAGAGCTGGATAAGAGTAACTAACTTCTGATGTGGTGACAAGAAACGCAAGGTGGATGGGGTCACCCTTCTCGGAGTCCTCTGATAGCTTTGCATGTGTTACCGGCTAGCAGATTGCCCCCCCAACCCAACCCGCCAACCTCCCAAATTCACTGGGCTGCAGCTCGAACACCTGCTGTCTCAGAATGTGACTATATTTGGATATACGACCTTTAAAGAGGTGACTAAGTTAAAATGAAGCCACTAGGGTGGGCACGAATCCCATTTTACTGATGTCCTTGCAAGAGAGATTAGGACACACAGAGAGACCCCTGGGTGTGCAGGCACAAAGGAGAGACCAGGTGAGGAGGCGGCAGGCAGGCAGCCATCTGCAAGCCTAGGAGAGAGTCCTCACCAGAAGTCAACTCTGCCAGCACCTTGACCTTGGACTTCCAGCTTCCAGCACTGTGAGACAATAAATTTCTGTTGTTTAAGCCACTCAGTCTGTGGGTTTTTTTGTTATGGCAGCCCTATCAGCGAATACACCATCCCTTTCAGAGTAGAAACCAAAGTCCTTACAGTGGCCAGCACAGTTTACTGTATGAGTTTCCTACTGTTACTATAACAAATTACTATAAGTTTAGTGCCTTAAAACAACACCAGCTTGTTATAGTTCTGAAGGGCAGAGTCTGAAATGGGTCTCTCTGGGCTAAAATCAAGGTGTTGGCAGGGTTGTATTCCTCCCGGTGGCTCTAGAGGAGAATCTATTTCCCTGCCTTTTCCAGCTCCTAGAAGCTGCCCCTGTTCCTAGTGGCCTTGTCCTCTATCTTCAAAGCCAACAACGGCATCACTCCAACCTCTGCTTCTATCGTCATGTCTCCTCCTCTGACACTCTGACTTCCTCTTTCATGTGTAAGGACCTTTACATTTACATTAGGCCCACCTGGATAATCCAGGTTGATCTGTCCATCTCAAGGTCAGCTGATGAGTAACATAATTCCATCTGCAATCTTAATTTTCCCTTGGCAAGTAACAGAACAAAGTGGTGGCTTCCAGGGATTAGGACATGGACTTCTTTGTGGGGGGGGGGGGCGTGTCATTATTCTGCTGACTACATTCAGCATCTCTGCTGCTTCTCTGAGCTCGTTTCCCAACACTGTCTCCTCACTTCCTCCACTCCCCCCACATGGGCCTCTTTGCTTTCCAGGAAAAGATCAGACGTGCCAAGCAAGTTCCCACCCGGGGCCTTTGTACCCACTGTTCCCTTGGCCAAGAGCGCTTGCCTGAGGCGCCAAAGTGGCTCCTGCTGGCTTTTTACACAGGGATTGCCCTGACTTCTCTGTATAAAATAGCAATCCCACCGTCACCATCCCCTCCTCCCTATGCCTGTGTTATTTTTCCTCGTAGCACTTGTAGACCTTGGATGGATTAATACGTTTATGGTCATCTCCCTGCCCCTCCCCACTAGAATGTGAGTCCCTGAGAGTGGAGACTTTGCCGTTGTTGGAATATTTTGAATCACAGTTTCAATTTCATTACTGTGATTGTTCTGTTCATATTTTCTGTTTCTTCTGGTTCAGTCTTGGAAGGTTATACTTTTCTAAGAATTTGTCCCTTTCTTTCAGGTTGTCCATTTTATTGGCATAGAGTTGCTTGTAGTAGTCTCTTTGTATTTCTGTGGTGTCCATTGTATCTTCTCCTTTTTCATTTCTAATTTTATTGATTTGAGTCCTCTCCCTCTTTTTCGTGATGAGTCTGGCTAAAGGTTTATCAATTTTGTTTAATTGCGAATGTCGGTGTGTTTAATATTGTCCCAGAGGTCCCCTTAGGCTGTCTTCATTTCTTTTCATTCTTTTTTCTTTATTCTGTTCCGCAGCAGTGAATTCCAGCATTCTGTCTTTCAGGTCACTTACCCGTTCTTCTGCCTCAGTTATTCTGCTATTGATTCCTTCTAGTGTATTTTTCAGTTCAGTCATTGTATTGTTCATCTCTATTTGATTGTTTTTTAATTCTTCTAGGTGTTTGTTAAACATTTCTTTCATCTTCTTGATCGTTGCCTCCATTTTGTTCCTGAGGTTCTGGATCATCTTCACTATCATTATTCTGAATTCTTTTTCTGGAAGCTTGCCTATTTCCACTTCATTTAATTGTTTTTCTGGGGTTTTATCGTGTTCCTTCATCTGGTACACAGTCCTCTGCCTTTTCATTTTGTCTGTCTTTCTGTGAATGTGGTTTTTGTTTCACAGGCTGCAGGATTGTAGTTCTTGCTTCTGCTGTCTGCCCTCTGGTGGGTAAGGCTATCTAAGAGGCTTGCACAAATTTCCTGATGGGAGGGACTGGTGGTGGGTAGAGCTGGGTGTTGCTCTGGTGGGCAGAGCTCAGTAAAACTTTAATCCATTTGTCTGCTGATGGGTGGGGCTGAGTTCCCTCCCTGTTGGTTGTTTGGCCTGAGGCAACCCAGCACTGGAGGCTACACGCTCTTTGAGGGGGCTAATGGTGGACTCTGGGAGGGCTTATGCCAAGGAGTACTTCCCAGAACTTCTGCTGCCAGTGTCCTTGACCCTGTGGTGAGCCACAGCCACCCCCCGCCTCTGCAGGAGACCCTCCAACACTAGCAGGTAGGTCTGGTTCAGTCTCCTATGGGGTCACTGCTCCTTCTCCCTGGGTCCTCATGCACACACTACTTTGTGTGTGCCCTCCAAGAGTGGGGTCTCTGCTTCCCCCAGTCCTGTCACTCCAGTGGGTGGACTTCTGTGGTATAATTGTTCTCCAGTTTGTGAGTCACCCACCCAGCGGTTATGGGATTTGATTTGCGATTGTGCCCTTACTACCGTCTCATTGCAGCTTCTCCTTTGTCTTTGGATGTGGGGTATCTTTTTTGGTGAGTTCCAGTGTCTTCCTGTCGATGATCATTCAGCAGTTAGTTGCAATTCCGGTGCTCTTGCAAGAGGGAGTGCACGTCCTTCTATTCCACTATCTTGAACCAATCTCCATTTTTCTAAATGGATATTAAATGAGTTTAAAATAAATACATCAATTAAATTGTGAGAGAGAAAAGAGAACATCAAAGAACTTTTCTGTTAGAATCCAACAATTCTCAAATTTAATTTCTTGGAAACAGTTTCGAAATAGCTAAGAGTATCAATAGTAAATTATGGACTATAGGTAATGAATTGCTTCATACTTCCTGAGTCTTTTCAAATTAAAGATCTGCATTGACTTTAGATTTTATTTTTTTGTTGCTGATACTTTGCTGAGGAAACAATATGGTTATTCTATTTTTTTAAATCTAAGAAAATAGAATAAGATGTTTACTACTCGTGACTATTGTTGGTTTGTTTTGTGTTGTTTTGACAAATAGAGTTGTTTTCTGTACCAAAAACAACATAATGGAAAGGAAAGACTTAATGCAGGATTACCTGTGAAAAGAACTGGGACAAAAACACAGAAAGACAAATGAAAATTTAAGAAGATACTCGTGTTTATTATCTGATTAACATTTGACAAAGCAAAGGTAGGTGCACAAAGAGCTCTTTGACAAAGTCAATCCCCAGATATCAAACTACAGTATCTCCCTGGCAGCCCCAGAGGGCACCATGCCACTCCCAGGTAGCTGTGCTGGCTATGCAACAACTCAGTGTAGATGCTGCTGTGTTGTACTTGGAGTACAGGCTTGCAGGCATCTGACATCAAAGGAGTGGGCTACTAAACACTAAGAGTTCTAGTTCCAGGTGTCAAAAGTCAATGTTATTACCAACAAGTACTAATTGTGTACCAGAATGGTCAGAAAAAATAACAGGCTTTCAATACTGTATAAAATACACCTTTTATAGAGAACAGGCTCTTGTGAGCTGCCTTTAACTTATTTCCTCCCTTTGCCAAAGTCTGTTCATTCAGGTCAAATCAAGGACATATAGTACAAAATTTTTTAAAAAACGACTTTAACAATAGTCATTAACTTTTTTCCAAGACCCATGCCTAAGGCTATTTACATAAGATCTGGGATCATCATAATTCAGGAGAAATTTTAATTCTGAGTTCACAGGGAAGGTATCCCTTCTAGTAGATAATAGGATACTCAGAAATACCTGAGGTATAATCACTGAGACCCTTCAGAAGGAAAAAAAAAACAAAAACGATCAGAGTTCTGGCATTAAAGTACATACACAGTTGATAAAGAAAAACTAAAATGTGAACAGTGCTAAAACATAACAGATAAATTAAGAAGGAACTTGTTACAAGGCTCCAGTTCTTACTATATTTTACACACAATTTCATTATAATAGAGATTCTCATTCTCAACCAAAAATGATTTTAGGTGGAAATTTCAAAAACAACAAAACCCAGTTTCAAAACAGGATTCATTTCTAGAGACGAGCATGCACCAGTTTCCAATCATTGTGTTTCTGGTGGAACAGCAACATCAATTTAATTTCCAAAAACCAAAGTATGTTTCTCTTTAATCAGACAGGCTTATTTGGCTGTGAATACACCCTTGCCCTGCCTCCAAAGTGATCATTTTAGCCTCGGTTATTTTAAAAGTATACTAATTATACAGAACACTCCAAAATCTAGCTTAATTTATAGCTGTTTATATAATATACATAAAATCTGATAATTTAACACTTTGTACTACTCTCTGGTCCTATATTTTCCTACTTCCTGATGTGTCTTGGAAACTGGTAACAGGAAGATTACTTTCTTAGAGAATAAATAAAAAGATTAAAGAATTGTCTAAAATAAGCACCCCAGAGTTACTTTATGAAGTAGAAACTCAAATATCATTTAAAATGTGAATTGGAATATTCTAGAAATTTAAACATCAGGAATTCTTCTGGTCCACATTCAGGGACATGTGTGTTCACTTACAGACCAGCTGGAATCCTTTCTGAACATCTCTGTGTACGGTCTGCTGATTTCAGAATGACTGAGCAAGGGGGAGAGAAGGGGGAGAGGACACTCTTTTTGTTAAGAAGTTTATTTAGAAAAGTTTTATTAAAAGATTCTAAACATCATGGAAAACTCACACATTTTACTCTTGCATGTGTGTTTTGAGCACATAGCTCTTCCTGAAGGAGAGGCAGCTCAAGAGAGAAGGACCCTCCTCTGGCCTGTAACAGGTGTATGGATGGTAGCCACAGGAGTAACATGCCCATCAAGAATTCTGCAGAAAATTGCCTTTCAGCTTAAGTCAGAACAAAGGAGCAAAACATTTGCTAATGAAGCAATGAAAAGATCAAGTAACACACCTCCCATTTTCAAAAAGAACTAGCCCCCTCCTTCATCTTCTCTCCATAATGCCTTTCATGTAACAGCATTTCTTTCTCAACTGCATGGCCGAGATAAAGCCATGTCATCTGATGAAAAGCAGACCTCGGTCAGCAATGCTCAGAAAACAGATCTGTTTTTTCCCAATTCACAGCCTTGCGTCACACTGCTGAAAGCTGAAACCTAATCCCGGAGTTTCACTTTGCCATTTCACATAGTTAAAAAAAAGAAAAAAGGAATCCCAGAGAAAAAGCAAAAGCGTTTGACTTTCTCATCGAAAAAAGTTCATTCTCTAATTCTGCGGATATGAAGAAAAAGGCAGATGTTTTAATTTTATTTTATATTAAAAAAACACAATCTCAAAGAAAGCACCTGGGTTTTACTTCAGTTTATAATAATTTGCTGTGCCTGAGAATTTTTGTGCAAATATATGTCATCTTTCATTAAAAGTATGCATAGCACATTTTGGAAAAAGTTTAGTTGCAACCAACTTTCCTTCCAAAAAAACTTAGAGATAAATACACAACATTCTCTAATTCCTATTGATTGCACTTCTGGTTTAACCCATCCAGCCTCCAAGGAAATTTGAAAGACATGTACAGTAATTATGTTCATACACCTTGGCCAATGCACTTATTCAGAAGAAATATTCTGAAAACAAGTTTCCTTGGTTCCAATGTACCCATATTTTCCTTCTTAAAGTAAATCCCTCCTACCCCCCACCTCATGTTGTTTGGGGGGGGGTATTGTATAAAAATACAAATTTAAAAAATTAACCCTTATTAATCACAAATGCAAAAGGAACGTGGATTATGTTTGGGATCCCAGTGGCTCAAAGGCCTGAAAACAGAAAGCAAAAAGGGAGTCTCTACTAGTCTGATCTTATGAAAAAGGTAAAATTCCTTGTCGATAATGCAGTGACCATACTCTTTGATGGAGGTGTAATTTAACCAGACATTAACAGGGGTCAGCAGATAAGCCATCTCACTGTTGTCTCAGTAACAGACTGAGTTTACTCCAGCAACCTTCTAGAACAGCTTTCTAAAGGTAACGGTCAAAGCTGCTCCTTCTTTTTTCCCATCTCCTAACCTGGGTCCTCCCTGCTTATGCTCACCAGAAGTAAATGTGCTAGCTAGTTCAGTATTTCTGGTATGTTCCAATATTACTGAATTTATTTTCTAGTCAATTTTTATTTTCAAGACAAGAAATACCAACTGGATGACCGCATTAAACATTTCTTCTTTCTCTGCTTCCAAACACTCATGACCTATTCATTTATACTTTCAATTTATCAGACAGACCTCATGCCAATTCTGTTTCCGTTCTTCCACTTTCCCCTTCCCACATTCACAACCCTTCTGCAACATTCCTTTTCTCTCAGACAAGACTACATGTATCAGTGCAAATCTTTCCTTCATGTGCTAACTTGTGTAAGAGGTCAGTCAACTGCTGAACCTCAGTCTTCCTTCAGGATATCCATTTTGGGTGATGATGTGCAAACTGGGGTGCCAAAGCTACCCATCATGACTGGAAGACTCTGATTCCTCCTCAGTCCACTCAATAAATTGCTACCTGAATTTAAATAGACAGCAGAGTTTGGTCTTTGAAGACCATTTTCTGCCTCTTGGCTTCTTCCATTTTCCTGGGCTGCAGGGGTCTTGATCACTCTGGCTATCCCCAGTCTTTTCAGCCTGTCCACTAAGTTCATCTTCAACTGGCCAACGTCAGGAGGGTTTCGGGACGGTCTCAAGCCATACATCTCCTGGAGGAATGTTTCAGCTGGTCGGGAGGCCAAAAAATTTTCAGAGAGATGCACTCGAGGCTCAACAGGCAAAGGAGAGGGGCAAGGTGAGTGAGATGGTGAATTTGGTGGCGTGGAAGGGATAGCCAGGCCTCTAGGGAGAGGCTGGAGGAGGGGGTCCTCTGAAACTGGGCTGTGGTATGCTTTAGCAGAGATGCCTTGCTTTTGTAGAAGTTTGGCCAAGCTCATGGTGCCGCTGAAGGTTATGGTGGAATCTCGTCGGTTGGTGATGGATTCACCAATGCTGAGCCTATAGGACATAGCAGGAGAATTCACGGCTGTGTTTGATGAACTGCTACCACTACTTCCACAGGATAATGAAGGGAAGCCAGAGCTTTATATAGAAAGAAAAAAAAAAAAGCAGGAGAGAGAATTTAAGAATAAAAAGTAATCCCAAGTCAGCATTTAAAGGAATTACAGTAGTTATCCATAGTAAATATAGAGGAACAGGCAACACATCAGTATCTGAGGAATGAAAATTTTGATGTGTTACTTCAATGATTAGTTATTTGTAATTTGTAATTTAGTCATTAACTTATTGAAACATATTTCTTTTCACAGAATATGAGTTTACTGTACTTAGATAACTTTATTATTCTCAAATAATTACTTTATTATTCTTAAATTTTAACTCTAAAATATGTATCTGTGGAAATACAACTAAATTTTATAATTAAAAAATCAAAGAAATTTAAATATTGAAGAAAGTAAACTTTAGAAATTTTTATTAACATATCCATTCCATAAAGTGAAATACACCAAAAGACAATAATCTGTGATTTAACAATTCTTCAACCTTTTAGAAAATACAATCTTTCATAATTAAACCGAAGACGGTTTTCTAAGAAGACACATTTCTTTTTAATTTGTCAATTTTATATTACTGAGAATAAAGTTCTAATTGTTAAATTTCCAAGAATGTTAATTCCAAACAATAGTAGTATAAGGATACCCATGGAATGAATTTTTCTCAATCTTGACTTAAAGCATGGGTTTCTGGGAAATTAAAAATAATTAAAAGCTTTGACAGCTATTAGAATTTTTCTTCTTATTCTATGTTTTGTTAAAAAGAAAAAAACTAAATAAACAATCATGTACTCAAGGAAATGGTGATAGAATGGAGAGGGTACTTCTTTAACAAATTATTCCCCCTTGAGCAAAAGTTACCAGCATTTAATACATAAACTTTCACTTTAACACAAAATACTCAGAATATCTAGATATCAAGATTTATAAAGATTATGAACAAGATGCAAATTTAGGATTAATAAATAAACTTTCTAAAGTACCAACTTGTATTAAAGAAGCAAAATGCAAACAACTTTGACTCCTTGGTTCTGATGTAGTCTGTCTACTGTATTCCCAGTCTCCCACCTCCCTGGTCCTACTTTATTGTAGAATTGCCTGTCTTTTCCTAAACTGTTCATGTCACTACCATACCAAATGATGGTATCAACCTGTAGCGAGAGCCTCCTCAGGAACCAATTTTATAAAACCTGCTATCTTGTTGACTATAAGAACAATGTAGAAAAATTGCAGGTATGCCTGTTTATTATAGACTTAATTGAGGTCTTTATAGGATACCACCCAAATGCTTCCCTAAACAGTCAATTTGCTTCTATCTTATAGATACTGTGAATCATAATGTTATTTCCCTCCACATTGGCAGCTAGAAAGCTAAGACTCAAATACATGGCTCACCTTACTTAGCAAGTATATAAGACTTTACAGTACAATTTATACACTAGGTGTATTCCTCTATCCATTTTATATCCTTACTCTTGATTCTTTTTTGCTTCATTTTTCTTCTCTACTTCTAGTTAACATTATGCTGCAAAGTTCTACATATCTCTGGAAATTGCCTTAGATTCTTTTTGGAATTGGTAGGACAGAAATTTCAGCAATATTGCTTATTGTTTTAGTCTGTGTAGTAAATAATTTGGACTGCCCAGAGGGTTCTGGCTTTGCCCTCAGCTTCTGGGAGGTAATCTATGCCATGGCTGCTAGAAGTGTGTTTGTTCAGGATGGAGCCTGGCCACACTAGATCTTGGAGTGGACCTGGACACACCCAATAGCTGTAGGATGGGGACTGGCCATGCCAGGATGACTAACCATGTGATTTAGGGTAGAAGCCTTGGGTCAGTGGACCTCGAGGTGAGTTATTACAGTTATAGTGAGTTATAGTTATATAGGTAATCAATCAATCATGCCTTACACAGTGAAGCCTCAGTAAAAAAAATCTGGACACTAAGGCTTGGGTGAGCTTCCCTGGTTGGCAATACTCTGTGTGCACTGTCAAACACTGATACCAGGAAAGTAATGACTCCTAAGGACAGGGAGGTTTCATGTGTGGAACCCTCCCAGACTCTGACTTATGTGTCTCTTCCTTCGGCTAATTTTATCCTGTAAACTTTCCCTGTAATAAACAGTAACCACGTGCATAACAGCTTTCAGTGAGTTCTGTGAGTCCTTCTGGAAAATTTATCAAACAAGAGCATGGTTTTGAGAACCCCTGAACTTGCAGGTCGTATCAGAAATGAGGGCAGTCTTGTGCGGAGGACTAGTCCCTCCAATCTTGCAGTTTGGCTAACTCTGGGTATAGTTTCAGCTGGGTCATTTACTACCTGCCTGCCCTTGGACCAGTCACCTGAACTTTCTACGCCTCATTTTCTTCATTTAGACACTACATACTCGCTTGGCTTGCCTACTTCAAAGAGTTATAATGATCAAATGAGAAAATACAATGTGAAAATATTCTAAAGACAAATTATCACAGTACATTAATTAAAATTCTGGGAATTAAAATGACAGTAATTTAAAAAAGAAATTCAAGAAAACAGAGTTGAGGAAAGAAGTAAGGCCTCAAATTGCCCAGCCCCTCTTACCTGGGGGTAACCTGAGTAATATCAGAAGGATGTAATATCCTACAGGTGGTAAAGGTGAATGTTGAGTTTGTGCAGGACAGACACTTTCCTGGGTTTGAGGTTGCAACTGAAGTAGAGAGTTTTAGGGAATCAAACACAAAATTGAAAGACTAGGTTAATAATGTAAAAAGTTCGTCATTACTATTAATAATACAGCATTTATCTGGTGTCTTTTATACAAAAATTCCCAAATCTAGAAATGAAATATACATATTTCATTTTTTCCCATGAATTTATTTATTTATTTATCTTTGGCTGTGTCGGGTCTTCGTTGCTGTGCGTGGGCTTTCTCTAGTTGTGGCGAGTGGGGGCTACTCTTTGTTGCGGTGTGTGGGCTTCTCATTGTGGTGGCTTCTCTTATTGTGGAGCACGGGCTCTAGGCACGTGGGCTTCAGTAGTTATGGCACACAGGCTCAGTAGTTGTGGCTTGCGCGCTCTAGAGCGCAGGCTCGGTAGTTGTGGCGCACGGGCTTAGTTGCTCCCCAGCACGTGGGATCTTCCCGGACCAGGGCTGGAACCTGTGTCCCCTGCATTGACAGGCGGATTCTTAACCACTGTGCCACCAGGGAAGCCCTACATATTGTATTAGTATCCACTGGTTAGTATATAGCTGAACCCTTCAATAATTTGAAACTGTAATTCAAAAGGATTTAATATAGCTTAGAAACAAGAGAAAAACACATTGTGAAAAAATACATTAGAAAAAAATACCAAACCAAGAACTAGTCATCCAATCTTTCTAGCCAAACTATCTACTCCAGTGGTTCTCAAAGTGTTGTTTGCACCTTGTGTGAGTCTACAGGTCAAAATTACTTTCATAGCAGTGTTAAGATACTATCTGCCTTTTTGACTGGGTTGGCACTTGCACTGCTGGTGCAAAAGTAATAGTGGGTAAAGCTGCTGGCTCCGTAGCACAAATCAAGGCAATGGCACCAAGCTGTACTAGTATGCATCACTATTGTCCAATTACAGTAGGAAAAAAAAAAGCCAAATTCATATCAGAATGTCCTGCTGAAGCAGTAAAAATTATTTATTAAATCTTGACCCTTGGGGGACTTCCCTGGTGGCGCAGTGGTTAAGAATCCGCCTGCCAATGCAGGGGACACAGGTTCAAGCCCTGATCCGGGAAGATCCCACATGCCACGGAGCAACTAAGTCCGTGCACCACAACTACCGAGCCTGCGTTCTAGAGCCCAAGAGCCACAACTACTGAAGCCCGCGCGCTCTAGAGTCCATGCTCCGCAACAAGAGAAGCCACCGCAATGAGAAGTCCGCACACCACAATGAAGAGCAGCCCCCGCTCGCTGCAACTAGAGGAAGCCTGCGTGCAGCAATGAAGACCCAGAGCAGCCAAAAATTAATTAATTAATTAAAAAAAAATCTTGACCCTTGAATCTTTTTAATATTCTGTGTGATGAAACGGGAAGTAAGCATTAAGCACTCTGCTTTATACAGAGATACAATGGTTATCTAGAGGAAAAGCACATGTGCAATTTTTACATTTTTTCACAGAACACCATTTTTACTTGAAAGAACAATTAATACAAAAACTACAGTTATTCAGACTTGGATATCTGGCAACATTTTCTTGAAAAAGAATGTAGTGAGCCTGTCTCTTCAAGAAAATAGCTGACAGGATTTGCTGCCAGTGACAAAATTTCAGCTTTCAAGTGAAAATAAGTGTTTTGGTAGACTTGTATCCATCGCTGAGAGCTTGAAAGCTTCCTAATGCTAAAAGACTTACCCAATGAGGCAGGTGGTGATATTATATGATTTTAATATATTCTATAATGAAATGGGTCAACATTTGGAAGATCTGCATAACTCAGTGAACCAATATTTTCCAAATGACCAATGCATTATGTTAACAAAATCATGCATGGGTAAAAGATGCATTCAAAGAGCAGGACAGACTAATAGATTTTAATGTAACAAAGTATGAAAAAGTCACTGATAGGGTTTTAGATTCACATTGCTACAAACCTTAAAGAGACTACCACTTATCAAGTTTTGGTGTAATATCAAAGAATATCCACAAATACCTGAAGAGGCTATTAAAATACTCTTTCCTTTTCCAACCATGTATCTGTGTGAGGTTGTATTTCCTTTCTTATTTTTAAACTTTAAATTCTTTTTATTTCATTTTATTTTTCTATTGAGGTATAGTTGATTTACAATGTTCTGTTAGTTTCAGGTATATAGCAAAGTTATTCAGTTACATAAATATATATATATTTTTTCTTTTTCATATTCTTTTCCCTTATGTGTTATTACAAAATATTGAGTATAGTATATTCCTGTGCTATACAGTAGGTCCTTGTTGGTTATCTATTTTATATATAGTAGTGTGTATATGCTAATCCCAAACTCCTAATTTATCCCTCCCCACCCACCTCTCCCCTTTGGTAACTATAAGTTTGTTTTCTATGTCTGTGGGTCTATTTCTGTTTTGTATATAAATTCATTTATATCAATTTTTTTAAGATTCCACATATAAGCAATATCATATATGATTTTTGACTTTCTCTGTCTGGCTTACTTCACTTAGTATAATAATCTCTAGGTCCAACCATGTTGCTGCAAATGGCATTATTTCATTCTTTTTTATGGCTGAGTGGTATTCCATTGTATATATGTACCACATCTTCTTTATCCATTCATCTGTTGATGGACATTTAGGTTGCTTTCATGTCTTGGCTATTGTAAATAGTGCTGCAATGAACACTGGGGTGCATGTATCTTTCCGAATTATGGTTTTCTCCGAATACATGCCCGGGAATCATATGGTAGTTCTATTTTTAGCTTTTTAAGGAACCTTGACACTGTTCTCCATAGTGGCTGCACCAATTTACATTCCCACCAACAGTGTAGGAGGGTTCCTTTTTCTCCACACTCTCTGCAGAATTTATTATTTGTAGACTTTTTGATGATGGTGAGGCTGTATTTTCTTCATACTCCTCAACCAAAACAACATACTGTAATAGACTGAATGTAGAAGCTGACACAAGAATCCTGCTATCTTCTGTTAAGCCATAAATTAATGACTTGCAAAACTGTAAAACTAAACCACTTTGTAAACTACTTAAAAAAATACAGCTATTTTTCATAAAGCATATTATTTGTGTTAACATGTAACTCTTTTAAAATAATGAGTTAATAAATATTTTTATAATTTCTCAGTTTTGATTTCTAATAGGTAAATATTGGTAGATACAACCCACACAGACGCTCTCTGGAATTCTTAACGATTTTTAAGAGTGTAAAGAGATCCTGAGTCCAAAAGTTTTGTGAACCACTGGCTGAATTGCTCTCTCTCTGCCTATCTATTTATGCAGGTTGGCTAAGAAGTGGAGAGAATTAGAAGGGGCACTTATGCTATAGATTTCTATTGTCTTATATTCAAGACTGAGTACACTCCAGTAAGATTTATATAGAGGCAGTCAGCTGACCATACAGTTATGCAGAAGGCAAAGTACTTCTGGTTACTAGACTACACTCAACCAAGCACTCTTCTCACCTGTAACTGGACCACCAGCTGAAGTCATGGGCGGCAGGAAGATTCCTGTTACTGGCTGGGATATTGATGGTTTCTGTTCCACTTGAAGAGGTTGCTGAACCTGAAAAGTGATACCTTCCTCTTCATCTTCTTCTAAATCTGAGAGGTGATAGATGGCATCCTTGGGCAACTGGGTAAAGCCTTTAGTGATGACACCTGGTCGTGGGTCAAGAATGGTTCCTAAATTTGGTTGAGCAAGCTGCTGCCATTGGTGCAGAGTTTGTGATCCTGAGTATGCAAACCAAAAAAGGAACATGTTTTAAATTTCCCACAAATATTAAATCTTGAAAGAAGCTAAAACTGTATGTGTAAAAAAGTAATAGTAATAATAAAACTACTTATTTGGTCTTAATATTTTGGTAAAATTTGTAAATTAAAGTTATCTGTGGAAGATTAACAAGATGATAAAGGTATGAATAATAATCTGTTCATTTCAAAAGTTAACTTTAAAAAGGATATAAAGCAGGGGTGAAAAAACCAAGACAACACCCTTAATAGGAACTAGGATGCTGAGGCAGTGATGAGAAAGAAGATACGTATCATGTCGGGTTGTATTTTCCCAGGTGACAAAAATCAATACTCCTTTGTCCTGGAACTAGGCCTATGAACTCTGAACTCAAAAGCCAGGCTCCTAGGTTGGAAGGCACCTTGAATTACCATGTTTTTTTAAATATATTTCTCAAGACTCATATGTGCTCATGACTCTTGTTTCACCAGGTTCTCAGGGAGAGTAGGAAAGTGAAGGAGATGATAAAAAAGGAGGATCAATCCTCATGGTTTCTGTCTACGAATACTGGTGAATGATCACCCCAAGTACCTGCACCAGATGCAGTATCTAACTGTCACTAATAGTCATATAATCCTAAAAATGGCAACTCTGACAAATACCTGCACTGACTATTAATGAATAAAACGAACTTATAGCACCTTTGAGTTTGAGGGGTCCTTATAGGTTACTGACTCAAAATGTTGTCTAATGCAGACTCTTTCATGATAATAGCAGAGGATCATTTGAATATTGTCAATATTCCATAAAACAAAGAGATCTGTTTTGAATTCAAGTTCTTAGGAGAAAATAGAAACTGACCTGAAATTAACAGAACTGAACAAAAGAAAAATACAGACACACATATCTCTAAGTCATTGACACTTTTTGGGTAAAGAACTCTTTTTTGAAAAGGAAGGTAGAGATGAAGCATTACATATAGATTATTTTTATTCATCTAACATATCCTGTTTATCTTACCATGAAAACTGCTATCAAGGATATTCCTTAGCAAAGGACAAGAAAAGATTACTCCTCCTCCCTCACAATTGTAAAAAAACAGTATCAGTAGAAGAGAACTGACAGCTGATGGCTTGGAGAATGCAAATCTCTTCATTCATTTTCCACAAAGTTCTGCACGGTCACACAAACAGCAAAGACTTAGGGATAATAAAGACGTCTTCTGCACTTAGGGTTCTTATAATTACAAGAGAAATCTCAATTCCAGGGGAAGGCAAAGCCAATAAACAACATGGCTTAGAAACAGCCCTTCCTTACTTATTACCTTCAAGGGGCTTGACAATTTGCAATTTTTCAGGCATAAAACCTCGAAGGCAACTGGCACTGCTCAGGTCTGTGATCTCCGACTGGTCGGTGCAGAGGGAGGCAATGCTCTCTGTGGGGATGCCACAGTCACTTCCCCCTTCTTTCTGGCTATCCAGAACCTGGATCTTCCGTTGCCATTCTTCAGCAAAGAACTGCTTTTCACTTAAGTAGTTCTGTCGCCGCAGACTCAGGCGATGCAGGGCTGTAGCCAAATCGCTCTCTGCAGAGCATCCTGGTTGACAGACCTTCTGGACGTTCCTATGGGAAAAACACATTCACTGATGAGATCTGTGAGGGTCATAAGCATAGCATAGACCTCTCCTTTCCACAATGGTGAATGTTCAAGAGATTGATCTTAAAAACACATATCTTGGGCTTCCCTGGTGGCACAGTGGTTGAGAGTCCACCTGCCGATGCAGGGGACATGGGTTCATGCCCCGGTCCGGGAAGATCCCACATGCTGCAGAGCGGCTGGGCCGGTGAGCCACGGCCGCTGAGCCTGCGCGTCCGGAGCCTGTGCTCCGCAACGGGAGAGGCCACAACAGTGAGAGGCCTGCGTACCGCAAAAAAAAACAAACAAAAAACAAAAAACACACATATCTTTTCTTAGATACCTGGAATACAGAAACAGTAACAACAAACCCAAATCTCTAATATATATATATAAAATATTTTTATTTTTTATAAATTTATTTATTTATTTTTGGCTGCACTGGGTCTTCGTTGCTGTGCGCGGGCTTTCTCTAGTTGCGGCGAGTGGGGGCTACTCTTCATTGTGGTGCGGGCTTCTCTTGTTGCGAAGCATGGGCTCTAGGCACACAGGCTTCAGTAGTTGTGGCTTGCGGGCTCTAGAGTGCAGGCGCAGTAGTTATGGCGCATGCGCTTAGTTGCTCCGCGGCATGTGGGATCTTCCCGGATCAGGGCTCGAATCCGTGTCCCCTGCATTGGCAGGTGGATTCTTAACCACTGCGCCACCAGGGAAGCCCATATATATAATGTTTTTATAGATCATTTCAAGTGACTTCAGATAGGCAAAACTATATTATGGGGGTTTTTTTTGTTTTTTTTTTTTGTGGTACGCGGGCCTCTCACTGTTGTGGCCTCTCCCGTTGCAGAGCACAGGCTCCGGATGCGCAGGCCTCCGCGGCATGTGGGATCTTCCCGGACCGGGGCACGAACCCGTGTCCCCGGCATTGGCAGGCGGACTCTCAACCACTGTGCCACCAGGGAAGGCCCTATTATGTTGTATTTATTAACTTTTCTGTTTCACTTAATTTATGAACCTACAGATAATGACCATCTATAAATTCAGTTTAGGTAGTCAAAAAGCTAAATATTATTATATTTCACTGAATCTATAATACCATTGAAGGCAAGAGGTACCATTATTTTATGTACTAAGAAAGAAAAAAATGCTACCCATTAAACTATGACATGTCATTAGCTGCAAAAGATAAACAATTTCAAAAATATTAAAATGTCAAAATATTTACTTTAGGGCACAGAATCCTCTATGAATATTACAAACATTTAAAAGAAACCAACAAGATCTGTAAATACCACATTTTCATAGTTCTGCAATACACAGTTTTTCACTTATTAACATTTAAAAAATTGGCGGTATCTTACAACTGATACCAAAAGAAAGAGTAGCAAGCCAAGCTTTAGTTATTCCATGTGTGAATTCACACAGATCTGTTTGTTAGATCTTTTCCTAAGGTAACTGTGTACAATGAGGTAGTATTGAAACATCAAGCTATTGTGTGTATAGAATCTACCCCTAAGACCAGGCAATACAATTGAAAACCCAAGGTAATGGATTTCTGCATTAAGAAAGACTTCCCTCAGATGCCAAACATCTAATTTTCAAAAACTTTCAGCTGACATTCCAGTCATTCTCTTTAATTTCTAGTTATACAAAATTCAATGAACTGAATTAATAAAAAGCAGAAAAAAATCTAAATTTAAACAAATAGGAAATTAAGAGCAATCTAGTTTTCCTCAATACGTATTCCAGATTATTGTTTATCCTAATGGCACCAAAGCAACTGAAATTAGGAGCATGGGTTATGAGAAAGTGTCATGTAATGCTATGCATAACTTCCAATGACCAAACAGATTCAAACAAATTTGACTTTGAACACAAAGATTTAGACTCAAATTTTGCCAAACCAGAGACGAAAGTAGTAAAGAATTTTATAGTTCAATGAAAACTCCATTTTGAATACACTTAATTAAATTTTTTCACTCCAATGATCTAACAAATAATGATACAGGGAATCATTACTGAATGAAAACTGACAGTTCCAGAACTTCCTTGGGACAACACAGAGCAATGCTGGAATTTGAGTGTGTGAATCTATGTTTCTTACCCTGGATCTTCCTCCAAGTTACTCTTCTGGATTGTTTTGTCCTCTGTTTGTTGTAAACCAGATTCAAAAGGTTTTGCTGTCATGATGACACTTGAACGGTTGGAGCCTGGAATGGGTAGCAGAGCTGGGAATGGGACAGAGCAGCTCCGTGTGTCATTGGCAACCTTGACAGTATCAAATACCCGTTTTTGTTGGGCTCTGTCAAAAGAGAAGTGTTAATTATTGCCACTGCCTACCAATGGAGTGCTTTAGAAAAGAGACATGTAAGTGCAGTTAATTAAAAATAAAGCCACCCTGAAGAGCCTCTGAAGTTTTGGAGAAATTATTAGAAAATAAATTTCAGAAGAACAGAATGCTCTCACAGATGCGAGCACTACGAGGAAAAAACTGAATAGTAAGCAGATTTACTACTGAATCTCATAATACCAATCACTATGGATTGTGGCTTCTGTTTAATTTCCATCCCAATGGTTGAGTAACAACACATGTGATCTGAACTTACTTTAGCTTAAAGAGAGAAGATTCCTCATCCAAACTCAACTTCTTACGCATGGTCCCCTCAATCTCAGCTGCCAGAGATTCCTAAGAAAAAGAGTTTGATGTTACTAACAGTTATTATCTAAGAAGCCTGTTAGGAGAAATAAACTGTCTTTAAATTATTTAACAGAGTTTCCAGAATCCAATACTTTCAGTGTTATAATAAAAGAAAACAGTCACAGGCTAAAATGCAGGGGAAGAAAAGAGACATTCTGGAAATGTAACTTTTAACAAAGAACCAACTACTTTTTCAGATATACTTTTACAAGAAAGCAGTGGGAAAAACCAATTATGATAAATAAATGTATTACATATGCAGACACACAAAAATAAAAGGTTTGAAAGGTTATAAACCAAGATGTTAATAGTGATTCTGTGGAGGTCCGGATTTGATGGTATTTAGCAATTTCTTTTTGCTTCTCTGTAATTTCTAACTTTTCTATAATAAACATGTAAAGCTTTTATAATATAAAAAATTGTTAAAAGAAAAATAAGTAAGCTTCCCCTTCCCCTGGTCAGGGATGAAGATTCAACTAGAATGGGTGTCATGCTCAGTGGGGCTGTGCTAACAATGACTAGAATTGGAGGTACTGGTGTGAACTCATGATTTTAAATATACATATAAACATAGGTATGAATGTAAAGATAGATATAGATGTGTTTATGTGGGTGTATATGAACCTACACATATTTCCTAGTTCTATCTGTTGAGGGGACCTCAAAGCAATGGTACTCTAGTGGCATTGGATACCTAGCACCCAGATTTTGGATTCCAAATATCATTTCTCATTAAAAATAACCAGAGCTCCTTGGAGAATGGCTGATCCCAGGACTGGGCAAGGGAAAGGGCAAGAGGAGCTTGAAGGAGATCCCACTGGTCATATCTTGGACAATTTAAGTATCAAAATAAAAAACAGTAATAATGGATTAAATCCACAGATTAAAATAGGAATCCCTGAGTCTATACTGACATAACCAAATGAACAAATGAATAAATAAATGACACAGAAAAGCTCTAACTTATAAAAGAATGCCAATTAAAAAAAGTTGAAAAAAATGATGGAATTAAAAAGTCACCATTGGGGGCTTCCCTGCTGGCGCAGTGGTTGCGCGTCCGCCTGCCGATGCAGGGGAACCGGGTTCGCGCCCCGGTCCGGGAGGATCCCACATGCCGCGGAGCGGCTGGGCCCGTGAGCCATGGCTGCTGAGCCTGCGCGTCCGGAGCGTGTGCCCCGCAACGGGAGAGGCCACAACAGTGAGAGGCCCGCATACCACAAAAAAAAATAAATAAATAAAAAGTCACCATTGGCAATTATCATAGTAATAACTGAGTCAGATACATCCCCATCAATGGGTGCTAAAACTAGTGGGTAAAGGCTTGATGAGGAAAAGAATATTCAAACAGTCTCAAAGCATCACCCCAAAAACAGTACCCCCAAAATAGTAATTTTGATCACTTGGTTAAGGTAGTATCTGACAATTTTCATCAATGCAAAGTTAATTTAGTAACATTAATTCAATTAACTATTAACAATGATTAACTTTACAGTGGAAAAAACTGGCAGATACTACCTTAACCAAGCAATCAAAGTTAATTAACATCATCAGCAATGGGAAAAAGAGACACTGTGTGCCTTCTAATACAATGTTCTGAGAAGAACATGGCATTATTTCTGCTGAAAATGCATTACCTAAATCTAATTGTGGGGAAACAACAGAAAAACCCAAACTGAGGACATTCTACAAAGGTCATGAAAGACAAAACAAAGACAGAAGAACTGTCCCCGATTGAAACAACCAAATGCAATGTATCCTTCAAAGGACACTGTTGGGACAATTGGCAAAATTTAAATGGGTTCTGTGGATGAGACAGTGATAGTATTGTCTCAATGTCAATATCTAGAAGTTGATGGTTATATGTGGTCATGTAGGAGAATGTCCTTGAGAGTATCCTCGTTTTTAATAAATACACATAGAATTATTAAGGGGTAATAGGGTTACCTGCAACTTACTGTTAAATGGTCCAGAAAAAATAAGAGAACAATATGACAAATGTAGTAAAATATTAAATTTGAGAAATCTAGATGAAGGATATATGAGTTTTTTGTACTATTGTTGGAACATTATCCTAAGTTTAAAATTACCTCAAAATTAAAAATTAAAGAATATTCTGCCCCAATATTCTCTAGAAAATCTATTATAATTTATAGTTTTAGTCTTTTAAAAAATTTCACAGGATTGCACGTGTTTAAGAACTAGATTACTAAAATAACTCTTTGAACCAACATTACAAATTTGGGCATAAACTCAGAAGTTTTCATTAATTTCTTTATTTAAAAAAAAAGATTGTTTATTGAGGAATCAAATCAATATGATTCCTGCTCTCATGGGGCTTACACTCTAACTGAAGTTAAATATAGCAAGAAACTCAAGATCTGTTAAAAGAGGTTTTTTTTTTTTTTTTTTTTTTTGTGGTATGCGGGCCTCCCTCTGTTGTGGCCTCTCCCGTTGCGGGGCACAGGCTCCGGACGCGCAGGCTCAGCGGCCATGGCTCACGGGCCCGGCCGCTCCGCGGAATGTGGGATCCTCCCAGACCAGGGCGCGAACCCGGTTCCCCTGCATCGGCAGGCGGACGCGCAACCACTGCGCCACCTGGGAAGCCCCAAAAGAGGTTTTAAATGTTCAGAGCACTATTTGAATAAGTGGTATGTGGTGGGATTAGGGTAAGGAGGATGACTGAAGTTTAAGTAACTCTATGGTACACAGACCTAAACTTAATTTCCTTAGGGTTCATCTCATACAATAAATCTGGAAGGTCAACTGTTAGAAGGAAGGCTACAATAAATAAAGAGTATTAAGGTAGATACAGATATGCAAATGAATGCCTAAATTAATAATTAAATTCAATTAACAAGGACAAACCATGTTACCTCTTCTCAAGATGCTTTACACCATTAGAAACCATATTACTCTCAGGACCAACTAATCTCAAGTTTCTTTCTCAGTTCCTTACCCCAGAAAAAACTCCGTATGGCTGGGAGAAATAGAGATGAGCAGCAGGGCCAGATCTATTCCGAAGTTCCTTTATTTCTTCTTGGGATTCATGTAACATTCCCAGACACTCTACATTTCTGTCTTGTAACTCATGCAGCTGAAAGATAGGATGGCAATTAGTGTTCCTTATTATATTCTCAAAATGACCATGGGGAAAAAATCCCATTGGGATAAGTTTAAATTTTATCCAGAGGACTAATTTTATGAATTTAAATTTAATACAAAGACTCTGAAACAGACTAAGCAAGGAAAGTATATATATTTCAAGCTGCCAGATTTAGAGGTGTCTTGGCCAGAATTATATATATGCGTGATTTCCTAAAAACGTGAAATGTAGCTGAGACAACCGTAACTGTCAATTCAATATTTAATGCTTCCTATCCTTAAAAAAAAAACTTATAGAGGAAGTATAATAGCTATGGTCAAGTTAGTTTAGTGGAATATTAGATATGTATATTTTTAAACATAATGAACATGAATGAACTCTGAAGTCTGTAAATGACAAGATCAAGTCTACAAAGTATTTAATAAGATGTCAGGGTGCTCAAAATCATCCTAAACAAGTAGTTTCTTCTCCCTTGTTTCAAAATTTTTTTTATAGTTAGATACACAAGCATGTTAAAAGAGTACATAATTTTCAGAGAACATTTTAACTTCAAAAATTTCTTCAAGTGTGTTATGTGGACTAGATCATTAGCATCACTAGGGCTAAGGGTGCTTATTAAAAATGCAGATGATCTTATTTTAAAAACTGTTGGGTTAGTTAATATAGACCTGTAAAAGGGTCATATATTCCTAAAGAATCTTATAAACTCAAGGTTTTCCTATTAATCAAGAAGGATGTTGTCTTGTTACTATTATTTTAGAGACAGAATCTTTAAAAAGCTTTACTTCTTAGATCTCATAATTTTCAGCTTAATCTTCTGTTGTTGTTTTAAATCTGGTTATCACCTTTAGCCATTCTTATTCACAAAGAAGAAAGGAACTATTCATTCCTCCCCTCCCATATAACACAAGATAAAGGAAGATTTCATTACCTCCATCGTCAGTTGTCTTTGGGCATCTTTGGAAGCTTGGAGGTGAAGTCTCAGCTCTTCCTTCTCAATCACATGCTAACAACATATTAAAAGAGACATGTGAAGCCTTTCCATATAAAATACAGGTTACTCTCTTTTTAAGAAATCTTAAGAATGTATTTCAGGGATATAGTCCAGAGGACTATCAAAAGCTAACCTTTCAAAAGCCAAATAAATGCAATAAAATGGGCAGAATACAAAATCCATCAAGGTGTTCAGAGGACAATGGGCATGAATCAGTAGTTCACATCACAACTTTCTGAGGAAAAATCCATTTTATGGAAAGAAATAGTGATTTGAAAGTAGTTATTCATGGTATTTCATGACAGAAGACTAAAACAGCAATCAGACTAAAGCAATGTAAAAGGGTGGGGACCATGTTTATTTTGCTTAATGTATCTAGCACTTAGCAGAGTGCATAGTACTAGGTCAGTGCTTAACAAACATCTGTTGAATGAATGAACCTACTTCTTTAAGTTTGTGCTGAAGGTCTACAATCTGAGACAAGAGAGAGGAAATCTCTTCTTGGTAACGAATCAGTTCATCACTCTTCCCAGACAATTCTTCAGTCATTCTGGACATCTGAGCATTTGTTTCACCTGGAAAACAAAATTAAAAACTTAAAATTAATATAAATGTAGGGCAGAGGTTAGTAAACTATGGCCTGTGGGCCAAATCCTGTTTTGTAACATGCACTGGACTATCACGAATTGATTTTTCTCTAACATAAATTTAAAATAATAAACCCGGATAACCCAATAGAGAAAATTAAAGATTCTTCTGAAATAGACTAATGCTGGGAATTTAATAGGAGGCACTGAAGCTAAAAAGAGATAACTTGTAAAGGCAAGCAAGCTAAAGATTCTGCCTCAATAGTTTTCTTTATGAAGGACAAGAAGGCTGAAAAGAGATAGGTGAATTATATATCTTTGCAAAGGCCAAGACATTTATGTCTTTGAAAACTCTTCAGGAATGTAAATAAGATCCCAAAAGAAATGAAAATCAAACTTAACAAATCTAACAAAGGAATATTTCCAGAATGGAATAGTCACAATCTGTAAAAGCTACTGAGATGCTTCTGTAGGAGAGACTTTCTGGGATACCCAGCAAGCTGAGTAAGGCCTCTAAAGCAATTCTTACAATGCAGCATTCTTGCATGCTTTAGAATTCCATTGGGGAAATAAATCTTTGTTTCATATAAAAATTTTGACATCTAAACACAAGTGGCAAAGCTATTTCTAAGTGTTATATAAAACTATTTTTAAATCGATGGAAAGTCTATAGCAATTCAAAGGATGGCAATAAGGATACAGGAGACCGGAATCTAAGCTCTTAGGTAAGTCATTGCTTTTTGTTTTTAAAGTGTAAAAGGTGGGTAATGATAGTGTTGATGGAGAAGATTCAATTTACATTCCTCTGGTTCTCTAATATTCTGTGCAAGGTACCACATTCTGAAGCCCACAGCTCAAATGATCTGATATGTTGTTATCATACCTTCTCTTTCAACATAAAAGGCTATATATATCAATATTTATAAAGAGATTAAAATTTTTTCTCTAGTAAAGCTGATCTTTTTCCAACTGATTTATTTTTAAAAATTTTAGGTAACAATACATGAAAGTAAAATATATTCCTTTATAGACACAGAGCTGGCATTTAACAAATACTCATTGAATGTTACGTCTTACACCATCATTTAAGTCCTAGATTTGCTACTAATCAGTTTTCTGACTTTGGCAAATGATATTCTCTATAGGACTAGTTCCTCATCAACAAAATAAGAGCTTTGGTTACTTTCATTCTAACATGCTATAATGGGTAGAAATATAGGTCTTTATTTAATGATGATGACAATTTGAAACAAAGATACTTCTTAAAAGTACATATGGTACTTTATTTAGAGTTGTGGGCTCAACGTGATATTCCAAGATTTTCAGCAATTATTTAAAATTGTTTCTTGAGATGATTCTATTGAAGCCATTGACCTAATTTCTGACTTAGTGATATCCTACCAAAGAACTGCCCAGAGGCTATAAAACAGAATATATTAACACTTACGAAGTTCTTTAACACAATCACTGACAAGCTGTTGTTCCTTCTCTTCATAGGTAATCGTTTCTGTCTTTATGTGACAAGCCTTCAAGAAAAAAAAAAAAATCAGTATGTGATAATATCTTCGAATGATTTTATAATATTAACTAAAAAAACTTTACTACTTATTTAAAGATAAAAGTTCATCACTTACAAAGGAAAACAAAAACTCATAAAGCTTTATCTATCATAAAATAAAGACCATGGACGGGAATAAAACACAGACCTACTAGAGCATGGACTTGAGGATATGGCGAGGGGGAAGGGTAAGCTGCGACAAAGTGAGAGAGTGGCATGGACATATATACACTACCAAACGTAAAATAGATAGCTAGTGGGAAGCAGCCGCATAGCACAGGGAGATCAGCTAGGTGGTTTGTGACCACCTAGTACCCTAATAAAGATGATAAAAAAAAAAGTAAAAAATAAAAAGACCATGGAAAAGGACATGACAAACATCTCCCCCTTATTCCTCTCAGGGCCTTTGCACATGTCTACTCATCCCCACCCCAACCCCTCCCCTCCACTACATATATCCCTGATAGGCTAACCCTTAGCCTCAGCCAAAATGTCACATGTTTAAGTAGGACTTCTTCGATCCATTCCCCAACCCCCATTATATAAGCTCATGAAACACTGTAGTTTTCTAATATAGTTCTTAACTTAGTTGTAATTATTTAGTTATTTGTGTAAACTCCACAAACTATATATTCTATGCTGTGCCTTTCTCTATTTCACCTGTCAGCTTGCTATTATCCACTTTTCAGTGGGATCTAAGTAACAATGGAGGGCAAGAACCTGTGCCTTGGCTGTCACCCCCCACCACCCCCCCGCACTGGAATGTCAATAGCAAATCCTTAGTTATGCCATATTTCACCTCAATACTACCTGGACCTAAACCTTATAGCCTTTAAGGTAAAGGAGAGTGAGAATTAAGTTAACTGTACCTTGGATCGAAGAACCATATTCTCTTCTTCCAGTTCCTTGAGCTTTTCTTGCAGCATGTCCAACTGCAGCAAACCCTGAGATAAGCTAAAGGACTCATTGAAGCGAAGAGGTGTAGAGCTGCTGGAATCAGTTTCACTCTCTTCAGAAGCAATGGAGACAATTCGAAGTAACTCATCTTTCTTGGACAGCTCGTGCTGCAGTTGATTAACCTGTATATCAAAAGGGTTTGATTTACAAGATGGTCTTTATTTTGCATTATTTACAAGTAATATAGCTTCTAATTCACGGAGCAATTGTTTCTCACCATACAACAAACTCATAAAATCAGCTGTTAGGTTTTACTGACTAAAGTAACAAGGGCTACAAAGAGAGTAACAAACCTCAGATACTTCCTAAGCTATAATTTTAGAGCATTAACTCAACAAATACAGCTTTTCTATACTAGGTGAAAAGAAAAGCCAATTTCTAAATTCTGTATAATGGGAATGTAGGAGGAAAATTTCACGTAAGATGATACATTCACAGTTCAAAACAAAATGGAAGAAACTTCAAAGTATCAGAATAGAACCTTCTTCAAATTCTCACCCTAAAGGTTTGTATTTTTAAGCTGCATAACTCTACATGACTTCCCAACTTTAGTTCTAGGGAATAAGTACTTTCAACACAAAGGCTTGAATGTTATTAAACATGATGATTTATAAAATATAAATGAAACCAGATAATATCAAATTATAGAAGATTTAAAATGTAACCATTCAAATTAATAATAAATCAGTTCTCACTAAAAATATTTATTGCTATGGGATAAATATATTTTCAAAAATTTCTTTTTCTTTCCTTTTCTCTTTTTGTTTGGGTTTCTGAATAAAGATACTTCCTTTGGGTATCTATTATTTGGGGGTACTTTTTAAAAAATAAATTTAAGATAAGATCACACAAAAAGTCTACAGAAAGGAGTAAGGATAAAGTGTTAGAATCTAAGCAGGATGCCACAAGTACTGTAGGTACTGAATACAAGCTTTGATATTGACTAAGGTAGAGTCACATGAGTACTCCTCTGTACAATAACACTTCATTTCTCTACTGGTTAGT
Organism: Physeter macrocephalus; assembly: GCF_002837175.3. Taxonomy (NCBI): domain Eukaryota; kingdom Metazoa; phylum Chordata; class Mammalia; order Artiodactyla; family Physeteridae; genus Physeter; species Physeter macrocephalus. The sequence continues at coordinate 105,124,513 of NC_041215.1, forward strand.
TCAATGGATACTATTGTCATCACTTCAGGGACACCCAGGAAAATAAATTCTCCATTTCCTAAGACCTAATTGCTTCATGCTGCAAATACTTGATCCAAGACTTACTTGATCAAAGGCTTGTCCCAGTTGCTCCTCGAGGGCTTCATTGTGCTCAGACAAGGCATGGTTCCGCTTTAAGAGAGCTTGTCCAATTCGAGCAGCTAGCTCCAGATCACGATCCCTCTGTTAAAATACCAAACACATCTTTTCTTTGAGTACAAACAAAATTAAGTGGTAGTTTAAAATTCTGCAGTCATTTTTGCTAAACTCAAAAGCAATGTCCTAGAAAGCATCAAGATCCATTTTAATGCCCAGATATACAAATGAATACAGGGCCTGACACACAAATGGTGTTTAATATACATTAGTCAAATGGATGACCACCATAGTTATAAACGCAAGAGGGCATTTCTTGATATCAAGTGAGATTTATTGATCACCCCATTAATTAGGATCCAGCAACCCAACCTTTCAACGTATGACTTTAGGGACTTACAAAATCAACATAGTCTTTAAAAATGGGGACAGGGCCTGACACACAGTAAAAGCCAAATAAATATCTGTTGAATGCATTTGTCTATTAAGCATGGTAATGATACAGTAGGCATGTTGAATACAGTTCCAGTTAGGGCAAAGCTTTTATGCATTCAGAGCCAGAGGCTTAGAGGAAAGCATAATCAAGAGCCCTATTGTCAACTGGTATAAGAATCATGATGTGAAATAAAATAGGGGATATAATAGACTGGACATTTTGAGGCTATAGGGTTCTTCTTAGAGTGTAGAGAAGAAGGGAGTCTGAAGAAATTGGTGGTAATGATGCAGGGAAGCCTATAGAAAAGTCAAGCAAGGCAAGAGTTACTCTTTCTGGGTAGATGGTGATACTTAGCAAGGCATAGGAATCCTCGACATGGTGGTGGTGAGGATTGTATTCTGTAGGGTGGAAAACTATCAATATACATCTGAGTGCCTTACAGTATATGAGAATGGGTTCCACTTACATTAATCACTGTAAATAAAATTATGCTTCTATTTTTTTGGTCCACAGCAACATGAAAACAGGTGGATGGATTATCTCCAAATTTCCAAGGCCCACTTACTTCATTTTCAACATAGGCTAAGTGGCATACACAAAATCATCCTGGGGAGCTGCTGGGGGTGAGGGGGGCATATGGGGAGAAGGGTACTTCACAGAGAAAGACTGAAATTTCCATCAGATCAACTGAAATTGAAGCATAGGGAGAGACCTCTTAAGACTGCCACTTCGAAGAGATATACTATACATACTAAAAATGTCATGGCAAAGTGAGCTCAAATAATAGCTTGAATAAAAGTAGAAAAGGGAAGATGCTTCAAACTATTGGTGTTGATTTGCAATGGAGCTGCTTCTTGAATGGGCAGCTCTGTTTTCAGGGTGAGTGACACCAAGGATTTACTTAAAAAAAACTTTTTTTAAAAGATTGCTTTTCTAGGACAGAGAAGCCAGCCAGCACCATTATAACACAACAACAAAAAATTAAGCCCTCTACAATTTCATAACAATAAACTTCAGGAGCCATTCTTCTTTGGAATGCCAGTTGGTATGCCAGTTGTTCTATCTGTAACAACCTTATACAGAACAACCTAGAGCAAAGACATCATCATTTTTCATTGATATGCAAATTTGATAGTTTCTAAATGATCTTCAAGTTTTAGCTTTTTGTATTGGAGGAAAAAAAGACATATTCCTACCTCTGCCAGGAGATGTGTAACCATGTCGATGTCATTGTAAGTTTTGGTCATCTGCTCCACCCTGTCTGTGCCTAGAACTAAGATAGTTAAAAACAACAGTTTATAGGATATAGAAATAACACAAAGTTTTAAACAGTCATAAGAATTGAAAGATAACAACACAACAAACAACCGGCCTTTTACAAAAAGCCATTCAGAATTAAAAAAAATAGGTGAAAAAAGAAAAGGGAAAGAAATATTTCATGTGCTAGACACTCAGGAAATAGACCAATTACTACAAACAAAATGTACATCATACAATAAATTAAGAAAGTATCAAATGATCACAAGGCAGCTACCTCCTGACTGTCTCCTCTTTCCTTGGTAAGACTGGAACTTTGGGGACTTCCCTGGTAACGCAGTGGTTAAGAATCCACCTGCCAATGCAGGGGACATGGGTTCGAGCTCTGGTCCAGGAAGATCCCACATGCCACAGAGCAACTAAGCCCATGCACCACAACTACTAAAGCCCGTGCGCCTAGAGCCCATGCTCTGCAACAAGAGAAGCCACCGCAGTGAGAAGCCTGTGTACCACAATGAAGAGTAGCCCCTGCTCGCCACAACTAGAGGAAGCCCGTGCGCACCATCGAAGACCCAATGCAGCCAAAAATAAATAAATAAATAAATAAATTTTAAAAAAAGATTGGAACTTTGGTTCACTCACACTAGAGAATGTGGGCCTGGAGAATGAATTGAATCACCAATTGTTTTACATCCTAATCTAAATTAAAGTTATTGAGGGGTGAGTTCACGAGGAGTTATGTATAAAGGAATTTAATTAGAATTCTGTTGTGATTATCTTGAACATCTAGGATCACCTGTCATGTGAGCTAATATCAATAAACAAGGAATAGGACTTGTAGGACTTCTTGTAATTCTATTATGAACTATAACACTTTTTAGCTTAATTAAAAATCCTTTTTCTTTATGATAAGCTTCATCATATGCAGGCCTTTGCTATAAACTAAACTGTATACTATAGTATTCCTTGCATAACTCAAACCCATTATTTCTGGTACTCCATAAATTCAGGAACTGCACTTGACTAATACAGCGCCAAAGAAAAGAACAGATATGATCCTAATGATTCTACAATCACAATAAGCAATACCTTTTTAAGGTAATGATGCATAATAAAAGAGGGATCTTTTGACGTTGGAGTGCGTTACATGAAACAGACTTGTGTTTGACTTAGACTGATTTTAAAATTAGTTTGCCTTGAAGTGTGAAAAATCAGAGGTTTGAAGCAGAAAAGCTGAATTCACATATTTGAGTGAGCTTGAACAAGTCACTTACCCCTTCTGAGATTCAGATTCCACATTTATAATATGAAGCTGATAACCTCTCACAAGGTCATTAGGAGGTTCAAATATGATAATCTACTAAGTAGTATTTAGTAAACTGCTAAGTATCATATAACTATTTACAGCTATACTCTTTAAACACAACTGGTATGTAAGAAACAGCCCTGATTTAAAATTCTCTGTAAATAATGCACTGAGTTGGCAGCAGAAACTATGATTTAAGTCATCTATACTTCTTTAATCCCATCTTCACACTTAAGGTTGCTCACAAGACACCATTAGATAGGTTTTACTTTAATCTGAGCTTTTAATTTTTCTTCTTAGCACCACTGCTTAAAATGAAACTAGGAATTTGGACTTGCCTGGTGGAGCAGTGGTTAAGAATCTGCCTTCCAATGCAAGGGACGCAGGTTCGATCCCTGGTCAGGGAACTAGATCCCATGTGCATGCACAACTAAGGAGCCCACTGGCCGCAACTAAGTGGGGAGCACATGCGCTGCAACTAAGGAGCCCATGAGCCGCAACTAAGGAGCCTGCCTGCTGCAACTAAGACCTGGTGCAACCAAATAATAATAATAATAATAAATAAATATAAAAAAATAAAAATTAAAAAATATGAAACTGGGAATTACCCAGAGCTTAATTATTAATGATAGTCTTACTTCTTCTAGTTAAAAGTAAAACAAAGTGCTGGGTTGATAGTATTAGGAGATAGCTGAAAAAGTTTTAAATTGAAAATAAGAGGGCTTCCCTGGTGGCGCAGTGGTTGCGCGTCCGCCTGCCGATGCAGGGGAACCGGGTCCGCGCCCCGGTCAAAAAAAAAATAAGAAAACTAAAAACAACAACAAAAACAAAAACACTAGAAAGAAACATTTTCACTCCAAAAGAATTTTTTTTTACAAGTAGAGAATTTTTACTTATAAGTATAAATTAAACTATAATGTAACCTCAGGGATAAGGGAAATAGGCTTTTGGGCCAGGAATCTTCACAATTTAACTTGGTAGCATAGCAGGAACAAAGGATTAAAAATTAAGGCAGATACTAACAGTGTGTGGTCTCTTCTACTGCTTGTCTCAATAATACACGGGAAAAAAATCAAGTCAATATATCTATACTCTAAACTACAGAAAACTAGCCAATGGTTGCAAAAACAAATGTAATGCAGGACAGTGGGTCTCAACTCCAGATTCTAATTTAATTCATTTGGAGGAAGTCCAGGGCACAGGTAGTACATAAAATATGCCAGATATTCTGATGTGAAGCTAGGGATGAAAACTACTGATCCAGGGTTAACACTCAAAGCAAGAACCAGCAATCCTGGAGACTCAGTTAAAAACAGTTTTTACACAACTAATTTAAAAAATACATGACATGGCTTATATTATACGACTGACAAGAGTTGAAGATGAAGTGGCAAATTTAATCTGAAGTCAAACCAGTAAATTAAGGATGTAATAAAACACTGTGAGGTACCAGTCACACATGATGAAAGGGGAATAGAAAATGAAGGGCACAGTAATACAGAAAAGAAATGTTTAGAATAAAATATGTTTTAGTGAGGAGAAACTAAAATATATTTCCCATAAATGCTTACCATCTGTCATAGTCTGACAATTTAAAGCTGAACCTTAAGAAGTTACCTAGTTTAATGATCTCATTTTCTTATACGAGGAACCTTGACTAAGAGGAATTATGTGACATGTCCAAGACAGCAAAGCAAACTATTAGTGGCAAAGCCAATATAATAATAATGAGGTGATAACAACTCCCTTCTCACAAGGTCATAAGAAAAAACTTGGGTCTGCTCAGTCTCAGTGACGGGAATGGGCTCTTTGCACCATGTTGCTGTTTCTACCACAGTCCCACCAAGATCAAAAAGCTTTTATCTGATGAAATATTAGAGTATTTATCTGTGAACACAACTTATAAAACAACATAGGTACCATTTTTGTTTTTAACGTGTGAGTATATCTGTACACGTCCATACACAAGAGGGGCCGGAAGGCTATAAATCAAAATGTTAATAGTGGTTATCTCTGAGTAGGGGTTATGGTTGATTTGTTGTTTTCTGTTCAGTTTTTTGCTAATTTTCCATGAAGAACAAATGTTATCTTTGCAATCAAAAAGTAGCAGCTCTTGTTAAGAGGTTTCAAAAAGGAAAAATGAATTTTCAAATGCTTAATATTTATTACGGCAAAGAAGTTAGATAATGCAACCAGAACTCTCCAATTCTTATGTTTTAAGTGAAACAGTCTATAGACCACCAAGCCCCAAAGGCTGGGCCACCACAAGTGCACCGAGTCGCTCAACTGATAGAGGAACACAAAGCATAGAGGAACACAAAGGATTCCTCCCTGCAGCCTCATCAGTTCTGTCTTCTCTTCTTTAACACAATACTCCTGATAAAGATAGGCTGCTTGGGATGATTCCAAAAGTACTCAGGGCAAAGCTCTTAAGTATTCTCTTGGCATTTAAGTATTGTGATTAAATGCTTCAAAGCGATAGACTAATTCTTCACTGTAATTCTGTAACTGAGAATTCAGGGCCAAGCAGACTGACTTTATTATAATTCTATCAAATACTATTTTTCCTTCAGTTCTCAGAGGTTAAATAAAATATGTTAAATGGTACAGAAATTACCAATGCTCCTTGCTTGTTTCCAGACATGAACTTTCTAACTCTCTAAGAACAAATTATATATCAGGGAGAAAATAAACATTTGTACAGAACATTTTTGGTTTCTGAAGGTTGTTAGTTAATGTTCAACATTTTTGTTTAATATTTGGAGAATCTAATATTCCTGAAGAAACATGGGGAGATATATATAAGCACTTCACTAATTCTTACTCTATGTTATATCTGCGTAATTTCACATCAACCATCCCCCAATCATTTTCAGGATGGAAAATGCCAATGTTAATCCATTTTGATATCCCTGTTATTTATATGAGATGGTTCTTGAATAGTTCTCTCATATGTCCTTTTTCAAGGTCTAGAGTTTTTACCACAGTTATCTAATTTTTAAAAGACTTCTAATCTTTCATCACTCTCTAAACCTCCCACACCAAAAAACAAAAGCAAAACAACAAAAAACAAAAATGAAACACACAGTTCACATGGCAGAGTAAAAGCTAGAATAGCTCCTGATAACTACAGACAGGTCTTGAGGTTTTAACCCCAAAGAAGTGGTTCTTGCTACTATAATACAGAGAACATTTCTGCAATACAAAAAACTGCCTTCAAAAGAACTGAGGCAGAACAAGGAGGCTGGTGATATATACCGTCTAGGACAGCCTTTCTCAACACGGTTCCAGGGGAGAATTAAGCCCCATAGATAATACTTTGAGTGACAATGCTCTCAATTCTCTGACAAATAATACCTACCTAGTACATAATGTAGAGGTGATAAGGTAATTCATTCTACAATAGATGTCTTAGGGCATATGGCTTAATTCTTCTGTGGAACTGGTTGCGAGGAATTATAAATCCACTAACCTCTACAACTTGACCTATGGTTAATGCTTCCTGAACATTATCTGTTGTATTTCCTTTCTTGCCAGTATAGGTTAATGATTTTCAAGGGCAGAGGTGAGGAAAAGTATAACTACCAACCAGAAGTAATAATTTCTACAATGTATTTCTCTGCAAAATTCTACACCCTCCCTAATTCCTCAAATTCTCCAATCGATGTCACTGTGAAATGGCCATATGGCTTTGGTGACAAAGCTTTAGATCAGTGGTTCTCAAATCTGAGTGTGCACCACTACCATCAGGAGGACTCGTTAAAACAGACGGGCCCCACCCCCAGAGTTTCTGAATCAGTAGATCTGGGATGGTAGCACAGGGATCTGTGTTTCTAGCAAGTACCAAGGGATATTATATGTAATTAATGATGTGTAATAATTACACATCATTAATTACATATAATATCCCTTGGTACTTGTAATTAATGATGCCTTAATTACAACTTATATAACCACCCCCCTTTTTCTTATGCATTAGGAAGTAGTACAGGTGATCCCTTACTCCCAAATAAAAAATACCCTGAAGGGCAGATCAGGTTTCTATTTTTAGCCTTCACATGAACAAATAAATGGTACTTTCTGTCACAGTGTGATCTGATCGCACTGCTTGCCCCATGTCACTGTGGGGTTCTCTCTTAATAAAATTAAGAAAACCCTGCACGCAAAACATTCTTTGAGTATCTTAAACTTTGTGTGTGTAAGGCAGGGACTGGGGGGAATTACTTTTTTGGACCCACCCATTGTTTACTTTTAAAACAAAACACTTGAGAGCAATCTCTTTCTGGTTTGGTAAGGGCTTCAAGGAACAACCAGTGTCCTTTTATTCATGTGAGATAGGTTCCCATCCCCAAAACTTGCCCATGTTTCCTTCCAAATTTCTTTATTTTCTTCTCATGGCTCTTTCAATTTCTTTGTGTTATATAAGAGAGAAAGTGCCTCTGCCTGTGCCACCTCTTTTTAATATCTGTTATAATTCATTTTAATGAGCATAAGTATCTACTGGCATGTGAGGTAAGTCAGGATAAGAAGGGGATGAAACAGCACCAGGGAGCTGAACCCTAGGATGGCTTGCCAGGGTCTGTAGTAACTATTCTAAACCACAAATCTTGACATCTCACGGGGATAGAAAACTGTGGAAAAGGGTAAGAGAATGGTTTGTATCATGCTTTTTAAAGTTCTTTTTTTTTTTTTTTTTTTT
>NC_041215.1:105132536-105227068 GCF_002837175.3 Physeter macrocephalus
CCGCTGCGGAGCACAGGCTCCGGACGCCCAGGCCCAGCGGCCACGGCCCACGGACCCAGCCGCTCCGCGGCACGTGGGATCCTCCCAGACCGGGGCGCGAACCCGGTTCCCCTGCATCGGCAGGCGGATGCGCAACCACTGCGCCACCAGGGAAGCCCTAAAGTTCTTTTTTTAAAAAAAATTTTTTATTATTTTTGGCTGCGTTGGATCTTCGTTGCTGTGTGCAGGCTTTCTCTAGTTGTGGTGAGCGGGGGCTACTCCTCGTTGCGGTGTGCAGGCTTCTCATTGTGGTGGCTTCTCTTGTTGCAGAGCACGGGCTCTAGGTGCATGGGCTTCAGTAGTTGCAGCGCAAGGGCTCAGTAGTTGTGGTGCATGGGCTTAGCTGCTCCGTGGCATGTGGGATCTTCCTGGACCAGGGATTGAACCCTTGTCCCCTGCATTGGCAGGAGGAGTCTTAACCACTGTGCCACCAGAGAAGTCCCCGTGATTTTAAAATCTTGATCAATTTGCTAAACAAAGTAAATCACTTATCTTTTACATTCATAAGATAGAAATTCATAATGAAGTTTATTTATATTTGAGTGAACTGTTAACCCAAAGAATTGATACCTTTAAAATAACAGTGAGGGCTTCCCTGGTGGCGCAGTGGTTGCGCGTCCGCCTGCCGATGCAGGGGAACCGGGTCCGCGCCCCGGTCTGGGAGGATCCCACATGCCGCGGAGCGGCGAGGGTCCCACATGCCGCGGAGCGGCTGGGCCCGTGAGCCATGGCCGCTGGGCCTGCGCGTCCGAAGCCTGTGCTCCGCGATGGGAGAGGCCGCAGCAGTGAGAGGCCCATGTACCAAAAAAACAAAACAAAAAATAAAATAACAGTGAAATTAAAGTACAGTACAGAGATAAAGTATCAGTGAACAAATGATCATCCTAGCTTCTTTGCTTCATGGTATTAGGTGTATCATGTGTAGTTTAATTTTCAAATTGTTGAAGTGAAAATAGTACCATTAGATGAAAGGAATAGGACATTTTTCCAGATCTTGGAAGTATGGATCTTGTAACATCCTATTAATCTCAAGTTTTAAATTGCTCCCTTGAACACTATGGTTTGTTTATGTAAAGTCCTATAAACCAAGTATTTTAGAATCTGTTTACCTTTTATTTCCCAGTCTTTTTATTTAAAATTCATCCTAAAAGTAACTCCATTAAATCATGATCCAAGACATCTTTCTAGGTAGTCTCCCTCACTGTCCCCTCTAGCGGCATATAGGACAAAGAACATGTAAACTAAGGGGCACTTTCTATGCCGCCTTATCAAAATAATGACAAACTAAATTTATCCCGATGAAATTTCAGTATGAAATTTTCTCACAAATCTAAAAACTCAGGGAACAAAGGGAAATAAAAAAGTGTTCCTTTTAAAAAGCATTTTCTAGAAAATCTCAAGCAAGTAACTTCTCTAACTAGAAAGTTAAGAAAACCTTAAGGGCCTTAATTTAATATTCAGCTACTTAAAAGAATTGTTGAGGACAGAAATACAGTTCTATTTGAGTTCCTAATTCAAGTTTAAACAATGTTTACAATTCTTTTTCTGAGCAGTAAGTAATCTGGTTATAGGAAGGTACCATTAAAAGTTAAGGATTACTATGAAAATGAGAATTTCACAACAATCACTCTCCAGCTAGAATCTTTAAAAACACTGAAGCACTCACTGGGAAAATATCTAGGACCTAATGCAATCTCATATCTAATCCAAATGAAAATAATTTTATAAATATATCAATATTGAACTTATAGAATTATTATATATTCCAACAGCTACTATGCATAAAACATCTTTATAGTGAATGAATTTTTAAAAAGTAAGCTCAGCCTGGATGCAGATTTTTGGAATAAGGTCAAAAGCAAAAAAGGTCTCCATACCTGAAAGTTTAAAAAGTGTCCTATTTAATTTTGTCATTTTTAAAGAGTGTGGTGTAAAACAGACCTATTTTCAGGACAAATTTGGCTTACTTTCTCACTGAAATATTCTCTGAATCCTTAAGTAAGTGATGAAGATTACTATATAGTGTGCACGTATTTCTCCTCGGCATAAGTTACTTATGTATCCAAGAACTCCGTTTCTTAATGACTTGACAAGTTCCCGTGACTATGTCAGTTTAGTAGGGTAGAGTCAAAAAGCTGATGGCTCAAGATATTAAAGTATTAGGATAATAAATGCTGTGAAATATAAAGGGATATTAAATTTTAAATATTTTCACTACTTTTTTTTTTTAAGTTCCCTTTTCTACACAGTTGGAGGAAAGTATCAAATAAAAGATGAGAGAAATGGAAACCTCTGAGTATGCTTGCAACCCTGGACACTCAGAGTCTTAAGAATGATAAACTTTCTGCATTCAGACATAACACAATTAGAATCATCTCTTCATGTTGTGAAATCAGTTCAAGTTAAAGTAGGTACAAACTAAACAATGGATAGGGATGTCAAATGTTTTAAAAGTCAACACCAAGATATTCATGATCTTTAGTTCAATGGACAAACTCTAAAATACTCACTCATATAACGGAAAGTCTCTTCAGCAAGGACTGGAGAGAGGGCATCAGATCCATGGCGCTGCTGGCGTGGGGACTGAGTCCAGTCTTGATTTTCATATAGAAAGAGAGAGTCCACTCTTAGCTTATACTGGGGTAGCTGTTCTTCTAGCAGGCTCACCAGCTCGACTTCAGGGAGATCTTCATTGGAGCACACATCTAAAGAGGAGATTCCATGTAAATGAATCCAATATATTTCAATTTTCTAGGCTACAGAGAAAAATCGGTGAAATTAATTTTGTCAAAGTAGGATAACCAAAGAAACATTAGCCAATCCCATGTCTCCGATGATTTTTATTACTGTATCCTGGTACTACAGTTGGTCTTTCTCTAGGTTTAATACGAGAACTTCTATAGTAAAAATACTACCATGAATTTTAATTGTATCCTATCTAAAAATATATTGCTTAGGGAATACACCTATGTTCTTAGTTTAAAATTTCTTATTTCTTCCTTATCAATATATTTAGTGCTGCTTACAAGAGATCTGATCTCAAATAACTTATAGGCTTCGGGGAAAAAAGGCAACACAAAACAAACAGAAGAAAAGGAGTTCAAAAGGAATAAAATTACATGTTATTTAATAACAGAATTGAACTCTGTGGGAGGATTCTTCAAAATCTGGAAAAATTACATTTTACTACATTTTCACAAAAGCTAGATATAAAAAAAATTAACACTTACTGAAGATGTGATACATTTAAAGTCTTGAATACCTTTCACATCGCTACTCGCTCACTTGCACACCTCTAACTCCCCCTGCTTATACTTCTCTGAACACGCTTGGGCTTCTCCACCTTCATGTGTTTGCTCCTGGCTTCTTGTTCCAAATGCTGCCCATCATTTAACACCTCCCAAATTTAGCAGTTTACAAAAAAAAAAAAAAAAGTTATCTCTTTTAATATGCTTAAAATACTACGGCTTAAAATAGAGAATATACAGGATGTCATATCAACCCTCTCATTTTTAAAAGAGATCTGGTATTTCCTTTGGGGGTGGCATAAAGAAACATGTTCTAACTCTGGCAAAGAACAACAAAGTTCATTTTAAGAAAACATACCTTAAGAGAGTAAATTTCAACTACTTGATCTTAACAATGAGGAGGCTGACATTAATCAAATCAAGTACAAGGAGACTGACAATACCAGACAATCCTATTCACCCGAAAGGACAAGCAGTGGCTTCATAACCACAAAGATGAGGTATATATCACAGAGATGAGGTACATTTAAAACCTTAAATATGGATCTAAAGAAGCTCCTCTCAACCCTTAGCAGATCTCTTAAATAAGAGCTCTGAAAATACATCCAAATAATATTACTATGAATTCTATGTGACTATTCAAATTTTTCCTGCCACAAATATTTCACATACAGATTGTCATTATAAATCTGCAGGAAGAGAAGTTGACTATAAATACATGCAGAGCTAAAAACAGACTCTTAGGCATTCAAGGGTATAATGAAAATGAAGAAAAAAGTAACATTCATTAAAAGAACTACTATTCCCCAGAAATTTTCTTTTAATAAGCAATAATAGAATTCTGTGAAAATTCAAGATTACCAATTCCCTACTTCCAAAAAATAATTTTAAAAGGGGTACACAATCAAGGTTTAGTAGATTCAAATAACATCATTAGGAGCAAATCCCATTTGCGTCCATATTTTTGATAATGTACTATTTATTGCTTTCCTGATTATCCAGTCTTAATATTTTTATCCTCCAAATGTCCCTTCCTTATGCTCACTTCTTTTTAGCCACATGCCTCCATTTAGGTTCAAGGCCTCCTCTTGTTTCTCTTGAATTTGGCCTCAAAAGTGGTCTGTCCTCATTACACTCATATTTTCCTCTACATCTTCATATCTTTATTAAGTTACTCTCCTACAGAAAGTGAAGAAGGCCTGAATTTCATCTAGCCAGAGTAGAAAAACCTCATGAACAGTTAGGACAATCAAAAGATCCTGGAAGTGTCATGCTTACTGGTAGTAGGGTTAAATTAATGCTAGAATAAAGCATACTAGAGTATGGTCTTGTGATATAGAGACTTAGATAGCAAAGATTAAAAACAAGCCTCAAAAGAACTGATATTATCAGCAAGTAACTTGAGGACCTGACAAAATAATAACAGTTTTTCAAATAAGACAAGAAAATTCAAACATCAAACAACATAACATTCAAAATATTCAGCATTTGATAAAAAATTACTAGATATTCAAAGAATAAGCAATTTGTAACCCATTACCAGTTGGAAAATAAATCAATAGAAACAAGCCCAGTAAAGACAAAGATGATAAAATTAGTAAACAACAATTTTGAAATAGCCATTATTAATATGCTCAAAGATTTAAAAGGAAAACATGAATTTGATGAAAAGAGAAACAAAGTATTCCTATATTTATAAAATTCAAATAGAACTAGAGTACAATATCTAAATTTAAAAATTCACTGGATAACATTAACATATTAGACACTATCCAGAAGAAAAGACCAGTAGACTTGAAGGCATAGCAAAGGAAACTAAAATGATAAAAGATTAGGAAAAAACTCAGAGTGTCAGTGACTTGCATCACAATAACAATCAGTTTAACACACATGCAGCTGGAGTCACAGAAGAGGAGAGAAGAGGGAGCAGTAAGGATATTTGAAGAAATAACAGTCAAAATCTTCCAAATTTAATCAAAACTATAAATCCATATTTCAGTGAAGTTCAGTGACTCTAAGCAGGATAAACACAAAGAAACCCAAAGAGAAAATCTTAAAAGCAGAGAGAGAAAAAAAGACACATTACATTTGAGGGAACAAAGACAAAAATGATCTCATCAGAAGCAGTGCAAGGTAGATGACAATGGAATGTCATTAAAGTGTATAAAAAAGTCAACTTAGAATTCTGCACCAGTGAAAACACCTTTTAAAAATGGTGAAATAAAGACTTTTCAGACAAGCAAAAAACTTTGACTAGTCATTGCCAGCTGACCTATATTCCAAGAAATGTTGAAGTTCTTCAGGCAAAAAGGATATAAGATGGAAAGTTCAATCTACAAAAAGAAATAAAAAGTGACAGAAATGGTAAATCTGTGTGGAAATATATAAGCCTTTTATTCTCATAATGTATTTAACTTATAATTGTTTAAAGCAAAAATAATAACAATTAATTATGTATATAACATATGTAAATGTAAAAGGCATGGCAAGAATAATACAATGGCAGGGGGAAATGGAAGAATACTGTGTGTCACTTTATGAAATAGTATAATGTTATCTGAAGATAGACTGTGATAAATTTAAAAATGCATATTGCAAACTCAGAGCAACCACTGAGAAAAAAGAGAGGTATAGCTACTTAGGTCAACAGTGGAATTAAAATGGAATCCTAAAAAAAACAAACCGGCAAAGGAACAACTCAAAAGAGGAAAGGAATGAGGGGGAAAAAGGAATAAAGAACTTTTAAATGGAACAAAGAGAAAACAAGTAGGAGTTCAGTAGACTCAACTAAACTGATAATTATATTAAATGTAAATGGTCTAAACATACCAATTAGAAAGTAGAGATTGTCAGACTAGATAAAAAAAGAAAAAAGATCTGACTTTAAACTATCTATAGGAGATGTCCCTTAAATATTCAGATAAGTTAAAAGTAAAAGGATGGAAAATGTTATCGTACCAATTCTACAAAAACTCAAATATAGAGAAGGGAATACTTCACAACTCATTTTATGAGGCCAGCATTGCCCTAATAGCAAAATCAAGCAAAGAAATTGCAAAAGAAGGAGTACAAACCAATGACTGGGAAACACACACACACACACAAAACATTAGTAAATCAAATCCACAATATATAAGAAGGATAATACATCACGGCCAAGTAGAGTTTTCCCCAGGAATGCAAAGCTGGTTTCAAATTAAAAAATAAATCAACAGAATTCACCACACTAATGGACTAAAAAGAAAAACCATCTCAGTAATGGAAAATAGGTATTTGACAAAATTCAATACCCATTCATGACAAAAACCTCTCATCCAACTAGGAAGAGAAGGACACTTTCTCAACTTGAAAAAGGGCATTCTCAAAAAACTTCTGGTGAAAGACCGTAACTTCTCTCCTAATATTGGAAATTTGGCAAGGATGTTTGCTCCCACCACTTTTATTCAAAAATATACTGAAATCCTGTCCCATTCAAAGGGCAAGAAAAAGAAATAAAACACATCTAGATTGAAAAGGAATATGTAAAACTGTCTCCATTTGCAGACATTATGGTTTATGCAGTGAATGCTAAGGAATCGAGAAGAAAGTTAATAAAACTAAGTTAAGCAAAGTTGCAGAATACAAAGTCAATATATAAAAAATCAATTTCATTTCTACATACTAGTAATAAACAGCTGGAAAATAAAATTAAATAAACAATGTCATTTATAGTAGCAGAAAAAAATTAAAAATTTAGGATTGAATTTAATAAAATATGTGGAAGACCTGTGTAATAAAAACTACAAATACTATTAAGAGAAATTAAAGAAGACCTAAATAAATGGAGAGATACATCATGTTCACAGATTAGAAGACTCAATAGTCTTAAGATGTCAATTCTCTACAAAGTCTATATAATTCCATTCAAAATGCCATTAATCTTTGGTGGCAGAAATTGACAAGCTGGTTTTAAAATTTATATAGAAATGTGAAAGGTCTAGAATGGCCAAAATAATTTTTTAAAAAGAAGAGCAAACTTGGAGAAATTATACTAACTGATTTCAAGATTTACTACAGAGTTACAGTAATCAAAACCTTGTGGTATTTATGTAAAGATAGACTTAGGGATTAAAGAAACAGAATGGAGAGTCCAGGAATAGATCCATACATACATAATCAAATGATTTTTCAATGAAATTACCAAGGTAATTCAATAGTGTAAAAGATAATATTTTCAACAAATGGTGCAGGAATAATTAAACATTCAACTGGGAAAAAAAAATCCGGACCCTAACTTCATTATATATTCAAAATTAATTATAAAATGGACTGTTGACCTAAATGTAAAAGCAAAAACTATAAAACTCTTCAAAGAAAACAAAGGAGAATGTCTTTGTGATCTTGAAGTATGCAAAGATTTCTTAGAAATGACACAAAAAATATGAACTATAAAAGCAAAAATTGATAAACTGGGCTCCACCAAAATTTTAAACTTTTGCTCTTCAAAAGACACCATTAAGAAGATGAAAAGGCGAGCCATGGTCTGGGAGAAAATATTTGCACCCCTTTACCTAACAAAGGATTTACACAGAATGTATAAAGAATATTTACTACAATTCAGTAGTAAGACAGATATAAAAATGGGCAAATGATTTAAATAGACAACTCAAAATATCTAGAAATAGCCAATAAGCACATGGAAAGACACTGAACATCATTAGTCATCAGGGAAAAAGAAAGTGAAACCACACAGAGGTACCAGTACACACCTACTAGAATGGTTAAAATCAAAAACACTGACATTATCAAGTGTTGATGTTGTTGTGCAGACGTCAGCAAACTATGGCCCACAGGCCATACTGAACCAAACTGTACACTTAAAATGGGTGCATTTTATAGTACCTTAACGCAGGTATCTCAATAAAGCTGAACAAAAAATGGGAAAAACTTTAGGTTTAGATGGGTTGCAGAATTTTATGGAGTTTTAGAAAAGTAGTACTGTGCATTTACTGTATGTTATATAACACCTCCAACTGGTTTTGTAGCAGTATCCCATATTTAAACACATTAATACAATTTCAGCAAACAAGTATTCCAACTAAGTGAGATGTCTAGAAATAACTGGACAGGTCAGGTTTTGTGGACCAGTGAGTTTTAGAACCAAAGTTTAGAAAAAACTTTGGGTGTACAGAGTTTTTAAAATTTAGTCTTGCAGATAAGGACTTATGGGGCTGTACCTGTTTTTGCATACCCTATATGTCCTGAGAGCCTTTTATGTGCCAGATACTGTTGTTAGGTGACTGCAGGGCACAGAAACACAAGCAACCCTGTTCTTGCAGAGATAGGAAGATAGGAATAGGAAGACAAGATAAGGGAGATGAGTATGACGCAGTTCCTACTGACCAGGGCTCACACGGTACAGGGAGTCACATGTAAACAAGGAACAGCACCCAAGGCAGATTTTGATAATGCGATAGGAGACCTGGGGATGGAGAGATTAATTCAGTGGTCTCTGAGGAGACCAGGCTGGAAAGAGAGGCTGAGTTCCATCACGGTGGGTCTTATATGCATTTTATCCTGTAAGCAACAGCACTTCATTTATTAAACTGGACTCACCAGTGATGCTCTCTGAGTCTCTGTGATTGATATTCATGAGGTTTTCTTCACCCATCGGTGATGTAGAAGTGGCATTCTGGGATTGACTCATGCAAGATCCTCCCTTGTTTTGGTTGAGCAGGACAGCTTTGGTTTGAATCAGAGTAAAGGAAATCCATCAAGCCATTCAATAAAGAAAGGTTCTGGTCAAATGGATATTTTCTATTAAACAGATTTTTTTTTTTGATGGTCAAATGACATCTGGAGCAATGAGCGCTCTCATGTGATTATCACTCCTCGGATGGTCATGACCTAAAACAAAGAACACATCAAGTGACTTTAGAATTCAGCATGCTCATTAACAACTGCAGTCCAATTACCCAGAATGTCTGTCATTAAGAATGTTTTCCTAATGATACACACACCACATAGATAGATCTAGAAATAATATACTGGATGAAAGGGTCAGACAAAAAAAGCACATAGTTTATGATTCCATTTATATAAAATTCTAGAAAATGTAAACTTATCTATAGTGACAGAAAGCAGATCAGTGGTTGCCTGGGGTTGGGGAGGGATGACCAAGGGGCAGGAGGAAAGTTTGGGGGATGATAAATATGTTCATTATTTTGATTGTGATGATGGTTTCACAAGTATATACATATGTCAAAACTTATCAAATTGTATATTTGAAATATGTGCAATCTAAAGTAAATTATAATTCATTAAAGCTGTTTAAAAAATTTAAAGATAATCTACTGTTTAAAGTAAAATAATAATAATATATTGTGGGGTCTATAACATATGCAGAAGTAAAACATATTAAAACAATAGCACAAAGGCCAGGAGGAGAAAAATGGAAATATACCATAGCAAGGTATTTATACCATACATGAAATAGTAAAATATCACTCAAAGGTGAACTGTGATAAATTAAAAATGTATACTATAAACTCTAAAGCAAACAGTAAAATAACTCAGAAATTACAGATACAAATCAACAAAGAAGATGAAACGGAATAATATAAAACAGGGTTTCTCAACCCTGGCACTACTGATATCTGGGGCTGGAAAATAATACTTTGTTGTGTGCATTGTAATATGTTTAGCAGCATGCCAGTAGAATCCTCTTCCCAGACCCTCTCCCAGTTTTAACAGCCCCCAAATGTTTCCAGACAGTATCAAATGTCCCCTGGGGGGGCAAAGTTGCCCCCAGTTGAAAACTACGGATATAAAAGATGCTCAACCTCACTTATAATTAAAATAAATAAAAATGTAAAGAAAATATTTTTCATCCATTAGATCAGCAAACGTTAAGTTTTATTATATTCATTGTTGGAGGGGTATGGAGAAAGCGGTACTTATACTGTTGATAAAAGTGCAAATTGATACAAGCTTTTAGAAAGGCTATTTGGCAATGCCTACCAAAGTTTTCAATGCATATACACCATAATTTAACAATTCTACCATTAGGAATTTACATGATGGAGATACTCACAGAGTATGCCAATATGTAGGCATAAGGATGCCCATACAGTATTTTCTTTTTTTAAAGCATACGTACACAACTGGAATCAAGATATCCATAAAGAAATAGTTTAATAATGGTATATACAAAGGAATATAATGCATTAAATATATGTGTGTACTTTAAAAAACCCAATTGTTGCAATCAAAAAAACTGTTCAATATTAATTATAAACCTAGCTTTATATATCAAAAGACAGTTTCTACTAAATAGTGTCTACTTAGCAACATGCAGGTTCTATTTATGGCTAATTCATTCTCATGCCTACTATTTACAGGCATTATAAATATGATGTGTTTTTTTTTACAAGAGTCACCACCAAGAAATAGAAAAGACCAAAATAAAAGCACTAAAGGAGACTGAAAATGGTCACTGAGGTAGCACAGAGACACACTGTCAGCAACAACTAGGGAAGAGAATTTCAGAGACAGAACGGGCAACAGAATTAAACATTACAGAAAAGTCAAAAAAGATCTTTGGTTTAAAAAAGGTGGTATACAGAGACCATAAAATCAACAGTAACCTTCTAGAAACTAGTTCAATCAAGAGATTAGGCCCAAAGCCAGGCTGTAAGTGATCAGGAAGCAAGATGGTAAGAATGGAGCTTAGTGAGTATACACCAAGATTTGCAACATCCAGGCTTTCATGGATTTCCGTGGAAAAGTAAAATTTCAAAAACTTCTGTTGTTATTGGCATAGGGTTGCTGTTTTTATACTTCATAAATGAAAAAAAAATGTAAAAGGAAAAACACACAATAAACAACATTCCTTCCCAGAAAAGTTTATAATTTTACGTTGACATAAAAAATTTCCTATATTTGAATTCAGAAAATTTTTATAAATTTTTAAAATTCTATTTTATATAAACAATTATTTTCTTGAAACATGTTTGTCAATATAGCAATCTGTACTAACGAGTGCAACATGAAGTAAAGCTCAAAAGTATTTGTTTAGGTACTTTGATTTTAATTCCAGTTGTCAAAAATTCATTTTCACATCCAAGATCAGTCTACTGTGTGCAATTAAATTCTTCCCCATGTGCTATCTTATTGTCCAAACTGCCATTCCCAAATTAACCACTGAAAGGGCAATGGAAAGAAAATGGCATCAAACCAGTAAAGATTTGCCCACCCCCACCCAGTGAGGTTGGGAGGAGGCCATTACTGAGCCTACCAGAGTAGTTAAGAACATGGATTCTGAACTCCACCTCTACTACTAGTAGTTGCATGACCTTGAATAAGTTACTTAACCTTGCTTCTTCATTTGTAAAATGGGCTTAATAACATGGTCTACTTTATGGGGTTACTATGGGGACTAAGTGAGTTATGAGAGGATAACAGTAGCACCTACCTCAGATGGTCACTGGGGAAATTACATGAGTTAATACATGTAAAGCTCTTAGAACAATACCTTAGAATACAGTAAATGCTATGTAAATATTAGTTATTATTATTTCTACCACCACCAAATAGTACAATATTATCATTATTATTATTGTACCTTACACAAAGTTGGGCACACTGTAAACCCTGCTGTTGACTGCTAATACAATCTGCTCGCAACCTAAGAAGTCACATTTACTTCCTGCCCTCTGATGAGTGATATTAGTTTAGTGCCCTTAATCATTTTCTTTCTACCCCTGTGATTCATGAACAAACTGAAAGTTGCAGAGTCAGAGTTCTAAATGTAGTAGAAACTAAACTTTGGCAAGCACAAGCAACACATATTCAGTGCATTTCCTAGTTTGTATACACTTATTCTTAGTAACTCCTTGAGTATCATCTACTTGCTATGCTGGATCTTTATTCACTCTTTTTAGGAACAACTTCACGGCTTTTTTTAATAAAACAGTCAACCAAGCATGCGTTATTTAACAAGAAGCCAGCCTTTGTAAATCCTGCACATTTAGGAACAAATAAAGTAAACCAGCTAAGTGACTTATTTTAATAAGAATGAGACTTAAAAAGAACAAACAAAACATGTCATTGATATAAACATTGCTGGCAGAATACAACATGCTGATGACTCAGTTTAGCCTAGCCATGGAAACTAAAATGGCCAACAGTGAGGGCCTAAATATAGGCCCTGTGCCTTAAAAAAATCTTGCTACTTCCTTAAAACAGGATACTCTGGCCAAAACAGACTTAGAGAAAAGGCTAAAACAATTCAGGACACTTCACTTTGACAAGAGTGCAGAGCCTAGAAATACAGTAAATATAATGATGTGACAAACATTTAAATTGGAAAAATATATTTAAAATTTTTATTGTACAAATAATACTTTGGGGATTAATTTAAAATACATGTTGGCTGCTGATCTGAATGCAGAAGTGGGAACAGTGCCAATCACCAACTCCAGCAGCAGCTCTTGTAGACAGTGTCAACCTTCATCCAGACAAAAGATAAACTGTATAATTTAAAACATAAAATAGGGCTTCCCTGGTGGTGCAGTGGTTGAGAGTCCACCTGTCAGTGCAGGGGACACGGGTTAGTGCCCCGGTCCGGGAAGGTCCCACATGCCGCGGAGCGGCTGGGCCCGTGAGCCATGGCCACTGAGCCTGCGCGTCCGGAGCCTGTGCTCCGCAACGGGAGAGGCCACAACAGTGAGAGGCCCGCGTACCACAAAAAAACAAACAAACAAACAAAAAATAAAATAAATGGACCATGTTTCCTATATTAAATAATAGATTTTCAACAAAGACAGAGACTCACTAATTTTTAATGTATCTGGCTACATCAAAGATAAAATTTACAAAAAAACACAATAATTTTAAAATCAGATATTGAACCACACAAAAAAAGACTATACAATGGCTTCAGTGCTAAAAGCTGAAAAAAAGGGTGGCGGGGGTGTCACCCCCGAAATCCAACCTGGATAGTGAGCAGCAGATCTTACAAAGGCAGAGCCCACACACCAACACCAAGGCCAGCTTCGTGGGTGAGCCACAGGACACTACATCCGGCACAGCTACTCTACCAGCAACTCTGAAGTTCACCCTGAGGGGCTATTTGGTCCTAGCAAATATTTGATCCTGACCAGTAGGGTTTTCAGAATATAAAATACATGGAGGCAGCTCTACTTACAAGCAGGACAAATTCCAAAAGGCTGTTAAAGCCGTTAGTCTAAAAGAAATCCATTAGTCTAAAAGTCCAAAACCATGAGTGAAATTTAGGTTTATGGGATCTGCATTTCCTCCGAGCTGGTATATTTTTGGCATTAAAAAAAATAAGTGTCCTGTTTTGTTTACAATGAACATTTACTGAGACAGGCAACCCCTCCCTGCCACAATCTCCACCAACAGAAGGGAGGCAACCTCTGGCAGCTAAGGAATCCACACCAGAGTTTCACCTGCAGATTAGAAAAGGCCTTGAACCCATGGTGCCATCTGTGGCTTTTGATAAGTTTCCACAGCACCACTTTCACTCACCACACTCAGCCTTTAAGTTCTTGAACTCCAACTTTAACCTGAATTTCAAACCTTTGACTAAATAGGCATTCCACTTTAGCGATGATCCTCTGCTGAAACCATTTCAGACATGCATATTTCTTCACCTTTGGTTGACTCTCAACTGCACAGGCACATCTTTTTTCACACATCCTGGGACTGTCCTTCATAATCATTCTTATTGTCCAGTCATATATTTAACATGTATAATTTCCTTACTTTCAATTTTTTACACTATTTCTATTTTAGTGTTCATCCATCTATCACTAGTACTGCTTTCAGAGACAAAATGGGGGGCTTCCCAGGTGGCACAGTGGTTGAGAATCTGCCTGCCAATGCAGGGGACACGGGTTCGAGCCCTGCTCCGGGAAGATCCCACATGCTGCAGAGCAACTAAGCCCGTGAGCCACAACTACTGAGCCTGTGCTCTAGAGCCTGAGAGCCACAACTAGCGCTCTAGAGCCTGCAAGCCACAACTACTGAAGCCCGTGCACCTAGAGCCTATGCTCCACAACAAGAGAAGCCATTGCAATGAGAAGCCAATGCACCACAACAAAGAGTAGCCCCCATTCGCTGCAACTAGAGAAAGCCCGGGCACAGCAATGAAGACCCAACACAGCCAAAAAAATCAAAAATAAATAAATTAATTTTTTAAAAAGAGACAAAATGGGGTTTGTAATATTTATAATATTTATATTAATATTTATAAGATACCTCAAAACTATACATGTATAAACAAACATGCTATAAATAACAATAATGTCTGAGTTGAAAATGACCATCTACTGGTGATCAGCAGAGCTGAACCCCTTACTCTGTAGCATACTTTGTCCCTATCCAGAAGCTTTCATAAGTTACAAGTTTTAAGCAGACAATTTTGTGTTGCAAGCGATTTATAAGAAGGTAAATCTACCATGCAAGGACAGGGCTTTCTATCCTATACATTTAGAGATGTAATTTCATTTATTTATTTATTTATTTTTCAATATTTATTTATTTATTTGGCTACACCAGGTCTCTTAGTTGAGGCACTTGGGAGCTTCATTGAGGCACACAGGATCTTTAGTAGTGGCATGTGAACTCTTAGCTGCAGCATGTGGGATCTAACTTCCTGACCAAGGATTGAAACCGGGTCCCCTGCATTGGGAGTACAGAGTCTTAGCCACTGAACCACTAGGGAAGTCCCGAGACATAATTTTATTTTATTATTATTATTTTTTAATTAATTAATTTATTTATTTTTGGCTGCATTGGGTCTTTGTTGCTGTGCGCAGGCTTTCTCTAGTTGAGGCGAGCAGGGGCTACTCTTCGTTGCAGTGCGCGGGCTTCTCATCACGGTGGCTTCTCATGTTGCGGAGCACGGACTCCAGGCGCGTGGGCTTCAGTAGTTGCAGCACGCGGGCTCAGTAGTTGTGGCAGTCGGGCTCTAGAGCGCAGGCTCAGTAGTTGTGGCGCACGGGCTTAGTTGCTCCATGGTATGTAGGATCTTCCCAGACCAGGGCTCGAACCCATGTCCCCTGCATTGGCAGGCGGATTCTTAACCACTGCTCCACCGGGGAAGCCCTAGAGACATAATTTTAGATGTTGCTTGTGCTTGGCATTTGGTTTCAAGCCAAATATTAAAGAAGGCTTGAAGAAAAAATTAGTCTGCTGTCTTGTTTGCAAAGATAATGAATTTATATTCCAGAAATCCAGTCTGAACTATTGCAGTGGAAAGGGATACTGTTTCTCTATATTTCCTCAACAAACAGTAAATAGCAAGAGAATGGGTGACTGCTAATAAGTATCTCATTCATCAGGGTCTTCAAATCACTAGGAGCTAAAACTACCACAGCAACACTGAATAAGGTTTTCTAGGCAAGGAACCATCTATGAATCGATGATTAATTTTACAGCAGCCACATTACACAACTGTGATTGTACATTCTGTATTTTACCTTGTCTAAAATTAGGCAAATAATCCAAAAGAAAAAGAATATTAGGCACTTTTTCACGAAAGCCAGGTCTAGTCATTACTAGAAGCCTTCTGTTTCATATTTTACATCTACATCCTCATCAAAGTACAATGACAATTATTAAAATATGACCCCAATCATGAGGAAAATGTTAAATCATGCTTTCATACCTACGCTTTAAGAAGTTAGGAAAGCAGGATTTAAAAGAAAATGTTAAAAGATAATATTTTATGGTGTTTAAATAATTAAGTTTTACCCATCTGGAAAATTTACACACCCAGTGTGCTAGAGTAACAACTATGGCACCTAATAAAGGTTATCACTATCTGTGGATTTTATTTTCAAATTCTTGGAAGTATAATATTCAACATGTTAATAAATATGCTTCCTTTTTCCATTTGGCATTTCAATGAGTTACACATATTGGTATTCAAAAGTTAAAGTCAGAAAAGTTAAATAGCACCTTTGTATTTGTAATGGACTATGAAATAACATATACTACATAACCCATTTATTTTCACAGACTTTTCATTAGTTATCTACATTCACCAATTGGTAATATTAAAACAATCTGTGCCTCAGTTTCCTCATTTATAAAATATGAACAATAACAGTACTTATTTTATGTGGTTTAAATGAGTTAATACTTATAAAGCATATATAATAGTATTTTGTAAACAGTGAGCATTACTTATGTGCTTAATATAATTTAAAAGTTAAATAGATAAGGATGTAGCATTATAAAATACAAACAACACCATTTCATGGTACCTGGTCATGGGACACAGACCTAGAAGATACAGGATTCAGATCAGTTCCTACGCTTCCACACTGTCAACAGCTCTAGCTCTCAAAAAGAACATGCTTTTATAAAAAGCATGGCACTATATCTCATCTGGGATTGCCAACTAACAATAATTCAGAAGTTCTGACAATTATTCTTACCTAAGGTAATCTTTTCTAGTCACTAACTACTGGCCGTAGAGAAACTCTTACAAAAATTTACCCAAATAAAAAGCCCATGATGGGAATGCAGACTAGTGCAGCCATTCAAAAGAACCATGGAAACTATGTTGTCAAATTAAGTACACACGTACCCTCTGATCCAGCAATTCTGCACCCAGGTATATCCATCTCAAAGAAATTCTCACATCAGCCCATAGACAGGTGTGAGATTGTTTCCTGCATTGCTATTTGTGGTAGTAAGCTGAGGGCCTACTCCCTCGAGAGTAATAGGTAAAATGTGGATACATACCACGGAACAACACAGCACTAGAAGTACAGTGCTGAGTGAATAAAGCAGGAAGCAAAAGGAGAGAAACACCACAATGCAATTTATATAAATTAAATTTTTTCTGTATTATAGATACATTAAAATGCTTGCCTTGCGGGGAGGAGAGTAGGGGAATTTGGAGCAAGGTATGGGGATAAAAGGGAAAATTTTAAAAAATCTATGAAGTCCTACTGTTCTTTTGGCAGACTACTTATCGTATAATTATTATTGCAACTCTTCAATCCTTAATGTCTGAACATGTGCCTGGACATGAAAACATTTTCTGGAGACAATGTATGCAGAACTAGCAATCTCTGCAATGTAAACTATGTGGGGCACAGTTCCTGACAATTTCTTAAAAGGCCATGTTGCTTTTATATTACTACCTAGCTGCTCTAAAGCAGTGTAATTAGATTTCAATTAAAGAAATGGTTAAAAAAAATACAAGTGAGATTAAGCCTCAATGTTGACATCTTCAGGTGTTTGGTTATCTAGTAAAAGTTTTGAAGGGAAAAATGTTTAAAGTTCAAAGATGACAAGAGTTTAAAAGTGGTACATAATAAGTTACATTCCTAAACCTATTTATCATCTGATGAAAATCAGCCACAAGTGACACTGAAATTTCCATTCGGTTTCTCTCTTTTTCTTTAAAACACACAAACACAACACACACATATGCATGTGTGCACCTTTGTTTTTCATTATAAATAAAGCCATATGTTCATTCAAAAAAAATTCAGGCAGTAGATAAATATGAACAATCAAATAAAAGCTCCTTGTAATCTTTTACCATCCTTCACTGGGAGATAGACTGTTGACATGCGTTTAGTAGCCTACTCATTTATCTTTCCATGCCAACATATTGTCAATCTATGCCATCTTTTTAATGTAACTCGCTTTGTAATGAATTACACAGTATTCAGAATATACAATTAAATAACCACCAATTTTTTCCATCAGTGACTTTCTAACAATTGCTCATCCACTTTAAAACTCAAGAATCTAAACATTTTTGTAAAAAGCTGGGAGTATATAAGGCTTCAGTCATCTATTATCTTTGTTGTTGTTATTGTTTTGTTTTTTTTTTTTTTGTGGTATGCGGGCCTCCCTCTGCTGCGGCCTCTCCCGTTGCGGAGCACAGGCTCCGGACGCGCAGGCTCAGCGGCCATGGCCCACGGGCCCAGCCGCTCCGCGGCATGCGGGATCCTCCCAGACCGGGGCGCGAACCTGGTTCCCCTGCATCGGCAGGCAGACGCGCAACCACTGCGCCACCAGGGAAGCCCTGTTATTGTTTTTAATCCTTTAAAAATGGAAAAACCATTCTTAGCTTATAGAACTGGCTGGATTTGGCCCACTGGCTATAGTTTGCTGACCTCTGGTCTATACCCTAAATCACAGTATTTTTGCACCACAGAAGAAAACAATGACACAAAACTCTTAAAGAAAATGCAACAAGTAACTGAATAAGTATAATAGTACCAACATATTTTCAAAATTCTACTTCTAGACAGGAATTCCAACTTTTGCATGATTTCCCAGTGACAGTGAGTATCAAAAAAGATAGTAGATATATAAAAATCCTAAAACCAGCATAGGCTACTAGTTATACATCTCTAGTTTTATCCCTTTTTCCCATAACTCATTTTTTTCAAACTGTTTCTGTAAAAGATCATGATTGGCTTAGAAATGTGAAAACCATGGCAAATTATTATTTGGCAGTCAAAAATAATTTAGTGGCATCATATGTAGTTTAGTCAAAGAAAATCGGATAGAAAATAGCTCAAAATTACTAAATGCAAACCTCAAAAGGGTAGACTTCTTGCACACATTCACAAAATAGTCTTGATTTAGCTCTCTAAGAGAAAGATCAACTCCATACTTGAACTCTATCTGAAATTCTGTATCCTTTTAAGAGAGCACTATCTTCTCTGAACCACCTGGCAAAAGAGCTACACAATGTTATATAGTATAATCAATTCTAACACTGCAAAAGCTTTTTCAGCATAGGGTTTTCTTACAACTTCTTTAAAGAATGGAGACTGAGTTTAGTGTGAATTACTGAAATTTTTGAAAGTTTGGTAAATGGAGAAAATAAGTTACTGTAAGGGTTATTATTATCAAATTAAACCTAACAAGGCACACATTTCATCATTTTAACATCAATAGTGGAGCTCCTCTTAGGAAAGAAATGCTTTTTGTTCAGGAAAATACATAGAAAAGGCACTTATGGTGGAAGGTAAGGCCTTGCAACATCAAAGGAAGGCAAAGATGCTCTGCATAAGACTAGGGAAACAATTGTTTGTTTTTTTCCCCTCTGGAGAGGGAAAGAGAAGGCAAGGGGAAGAAATCCCATCCAGATGGCAACTCAGAAGCCACAGAACACTAGGAATTTGCAGAAATCTTAGGGAGGGTTTTTGGCTTCTCCATAACATGAAACTGAAGGTTCAAGCCAACCGTTTAGTTCTTAAAGGGTCTGTCTGAATACTCAGATGACATTTAGGTATAGACATATTAAAATATTCACAAGAGTGGTTGCTATCAGGAATTTATATTCCAGGATATTAATAAAGTCATCATAGCTATTATATTTTAAATCTTTTTTTAAACATAGAAAATTATGTCCTTTTGACTAAAGTAATGGTTAAAAAAAGAAAAAAAAACAATTATAGGTCTTCAAAAATGGATAATGCAGAGGAAATGGCATTATAAAGTTTGTGGATTTCCTATTCTCTTAACCAAAAATGGGGGGAAATATCTCGAGCAGAGGCATTTTACGTAATAGATTATGTGGGTACTAAAATATGTACTATACTTCTAGAACCAAATAAATCCTTCCACAACAAATCAGAAAGCATTTTCTTTCAACGTTGATTGGTAAAATTTAGGTAGTAGAGTAAATCAAAAGACATCATCACCTGAAAACGTACAAACACTTCACAGAAGGTTAAGAAATAAACCAAACAGATATAATCACGCTGGCAGACTTAAGAATACTTCTGTATAATCTCCTCTTCCAGACTTAGCTTCAAATCAAATAGCCAAGAAGATGCCCTGAAACAGCACTTTCACAGAGCAGTAAGGTAAATTCAAATTTTAAAAACAGAAATTCAAGAAGTTCAAAATCCATGTCCTCATTTAAAAAAAAATTTTTTTTGGAGTATAGTTGATTTACAATGTTGTGTTAGTTTCCGGTGTACAGCAAAGTGAATCTGTTATACACATACATATATCCTCTCTTTTTTAGATTCTTTTGTGTCCTCATTTCTGTCTCCTCTAACAATCAAACATAAACTTGCTTTTGGTGGCTTAAGATGATCCTAAATCCTTCAGTTATTTTAAACTTAAAATACTTGAAGCCTTTAGAAGTAAAAGTTTCCAAAAGCTGCCAAAAGAAAACCTGTAGGCAAGATAGCTCTTCAGATCAATGAAGTAATCAGTGGCACCAGGATATGCAATCTTATATGACCAGCAACAGGGTGTAACTTAAAATGGGGGTGAGTGATGGTCAGGATAGAATATTTATTATAAACATATTTATAAACATATATAATTCTAGAATGATTCTAGAATTCTGCATATCTAAGACATATAACCATGTTAGTAATATAATTCTACTAGGCAAGAGACATTCAAATTATATTATGGTTTAGACATAAGACTCACTGTTTTCTGAATCAGCTGTCACAGTCAACTCCAGGACTTCAAGATAAAGTAACCTTTTGAGGGAGAATTGACATGTAGTGGATGATTTTGGTTTGACAATGAAATTCAGGAATCAATCAATCTGTTACTTGGTCTGAGCTGCTAAAAATAATAAGTGGACTACAGATCAAAATAAATCCTTATTCCAAAAAATTAAGTCCACCTATATCTCAATACCTTGCAAATGCCAGGCATTCAATAAACATCTGTTAAATGAATGAATCAATCTGTAGTCAAGTTACATCCTTGCAATCTGCAGTAGGGAGAAAATGGAGGCACATGAGAAACAGAAGACGGTTAGAGCATCTGAAAACTGAAGGCTTTCTTAACCCAATTTACAAAGATCTGCATAGGCCTCTCATGCGTTTCAGTAAGAAATGTGAGCATACAAGCAGGGCTATATCAGTTAAGCCCATCAGTTACATTGAAGTTGAAAACATCCCCTAGAAACGGGTTTGACAACAGTGTGGCAAAAAAACGGAAAACGTTTAATACCTGTATCCCCCGCTTTTTGAAAGTTGACTTTATGCCACTTTGCTTTTATGAAAGACCTACATTAGTACCTGTTTTCTCTAACTAAAAAAATGAAAAAAGGCATTTGTTTTGCAGAAAAGTGTTATAGAGGCAGTGGGCACCCTGAGCAGTGAGAGGGGCACCACCAAGCTCCTTCCCAGGGAACTACACTCAGCATCTCAGCATCAAGCCTCTATAGCCTTGAACCGTGTCTGTGACCATCTGTGCTTTATCCTGACTTATTTTGTGCAGCTGTTAGTAAGATGTGGCCTAAGGTAATTACTTCGCTTTATACCGGCTTTCCAAAAGGTTTCATAGGAACGCTCTACTTTCTGATAGCAGGGGAAACTTGTACCCAATCCTCCCACCCCATACCCATTTTATTTTAGAAACATTGATAGTAAGATGTTTTCTCCTTAAAGTTAAGACATGGTAATGAGAAAGGTCCAACAGACTGCAATGGGAAGAGGGAAAAAGTCCTTAGATAGAATAGAATAAAAGGAAGTTGATGACTCAGGTGCATAACTATGACTAGCAATTACTGTATTATGGTGACTATGGCGATATGCTCCAGGATTATAAGCTTTTAAAGAGTTCTTTCTCCCTACACTAAATGATCTCAAATTGCTAATTTTTTGGAGACTTAAGTCCACTTCTAATTTTCTTTTCTCCCTCACTGTGAGGCTATCAACCTTTGTTGCCAGTGTGCCTCTCCCTTTTCTAACCTGCTGTTGGCTGAGAAACCAGATTATCAGAGAACCCAGAAGTTGTCTGCTTGAGACCGAACCCTAGGACCTGTTTTTTGACCCTTGGCTAGTTCCTCAAGTACCTTTTCTTTCATCCCTCCAGCACTAGGGATTCAGCTGGCTTGCTTCTCTTCCTTTGGCACTGTTACCAAGTGCCTTTCTCATCTGGTGTTCTTTTCTCTAGGCTGGATATGAATATGCTCTGTCCTTTCTTTACTGTCTCCTAAGAAAAGTATAGGTCCTCATCTCTTTTGTGAGAATTTTACTGTTAATCACTATAGAGAAATACAGTGGAAACATGGAGAAAATGGTTCAGGAAATCTAAAAAATTTTTATTGTGATTTTGCTCCTTAATCAGTATTTACTGACTCCCCTGCTTGGATGCTCCCAGAAGACTGTATGCTCAATTTTTTCCTCACTACACTATGAGCTCCTTGAAAGAAGGTATCTTATTTCTGTATGCCCCAAACCTTAAAGCAACTGACATACAGTAGGCTTGCAATACATGCCCAACTATAAGCTTAATGATTAAAAATGTCAACACACTGAATTACAGAAGTAACTGAATGAACAAAATTGATTATTAATACACTTCAGTCCAGCATCAACTAAATGAATTGCCTTGAAGAACAAAATCAAGGTAAGATTGAATATTTGAAAGAAAGCACTATATTTGCTTTATGAAAAACTCTGTATAAGAGTTTGTTGATAAAAGGGTGATATATCATTGTTATAGCTGTGACACAGTACCCACTTTTCTTGTAATAACTAAAGAGAATGAGTTGTCAGTTTTGTCAGAAAGCTAAACCTGAACCTTTGGCTCACTGCTTAGTTTTATCATGTTTTCCACAAAGAGCATTTGCAGCTGTTTATGAATGCATTTAAAATAAGCCCCATATCAAATAAGAAATGACCAAATATCTTCTTTAAGAAATTCACAATCAATAATATGTCTCATTTGTAATCTTTCAATTTTGTGACTAAAAATAAAACAAAGTCACACTCAGCGGTTTAGCCTAGTTCTAGCTAAAAAGAGAATGGTTGAAAAGAAAATTTCTTTTTAGGTTGTTAAAGGCTTTAGGAACAGTAGTGCCACCTCAGAGACATTGTAGTTGGTTTCCAGTCTCCTCTTCCTTTCTGCCTTCAGACAGAGAGTGCTCTCTCTTAACCAACAAGCTTCCCTTTGTTTTGATTTATACCACTGGTCTGAATAACCCCGAAGCACCATGCAACATGCCTATGACTGAAAGCAATTAAGAGCTGAAAGCAGAGTTCTGGCACTTGGACCCCCAAAATGTACTTACTTTACACAAGTGATGAATTTTTGAGAAAGTCATTTTCTAAGTTGACACAGATTTTAAATATAAAGTAGTTAAGTTCTCCTGAAAAGGTCACAAAACCATGTGGAGAGGGGCTGAAAATTCTTCACCCATCGGCGTCACCCCATAGACATGCCCTCCGTTATCCTCTTCAATGCCCTTCTTTTCTGAGACAATTCCATACCACACCTTTCTCACTCTTCTCTGAACCCCTATCTGTTCTCCATCTCTCTTTCTCTCATTCCTCCCACCAATAAACCTACATAATCTATAGCTAGATTTCTCTCCAAACTCTGAGAATTAAGTACAAACATAATCTCAGTCATACATTTATACACTTATTGACGGCAGTGGAAATTAGCAATCCTCTAAGAAGAGGAACTGCGTGGCTGGAAGACAGAGGGGGAAAGAAACTTATTTTTCATCATTTCCTTCCAATTTTCCTACCATGTGTATATGTCCATCCAGTTAAAAAATAATGAAATGTATGTTATTTGTAAGTCTCTACTCCTGCCTTCTCTAAACTTTGCTCTACTGGTTATCCCTATACTCCACTAGCTTCACTCTCTTCCTTGGCCTATTATCAAGTCCAAAGTCTTCTATTTTATTAAAAACAGATAAAATAAAAATTTAAAAATCTCCCTTCCCCAAGACTCTGGGTTCCCCTCTAGCTGCTTTCCTCAGCCAAGCTTCTTCACAGAGTATTACTCTCATGCCCTTCTCCTCATCTCTCATTCATCCTTCAACCTCACTGTGATCTGATTTTTCCTGAAACTACTTTCCCTTCAGTGACCAATAGTCCCTGCTAACCAATCCAATCATACCTTCTTAGTTGTTATCTTAGGTCATCTCTGGTTCAATATTACTGACCACTCCCTACTTCAACTTTCCTCCTGTGGCTCTCCTGGAGCCTACATCTTACAATGAATGCTCTTTCTCAAATCCCTCCATTGGATCACCCAGCTCCCTCCCCTTGATCCTTAAATGTTGTTGATCCCAGAGTTCCAGTTGTGACCATGTACTTCTTTTTCATGTACCTTTGCGCAAACCATTCACGACCACAGATTAACCACTTCTTTTGTGTTAATAACTCCCAATCAGGCTCTTCAGACCAGACTTCTTCCTGAGTTCCACTCAAATCTCTCACAGGCTGATTATGATCCCTTGAACTGATCCACTGAATAGCAGATGCCTCCTTTCTCTCACCGAGCCACATTCAATCCATTATCAAATCCTGTATAGTCTAATACCAATATATATCTCAAACACACCCACTTCTCTTCATTCCCTCTTCTACCATCCTAATTCAAGCCATCATCATTTCTTAGAATATGAAAAACCTAACAGACTCCATGCTTAATCTCCTCTCTATTCTCCATAAGGCAACAAGAATAAAGTTTTAAAAACTAAACTCCTTTAAAAAAAATTCAAGGTGTTCATAATATACAGAATAAAATCCACACTTCAACTCAGTCTCCAAGGTTCAGCCCCATCTGGCCCCTGACTACTTCTCCTCCCTCATCTTGTACCACTCTCCTCCTTGCTCATACTCAGTCACAGGCCTTCTGTCATTTCTTTCCACTTCCTCATCACACTCTCTCCTATCCTGGGCCTTTGCAACTATTTACTGTACCCAGAATACTCTCCCCTCTTGTTCTTTATATGGTAACTACTTCTCACCCTTCAGGTCTCAGCTGAAAAGTCACCCTCTGGGAGACTTTACCAGTCCATCTGATCTGAAGTAGCCTCCCCTATCACCTTTATTTTTTAACTCAGCATCTAATGTTTCTTTCCCAACATATATTACAATTTACTTCCTGGAAGTCCTCTTCCAGACAGGAAGGGGGAAGGTGCTATCTTCTCCCTTTCCTCCTCCTTGCTGATCAGAATGGAAATACAACGGCAGGAGCTCAAGCGACTCAATAAATATTTGTTGTTGAAATGAACTATTAACTGAACTGGTGGATGAATTCTTTCACCATTAACATGTATAACTATCAACTCCATTGTTAAACAACATAGTGTGACACTCTTAAATTAGACCCTATTTCATTTGAACTATTCCTTCCTTCTTCATGACTTGTCAGAAACCTTTCTAAAAAGAAAGAACTTACAGTTTGGCAAACTGACAGAGATATATGGATAAGCTTCAAAGATCTCAATGATCTTTACAACATGAATTAGTTCCACTTCTATACCACGGGTAGACTTTGTATGCTCATTTTCTAGCATGAATAAACCATAATACAGGGTGCAGTTAATCAGAACGTCCCCAAGGTTACATGAGTCAGTAGTAAAGCTAGCAATAAAGTCAGATCATTACATATTAAGAAGCCAGTTATAAAAGAAATTGCTTTTTTAAAAATTAAATTAATTTTTTTATACAGCAGGTTCTTATGAGTTACCTGTTTTATACATATTAGTGTATATATGTCAATCCCATCTCCCAGTTCATCCCACCACACGCCCCCCAAAAGAAATTTCAATAAATGATTTCAATTAACAACCGGTCAACTAGCTGCTTACAGGGAAGCTTTCAATAGATGCCTCTTGAATTAAACTAAAAGTACTGGAAAGAGATAAAAAGTAATATACAACAGTCTCTGTCTTAAGGGAAGATGAAGATCTAAGAAATCTAAAATCTGATGGGGAAAGTTCCAATGATGGCCATGATCTAGATTAGATCTAAGATCTAATGATCAAAGAAATGTAAGAATATAAGAGAATACCACCAGATAAGAAATAAGTAACTAATGAGTATTAGAACAGAACTGTTGTATAGATAGTCAGTGGGGGGAGAGTTCTTTTCTAGCTGAAGTAGCCTGGCTTCACACAGGAGTAAGATTTAATACAGAGCTCCTCAATGATGGAAAGATTTCAATAGTGAGAATGGGGGTATCCAGTAGGTAAAGGACATAGAAAGAAAAAGAGGCCCTAAAGCAAACAGCAGGCAGAGCCAATTTGGCAGCAGTGTACAGACCAACTTAAGTGGGAATGATTATGGGGAAGATACTTGGAGCTTTAAATTTGGCTAGTTAAGATTAGGAAGTCTGCCTGAATAGTCAAAGCAACCCTGAGAAAGAAAAACGGAGTTGGAGGAATTAGGCACCCCGACTTCAAACTATACCACAAAGCTACAGTAATCAAGACAGTATGGTACTGGCACAAAAACAGAAATATAGCTCAATGGTACAGGATAGAATTCCCAGAGATAAACACACGCACATATGGGCACCTAATTTACAATCAAGGAGGCAAGAACATACAATGGAGAAAAGACAGCCTCTTCAATAAGTGATGCTGGGAAAACTGGACAGCTACAGGTAATGTATATTGATACAACCACTATGGAAAACAGCATGGAGGTTCCTTAAAAAACTTAAAATATAACTACCATATGACCCAGCAATCCCACTACTGGGCACGTACCCTGAGAAAATCATAATTCAAAAAGAGATATGCACCACAATGTTCACTGCAGCACTATTTACAATCATTACCTAATACCATACACAAAAATAAACTCCAAATGAATTAAAGACTTAAATGTAAGACCACACACTATAAAACTCTTAGAGGAAAACATAGGAAAAACACTCTTGGACATAAACCACAGCAAGATCTTTTTTGACCCACCTCCTAGAGTAAACTACCATATGACCCAGCAATCCCACTACTGGGCACGTACCCTGAGAAAATCATAATTCAAAAAGAGATATGCACCACAATGTTCACTGCAGCACTATTTACAATAGCCAGGACATGGAACCAACCTAAATGTCCACTGACAGATGAATGGATAAAGAAGATGTGGCACATATATACAATGAAATATTACTCAGTCGTAAAAAAAAACAAAATTGAGTTATTTGTAGTGAGGTGGATGGGCCCAGAGTCTGTCATACAGAGTGAAGTAAGTCAGAAAGAGAAAAACAAATACCGTATGCTAATGCATATACATAGAATCTAAAAAAAAAAAAAAGGTATTGATGAACCTAGTTGCAGGGCAGGAATAAAGAGGTAGACATAGAAAATATAATTGAGGACATGGGGTGGGAGGGCGAAGCTGAGGCGAAGTGAGAGTAGCATCGACATATATACGCTACCGAATGTAAAATAGTTGGCTGGTGGGAAGCAGCAGCATAGCACAGGGTGATCGGCTTGGTGCTTTGCGATGACCTAGAGGGGTGGGGTAGGGAGGATGGGAGGGAGGCTCAAGAGGGAGGGGATATGGGGACATGCGTATGCATATGGCTGATTCGCTTTGTTGTGCAACAGAAACTAACACAGTATCGTGAAGCAATTATACACCAATAAAGATCTATTGAAAATAAAAGATTAGGAAGTCTGAACTTGATTCCACAGGGTACAAGTTCCCTCCTTTCTTTCTTATCTTTTTTTAATAAATTTATTTATTTATTTTATTTTTGGCTGAGTTGGGTCTTCGTTACTGCACGCGGGCTTTCTCTAGTTGCAGCGAGCAGGGGCTACTCTTCGTTACAGTGCATGGGCTTCTCATTGTGGTGGCTTCTCTTGTTGTGGAGCACTGGCTCTAGGTGCTCGGGCTTCAGTAGTTGAGGCACATGAGTTCTAGAGTGCAGGCTCAGTAGTTGTGGCACCCGGGCTTAGCTGCTCCGTGGCATGTGGGATCTTCCCATACTAGGGCTTGAATCTGTGTCCCCTGCATTGGCAGGCAGATTCTTAACCACTGCGCCACCAGGGAAGCTCCTCTTTTTTTTTTTTTTTTCTACCATGAAACAATATTGTTTGGTCAGTTGGTCACAACTGGGTTCTAAGTTTTTTATTTATTTATTTATTTTTTATTGAAGTATAGTTCAATTACAATGTTGTGTTAATTACTGCTGTACAGCAAAGTGACTCAATTATACATATATGTACATTCCTTTTCATATTCTTTTCCATTATGGTTTATCACAGAATAATGAATATAGTTCCCTGTTCTATTCAGTAGGACCTTGTTGTTTACCCATTCTGTATATACAAGTTTGCATCTGCTAACCCCAAACTCCCACTCCAACCCTCTCCCTCCTCCCTCCTTCTTGGCAACCACCAGTCTGTTCTCTATGTCCCCGATTCTGCTTCTGTTTAATAGGTAGGTTCATTTGTATCATTTAAATTCCATATATAAGTGATATCATATGGTATTTGTCTTTCTCTTTCTGACTTACTTCACTTATACCCAGAAGTGGGATTGCTGGATGATATGGTAATTCTATTTTTAGTTTTCTGAGGAATCTCCATACTGTTTTCCACAGTGGCTGCACCAGCTGACATTCCCACCAACAGTGTAGGAGGGGGAACAAGCTTCTAAGTGGAAAGTGACATTTGAAAAATAAATCTGAGGGGCTTCCCTGGTGGCGCAGTGGTTGCGCGTCCGCCTGCCGATGCAGGGGAACCGGGTTCGCGCCCCGGTCTGGGAGGATCCCACATGCCGCGGAGCGGCTGGGCCCGTGAGCCATGGCCACTGAGCCTGCGCGTCCGGAGCCTGTGCTCCGCAACGGGAGAGGCCGCAGCAGAGGGAGGCCCGCATACCACAAAAATAAATAAATAAATAAATAAATAAATAAATAAATCTGGGGTCAGAATACAGGACAAATTTCAGGAATGGAGATATCAGAGAGAAAAATAATTAAGAAATTTTACCATGTTATGCCTGAATTATTGTAATAAAGGCATAAACTAGGTGAATAGAAACAGTAAGAGGGATGTGTGGGATTTGTGAGACAGTAAAATAGGACTTACGTGTTAAGTTGGGACTAGATGAACTTTATTGATTCTCTCCTAAAATATAATTACTTCTAGTATACACCTCAATCATTTGGCTTAAAAACCTCACAATTTTCCTTGCCCCTCACTCCCCTAAGAGTGCTCTTTCTCAGACATTTGCTGCCCCCCCACCTACCATCCCCCAAACTGGCTTCTCCAACCATATAATATATTCCAGCCAAAACAAAGGACTACATTTACTAGTTCCCTAGACAAACCAGGAAATTCCCAAACCAATGACTTTGTTCATGCTAAGTCGTCTTTAATGTCCTCTCCCCGTTCTACATACCCAAAGTCTAGACATTCTTCACACCCCAGGTCAATGCCACTTTTCCCACCAAGCTCTCTCAAAGGCCCCAACTCAAAGCAAGTGTTGTCTCCCAATACTCTCCATTTTTCTCTGAAACACTTCAAAAAACCTTGCAATTGTTCCTTATCTCCTCTGGTAAACTATATACTCCTCATTGTAAACATACCCAATTTATTTCTGTATTTCTTTCTTCTCTTTTCATAGGTACTTGTTCCCTGTTCTATTCAGTAGGACCTTGTTGTTTACCCATTCTGTATATACCAGTTTGAACCAGTATTAGGAAATAACGCTGGAAAATGCTTTTTAATCATCCAACCTTTAAGGTCAGTAATTTCTGAAGTAGGTACAAGTTACCTGACCTGTAACTTTGAAGTAAGGCAGATCTAGGTATGAATCTCCACTTGTTACATAAGCAAAGTTGAGCCTCAGATTATGCAACAGGGTTATTATAGTGATTAAGTGATCGAATGTACATACAGCTCATAACTGAGATGCCTGGCTGATTGAAAGTACTCAAATTTTTGTCTTTCTGACCCCCCTCACCATATGAATAAAAATCTGCAAAATAATAAAACACTGTCTTTCATACAGTATGTGTTTGCTGAATGTCTGAGACTTGTACTTAATTTTAAAAACAGAAAGCTGGAATAACTGCTGAGTAGGTACAAGTTACCTGACCTGTAACTTTGAAGTAAGGCAGATCTAGGTATGAATCTCCACTTGTTACATAAGCAAAGTTGAGCCTCAGATTATGCAACAGGGTTATTATAGTGATTAAGTGATCGAATGTACATACAGCTCATAACTGAGATGCCTGGCTGATTGAAAGTACTCAAATTTTTGTCTTTCTGACCCCCCTCACCATATGAATAAAAATCTGCAAAATAATAAAACACTGTCTTTCATACAGTATGTGTTTGCTGAATGTCTGAGACTTGTACTTAATTTTAAAAACAGAAAGCTGGAATAACTGCTGAAATGATCAAGTGTCTTCATCCCTGCCCTTCCTCCCCACCAAACGTCCTTCACAATTTCTTCGCAAGTGTCACTGCACCACCATTAACATGCTATTAACATGCTGTAGCTTCCAATTCTACAGCAAAGATTTGAAGGTCAGGAAAAAATAATCATTGAAATAGATAAAGCAAAACAAAACTAAACAAAACTGGAAGAGTCCGTTTCATTTTATTCCTATCCATTCTAGCTTGATGAATTTCCAGTGAAAAGTTAGTTTCTGACGCAGAAACTGCAGGTTTAAATAAAAGGTTCGTGGGCAAGTAACTGAGTTCACCGCTATTATAATGACCCAGAAATCTTTTAAGTGTTTAGGAGATTATCTTTACTCTGGTTCTAAAAGGACATCTGCCAATATCCATTATTTACGCTTGAAACTAAAGGCAACCGTCTTTCTTTTAAAAGACGTGCGGTGTCTGGCTCAAAATCAATCGCAAGAAAAGCCCAACTCAACACAGAAAGAGCTCTTTCCAATACCCTCTCGTCTCGCTCACATCACAGATGGCGACCAAGGCTTAAGGTTTAACGTCCAGACAACTAAAGCCGCTTATCGCTCAAGGATGGGGCACCAGGTGGGTGCTGTCCGGCAGAGGATGGGATGCTGCCAATCCTGAGAGGTGCAGCTGGGGTGCACCCCGAGGCCAGAGCCCAACGCCCAACACTTCGCACTTACACTTGGGAAACCACCCGCGGTGGGGTGGGGGGACGGACCCGGAGAGGACCCAGTCCTCCGGTACCCAGCTCAGGCTCCGGTGTCCGCGCGTGACCTCCGAAGACCGGGAGGAGCGCGGGGTGGGGAGGTTCCTTTGCCTTCAAGGGAGGATGGCAAGGCCAAGTTCGAGTCGTGCGCGGGAAGGTTACTCACAGGAATGGTCCGGCGTCCTCCGTCCTTCGCACGCGCTTGCTCAGGGAGAAGCCTCTAAAGCGGCAGCAGCCTGAGAGGAGCAGCAGAAGCGGCCGCCGCTGCCAGTAACCGCCCGGGCGTGGCAGAAACGGACGGGCGATTTCACATCATCATTCGGCGACTTCGGTTTTGCAGCTACTCCAGGTCAATGACAGCCCCCACACATTTGGGGAAGAGAGAAGGAAACCCATTCTTCCAGCAGCCTGCACAGCACCAGCCCCATTTTCTTAATTGTTTTGTTATTGTAGGTCTTTTCCTTCTCTTGTGTTCCTTCCTAGAGAAGTTCCTTTAGCATTTGTTGTAAAGGTGGTTTGGTGATGCTGAATTCTCTTAGCTTTTGCTTGTCTGTAAAGGTTTTAATTTCTCCGTCAAATATGAATGAGATCCTTGCTGGGTAGAGTAATCTTGGTTGTAGGTTTTTCCTTCTCATCACTTTAAATATGTCCTGCCACTCACTTCTGGCTTGCAGAATGACAGCCCCCACACATTTGGGGAAGAGAGGAGGAAACCCATTCTCCCAGCAGCCTGCACGGCACCAGCGCACGACCTGCTGGGGATTGTAGTTTCTTCTAGACCACGCCCCCTAACTCTAAAGGGCACGCCCCTCGCTGCTAGCCCGGGGGCGGGGGAGGGGGCGGAGCCGCGACCCTGGGGCCAGGGTGGGGCGAGCCCAGTGCCGGAGGGCTGCTGGGGGTTGGGGCAGAATTCCAGGCCCACAGCGCCAGACGGGTCGCGCCGCCCTCCTGGCTCCGCGGCTTGTTCCGCGAGCCGGCCTTGCGCACTCGCTTTGCCCCTGGGCGGGCCTGGCGCCCGGGCCCCGCACCGCTGGCCGCCTGAGGAGAGCCGCTGGCCGCGGTCGCCGCCAGGGTAATGAGGGGGGGCCGGGCTGGGGAGGGGAAGGGCTACGCGCTGGTCGCGAAGTGAGGGAGCGCGGCTCGGCCAGCGCGCGCCTACGGAATCTCGAGGCTAGAACTCGCCGCCCCGCTTCCAGCCTGAGCCCGGGTGGCCGATGGAGCCGTGGCGGGCGTCCGGCTCGGCGTGGCGAGCGGCCCCTGGGTGCCGCGCGGCTCCGGCTCGGCCCGGCGTTCCGGGCCGCGCGGCGGCCGAGGCACCTGCGTGCGGGGTAGGCGGTGCCTGCTGGGGTTGGCGGTGCCAGGTGCGCGGGGCCCAGCTGCCCGCGGCGCCACCCCCACCCCTGCTGTCACCTTTGGCCGCACTCACAGGCACGCGGAGTCTCCAGACCCGAGGTGCTCTCCGGCCCGGCTCTGTATGCAGCCTTCTGCGAGTTCGCTGCAAAGTCCCCCAAAGCAGGACTCGGAAGGAAGCTTTTACGTAATTGAACGTTCAAGCCGCGTTTCGTCCTCGGTATTTAAGTTCAGCGTTGTGTTTTTCCCTCGTGGGTTTGTTGTGTCGCGTACCTTTTTCCTCAGAACTCGA
This sequence comes from Physeter macrocephalus, assembly GCF_002837175.3. NCBI lineage: Eukaryota > Metazoa > Chordata > Mammalia > Artiodactyla > Physeteridae > Physeter > Physeter macrocephalus. Next base: position 105,165,332 of record NC_041215.1, read on the forward strand.
TTGGAATTGGTGACAGACCCTATCTAGGATAGAGCCTGGCACACAGTAGGCGCTTAGTAAATATTTTTTGAAAGCCTGAGTCACGATGCTAAGTTTGGAAAATTCTACCGAGTTGTGCGTGGCTATAATTTTTAAGATTTTATGGGTTCCCAAGATAACTTTGAAAATTACAGTAATTTTAAAGCTCCGCAAAGAGAGTTAAATCTGGCTTTTTTGCATTCCCTGTAACAAGGGCCTCTGTTGGATGCTTAAATTAACTCAAAACCCGAGTTCTGTAATTTATTTGCGCCTTCCGTTTGTCACAGAAAGTGTTAACCTTTCAGATTAAAGCTTTCGGAGGAACCATTCTATTTTAGAACAAATTTAAATTATTTAGAAAGCTTTATTCTAATTCGCTTTTTAGATATAAGTGCAAGGGACCACACTGATATACTTGTAAATACATTTAGAAATACAAGTCTCAAGTGTGATTTTTTGAAAAGGGTTTATGTTCATACCTAGTGAAAGAGCATGCAGGAGAAAATTATGACGGCAGATCTATACCCCGCCCTCCAGCGACCCCCCCTCACCCCGTCTCTTAGCAGGGGCAGCTGCTGCCTTGACCTCAAAATGTCTCATAAAATTATCTCTTAATAGTCTGTCGCATCTAAAGCAAAATCCTCTGGGATTAAGCCACGCACGTGGGCAACCCCTTTAGTACTGACAATTCTCACAGATTGTGTCTGCTTCTTATGAGTTTTTCCAAAAAATAGATAATGTAATGGAGTTTAAAGGTTTTTTGTTGTTATTTAAGAAAGAACTTAACTGATATTACACGGAAAGAGCAAGAAACAAAGTCCTGAGAACCAGGAAATTCAGTTAATCACGACATCCCTGATCTTTCTGCTTGTAGGAATGTGTGCTCCAAGTGGTCAGGGCCTTGTCTGCCTCGATCACTAGTGAGTATCCCCAGTGCCCAACACAGTGCCTGACCCATGGCAGCCATTCATTAAACACTTGTGGGATGAATACTTGACCGTTTCAGGTAACAGGGTAATTACTTTCTACATGCGTGTAGTTTCTTCATTTACTTGGATATTTCCTTAGAATAGATTACTAGAAGTGAGAATTTTACAGGGTCAAAAGGGATGAACATTTTTATAGTTATCACAACATTGCCAACTTACTTTCCAAATGAGTCCTACCATTTGGTACCTTTCAGAACATCTTCTCAAGCTCTTATTGATACAGTATTTGGTAGTTCTGAGCGCTTTCAGATAAAGTATTTCATTGATCCGAATCACCCTGGAAAGTGAGCAGGGTTTTGCATTACCCCTTTTGTAACACAGCAAACAGCAGTGCCTTAAATTGATGGTAATGAATAGCAGGTGACAAAAATAAACCATTTCGGGTTTTTTTCTTCTTCCCATTCTCTTCCTTTGGTTTGTAGTGAATATCCTGAATAAATTGACATCTTTTCTTAGCAATAAAATTGGATGCTGCTGTATAATATCTATGGTTTACAAAAGCTTTTTCTTTCTCATTTTGTTCAGATGTTTGCAGATGCCTTGATCAAACTTGGGGACTTCATTAAAATGAAATAATGAACCACAATTTAGGTGAAAGAGATACTGGGTAGGTGTAAGGGAATACCCAGCACTAGCAAGTTTCGAACATTGCCACCCTTTCTATTAGGAAAGATTTGGAAACTTTTGGTGGTGCTTTTGTAGCTCCTTGAATCTGAATAAGTTACTATTTTAAACCTCTGCATCTGTTGGAGCCTTCATAAACTATTGAGATTAATACTCCATCAGTGAAAGTGGACAGGAATTATTTGTATAATAATCTGCATATCTTTCCTATCTGTCAATAAATTCCAAGAAGAATGGAAATGAGAACTAAGAATCATAAGGTAAAAAATATTCAACCTACAGAAAATATTATTTTCACATGAAAACTGAAAAAAAATCTTTTTTTAAACATGGCAGGAAGAAAATGTAATTAATTCCTACTCTGTTGCTAATCTTGACTCTTTCCCAAATTTGCCGGTCAGTGACCCCAGATGATTTAATAGTAATTAATCGGATAAGGAAGCTTTGGAAGATTCAAAGTATACTTCTAAGTAGAACCATTGGAAATTCTTGGGCCTCATTTGTATTAAAAGTGGGTCCAACATTGCCTTTCTGTATTGCTTTTACATTTGCTTAGGGTTCTGTAAAAAAGTAGTATAGAAAATATAAGGAAGAAGAGTTGCAGGTTTATTGAGGCTTTGGAAATATTCAGAACCTCCTTTCAACTTCACTCTGCCTTTCTGTTGTGATGTCAGATCCCAAATAGTGTTCAGTAAACAGAAATGCTCTTTAAGGACACCTGTCAGGAATGTCTGTAGTCCTTGTGTCAAAAAATAGCTGCCCAAATAGTGGTGGGTTTATGGCAACTAGATCTTTAAGGAATTTGTATGTAAATATAAGTTATTTTGCTTCTGTTTTTATACTAGGATATTTCTGTATCTTGAAGATAAAGCAGAAATCTTCTTTGGAGTAGATGGATTTTTCTCACTTTCTGTGAACTAAAGCGATTCAATGTCTCTTTTGGTAAGTTTTTATAAGCGTGGATCTAATTTTGTGTCAATAGAGTAATTAGATGTTAGTGCAAAGCCATAATAGGCATACTCTGATGGAATATTCTTAGGCTCTGAGATGTTATTTTGATCTGAAAGACTTCTGGTCTTTAAAAATGAGTTAAATTATCATTGAGTTTTTGTCTCTTTAAAAAAGAGCTTCTCCTATACTTTTCTGATATACTCCTTCTATTCCTTTGTCCCATACCCACTTTTTCTCATACGTTTACTGTCCTTAGACATTCCTCTTCCATCCAGTTAGCTATACCTTATCCTTTAAATCTTTCAGAAATCCCTTTGACAAATTTCCATCTGACTAAAGGCAAGCAAAAGAGTATGAAAAATAAGCCACTTGACTTAACAAGACAAGAAACATTAGGATCATTGTCTAGTATGATGTATAGATACTAACGTGGTTTTTGTTTATATTAAGTCCATCGTATCTACTCTAGATTAAGTAGTTTTAGGACTTTCATTGTGTCTTATGTAGAATACAATACGTTATTTGAATATTTGAATTATTAAAGCAGTGATCTTTTGAAAAGTGGTGGGTGCATTTGTATGATGATTTGTAATTTACAAATACTTTCGTATATTATATCTCTCTCAGTCTTCAAAATTGTAAGCAGGGCAGGTGGTATAATCCTCATTTGGAGTTTGGCCCATGATTGCAAAGAATTAGAGCCAGGGCTCAAAATCACATCTGCCAATCCACTCTATCACTTGCCAAGTCTGAGAGGCAGAACTTATGAAGTTAGGAGACTGTATTGTTAGTTATTTGGAAAATATATAATGCATTTACTTTATGTTTAAAGTAAAGTTTATCTACTTAAAAGGGGAGCTTTATATATCTGGAAAATACATTGAGGTGAAATATCTACCTCATTTTCTAAAGCAGGGATCAGCAAACTTTTTCTTTAGAGGGCCAGGTAGTATTTGTGTGCTACATGATCTCTATTAAGTTACTCTTGTAAAAGCTGCGTAGGCAGTATGTAAATAAATGCAAATGAACGTGTCTGTGTTTCCGTAAAACTTTATGCACTAAAACAGGTGGCGGGTCAGATTTGACTTGTGGACCATAGTTTGTTGACCCCTGCTCTAAAGGATTACTTAAGATTAACAATTTCATGTCAATTTGTAGGTTGGATGAGATGTAAAAGGGCATTTGATAGATGGAGATACTGAGATTCAAAGGGCTGTGTGGTTGCCCAGGGCTTCCAAATTTGGGGGAAAGGACATCTTACTTAATCTATTATTTCATAATTATGGATTTTTGGAAAAATAGAATTTGATAGGGTCATTTATATTTGTTGAATTTGTTAATAATTTTACTTTGTAGTCTTCTTGCAATGAAATATTTAGAATCCTCTGAATCAAAACATTCATGTTTTCTCCTCAGTGGGATATTTGCGTAACTGAGATAAAGTTAATGTTTTCGCTTATGAAGGATTCTTCCTCATTCAACTTTTACCTCTATTTGACAGCTAAGAAGTGGTGTTTTCAAAGGAGCAGCAGGAACAAAATTCCAGACTCCCAGAAAGAAAGCAGGTGTTCAGCATAAACCATGTTGTTTGCATAGACAGTTTAGGCACACCATGATCCATTCTTACCAGGGAATGGTGGGAACCCTCCCAAAATCTGAGTTCCTAGATACCAGCCAAGGGTCAACCTTGCAAACAGGCCTTTCCAAGGAGAGCAGTTTTAGGCCTGCTAACCCTTTCCACACAATAATATGAATGATTATTGTGAAAGATTCAGGGCAAATGTTGAAAAATATATGTAAGTACCAAATATAATATATAAATGATGTAACTGGTGGCTATTTTTTATATGAACAACAGTATTAAGTATCTTCAAAAACTTTTATTGTAAATTTTATTCACCATACACAAACCAATAGAAACTTTGCAAAGGAAATGATTCTACAGCTATCTTGACACTGTTAGCTCCTTTTCTTCAGGGGCGAGTTTTACATAAAACAGTGGGGATATATGTCAAATTATTGTGGTAAGATTGATATGTACAGACTGTAGGAATTCAACTTAATCAGTAATTTAGGCTAACTGGGAAAATGATTAGTTTGATTAATGAGAAATTCTGGCATATTTTAAGCTAAAGGAAGTTTGATTACTTTAAGTAAGTGACTGCAAAATAGACGTGGATGGACTTGTCTTAAAGACTCATTTAATATTATACTTTAATGTTCATATAAAAATGAATGTTCATGAGATGCTTGAAAATAATTAAAATCTCTTTCATACAATTTGTTTATACTTTTCTTTTGACATACCTTTTCTTCCTAAATAAGTATAACATCAGCTTCACGCCATAATGTGTAGGTGTTACATTTCTTTATTGACAATATGTGATAACAGAACACTGAGTTGAAATGCAGGAAAATGTAAATTGTGATAATGGATCTAAGTCTCTTAATTTGATGTGAGTTGGTTAGAGATGTTTATCACCTTACGGAACAAAATGGTTTCCAAATATTGATATACTCAATGTGTGGTTTAATGTGGATAAACATGGTTCCCACACTTAAGGGAAAAAGAAAATCTGAGGATCAAGATGAAAACAATATGATGAGCATAGCAGAATAAATCTCTAGCTAAATATTCAGAAAAACACTGCAAAGATTATGAAAGGGTTAAAAATTAACACCAGCAGTAGACATGAATTGATATTATTACCTCCAGGGTAGAGGGCAAGAATCAGAGATAGCGCCAAGTAAAATTATAGCAGATACGAAATTTGTCTTCTGCATACCCAGCTGCTTCTCCGTTCTCTCCCATAATGTCTACCTCCACAGTATGAATCTTGGCTCCAGTTCAGGTTCCTGCACATTGCCCTTTCTCTCTGCTCCTCACCCCAGTCAACAGACTTTTTTGTATCCACATGCCACCCTTACTTATCTTGTGACTTATTTTTCACTTATTTAGTATATTTCTGAATTTACAGGATTGTTTCTGTACTTCACGAACACGAGTTGAATCACTCAGACCTGAAAAACACTCTGAAACCAGTACCCATCAAAACTTGGTAAGAAAATAGTTAAGTACAATTAATACTCCTCTTTTGCCTTCTGTGACACCATTTTACAGAATATAATTTCTGGTTCTCCTATATCTCTTTTTCTTTACTTCTTTCACTTTTCTTCTTTTACTGTTTCTTCTTCCTCTACATAAGCTATTCTCCAGAAGTCTATAATTGGCCTCTGCTCTTCTGCCTAAACAGACTCTCCCTAAGCAGTCTCACCGGCTCCTGTGGTTTTAGTTGCTAAATAATTAAAATCTCTTTCATACAATTTGCTTATACTTTTCTTTTGACATACTTTTCTTCCTAAATAAGTATAACATCAGTTTCACGCCACAATGTGTAGGTGTTACATTTCTTTATTGACAATATGTGATAACAGAACACTGAGTTGAAATGCAGGAAAATGTAAATTGTGATAATGGATCTAAGTCTCTTAATTTGATGTGAGTTGGTTAGAGATGTTTATCACCTTACGGAACAAAATGGTTTCCAAATATTGATATACTCAATGTGTGGTTTAATGTGGATAAACATGGTTCCCACACTTAAGGGAAAAAGAAAATCTGAGGATCAAGATGAAAACAATATGATGAGCATAGCAGAATAAATCTCTAGCTAAATATTCAGAAAAACACTGCAAAGATTATGAAAGGGTTAAAAATTAACACCAGCAGTAGACATGAATTGATATTATTACCTCCAGGGTAGAGGGCAAGAATCAGAGATAGCGCCAAGTAAAATTATAGCAGATACGAAATTTGTCTTCTGCATACCCAGCTGCTTCTCCGTTCTCTCCCATAATGTCTACCTCCACAGTATGAATCTTGGCTCCAGTTCAGGTTCCTGCACATTGCCCTTTCTCTCTGCTCCTCACCCCAGTCAACAGACTTTTTTGTATCCACATGCCACCCTTACTTATCTTGTGACTTATTTTTCACTTATTTAGTATATTTCTGAATTTACAGGATTGTTTCTGTACTTCACGAACACGAGTTGAATCACTCAGACCTGAAAAACACTCTGAAACCAGTACCCATCAAAACTTGGTAAGAAAATAGTTAAGTACAATTAATACTCCTCTTTTGCCTTCTGTGACACCATTTTACAGAATATAATTTCTGGTTCTCCTATATCTCTTTTTCTTTACTTCTTTCACTTTTCTTCTTTTACTGTTTCTTCTTCCTCTACATAAGCTATTCTCCAGAAGTCTATAATTGGCCTCTGCTCTTCTGCCTAAACAGACTCTCCCTAAGCAGTCTCACCGGCTCCTGTGGTTTTAGTTGCTCAGATTTCAGATTGTCTGGAGCTACCTGAGGTTTTCCTTTAGGTTGTGAGGGGACCCTGTCATCAGGTATGACTAATGATTCTCAAGTTTTTACCTGCAACTTTGGACTCTTTCCTGGGCACCAGATGTGTCTGTTGAATTCCTCTGGTTAGAGTTTTCAAAGGCATCTCTGTGAAGTTTGAGTAAAACCTTAATCTCTCAAAACTTCACTGACCTATTGAATTTCCTGCTTTGGCAAATGAAAATCCATCTACTAAATCACCCTAACTAGAAATTTTGGAGTCATCCTCTCACTGCCTCTTCCTCTGCCCCCACATCTAGTTACACACCAAGTCTTACGGATCTGTCTCTGGAATGCCCTTGAGTCCATCCCCTCCTTCACCTGATCACTGCTACTACTCAAATCTCATCATCTCTCACCTGGACTATTGCAGGTAAACACATTGCCTCTAGTTTCCTAGACACACATATAACCTCCTCTCCCACTCAGATCAGTATTCAACACTATTACCAATACAGGCCTGTTTGTGCCACTTTCCAGCTTTAAAATTGCCATTGGTTTCCTAAAGCGTATGGGATAAAGCCTAAACTTGTTAGTGTTTTATAAGGACTCTTAATGGTATGGAATATGTCTAATGTTTGAGTTTCATTTATTGCTACTGAGTCTTAGCACATACTTTTATTTCTGCTTGAAATACCCCTCTAAAATTCTTCCTCGTGTTTAAAGAGTTGGCTCAAATATCACATCTCTGAAGCCTTTGCTTTTGTACCTTTAATTCTATTATGGTCCTACAGATCTTAGACATCCTTATAAAATGGCATTTACTATATTATCTTGCAATGATTGATGTATATGTCTCTCCACATGATCCCCATAAAATAGGCATCCTGTCTTTTTTATCTTTATCATCCCTGGGCAATGCCTGATGTATTAAGTAATATTTAAAGAAACATGCTGAGAAATAAATATTTCTCTGGGATCTTTCCTTCTAAATCTCTTAATCTTCATTTTATATTATAATTCTTTCTATAAAATAGAACCTGCCTTGCAGATACCTTAGTCCTACAAAATAGAGTAATCCCAGTTAATCCTATTTATAAATTTATCCTGACCTTATCTTCAGTTGTCATCATTTTTGTCATTTCACTTTTTACTCACTAATACTGTAAAGTCTTCTAGTTATGTACCTTTTTGTACAATAGGATATAGTATCCAATCCTAGTTTTCATTCAAGTATTACCCTTCAGGCAGGTAGTGTTTAGAAAGAGAAGTGTCTGTTGTTGGCTCCTTGCTGTTACCAAGAGAGAGACCTAGAACTCAGGAAATTTCCACAAGTGCTGCTTTTTTTGTAGGAGGGGTTATTGTGCTAGGTACACATAACATAAAATTTACCATCTTAACCATTTTAAAGTGTACAGTTCAGTGGCATCAAATACATTCATAATATTGTACAACCATCACCACCATTCATCTCTGTAACTCTTTTCATCTTGTAAAACTGAAACTCTGTACCTATTAAACAGTAGCTCCTCCTTCCCTTATAATTCCCCTGCCTCTTGGAAACCACAATTCTACTTTCTGTCTCTGATCTTTGACTACTCTAAGTACCAGTATAAGTGGAATCATACTGTATTTGTTATTTTGTGACTGAGATTTTTCACTTAGCATAATGTCCTCAAGGTTCACTAGTGTTGCAGCATACTGCAGAATTTCCTTACTTTTTAAGGTTGAATAATATTCCATTATATGTATATACTACATTTTGCTTATTCATTCATCTGTTGGTAGACACTTGGGTTGCATCCACATTGTAGCTATTGCGCATAGTGCTGCTATGAACATGGGAGTACAAATATCTCTTTGAGACCTGGATTTCAATTCTTTCAGGTATATACCCAGAAGTGGAATTGCTGGATCGTATGGTAATTCTATTTAAATTTTTTGAGGAACGACCATACCGTTTTCCACAGTGGCTGTACCATTCCCACCAGCAGAGCACAAGAGTTCCAGTTTCTCTACATCCTCTCCAATACTCATTTTCTGCTTTTTTGATAACAGCCATCATAAAGTGTGTGAGGTGGTATCTCATTGTAGTTTTGATTTGCATTTCCCTAATGATTAGTGCTGTTGAGCACTTTTTCATGTGTTTATTGACCACATACATGTATTCTGTGGAGAAATGTCTATTCAAGTCCTTTGCCCATTTTTGAATTGGGTTGTTTGTTTTTTGTTGTTGAATTTTAGTTCTCTCTATATTCTGGGTATTAACATCTTATCAGAAGTATGACCTACAAATATTTTCTTGATCCATTTTGAGTTAATTTTTGTATAGGTAAGGGTCCAACTTCATTCTTTTGCATCTGGATATCCAGTTTTCTCAGCACCATTTGTTGAAAATACTGTCCTAGCTCCATTGAATGGTCTTGGCACACTTGTCAAAAGTCATTTGACCATATATGTGAGGGTTTATTTCTGGGCTCTTTATTCTGTTCTCTTGCTCTATATGTCTGTCTTTGTGTCAACACGACACTGTTTTAATTACTGTAGCTTTGTAGTAAGTTTTGAAATCAGGAAGAGTGAGTCCTCCAATTTTGTTCCTTTTTCAACATTGTTTTTGCTATCCAGGATCCCTTGAGATTTTAACAATATTAAGTCTTGCAGTCTTTGAACATGAGGTATGTTTCCATTCAGTTATGTCTTCTTTAATTTCTTTCAGCAATGTTCTGTAGTTTCGATTGTACAAGTCTTTCACTGCCTTTGTTAAGTTAATTTCTAAGTATTTTATTCTTCTTGGTGCTATTGTAAATGGTATTGTTTTCATGACTTTTTTCCCAGATTATTCATTAACCAGGTCTTTTGAATTTTTAGTTCAAAAAGTTATTAAAAAGTTTGACAAGGACAAGGACCCTGCCATGATTTTTGCTTTCTAATTCTCTAACTAGTCATGAAATCAAAAAGAGAAGTGAGGTTAGTTTTAAGATGATTTACTCTTAGTAAACCTATATTGTCTTCTTGTGATTACCATGTTGTTTTCTTAAGTGTCCATAACTCGTCTGTGTAGTGATTTGATAACAGACCTTACTGGGCAACAGCATCAAGCTTGCCCCTTTATCCTTTTTTCCCTTTTTTGAAAATTGAGTCAATGTTTGACTATTTCCATTCGGGTTTCTCATCTGAGTTTTACTATATTTGCAGATTTAATATCCTAGGTGTAACTGTCTTTGGTTTGGAGGTTTGAACCTATTTAAAACAACCTGTTTTGAGCTTCAGCTACTTAATTACAACCTAAGTGCTTTTAGTTTAAAGAAGACTATTTCCCTATTGGAGTTGATGGAAGCAAAGTAGAGGTTGATTAGCCTTATTTTAGTCCATCATCTGGTAACCTGATGCCATTTTTTTCAAGCAGTGAACTGTAAGCCTCAGTTCATTCTGTGCTCTAGCCTTCCTGACAGACTTATAGCTTATCACTTTAAACATTTTTTAAACTGCTATGTGCTCTTCTTTCTCTCTCTTATATGTGTTCTTTAAATCTGAGTTTATGACTACTTGTTCTAAAGAAATTGAATTATTTAGATTTCTTTCTTCATTGGGATTATTTCCAATTGTATGGTAGAATTTCTTTTTATAGCCTTTCATCCCTCTTGCAGATTATTCACCTTTTACCATGAGCTTACAATTATATTTTTCTGCTCTCTTAAAAGCTTGCAGAACATGTACAATCAAATGTAAAAAACAGTTAGCAGAATTCCTAGTACATAGTAATGTCATTCCTAACTCCCTTCTTCCTTCTCTTTACCTTGGAGGTAGTAACAAGATTCTTGCCACCTGCTGGTGCCTGTAAAGGCTGCTAAGTGTCTTTTGGAGTACTGGTGTCCTTTTAGAGATCCTCATGGCTATCATATGATGCCAGTGGTGTTGGCCTCTTCTTTCTCCTGTGTGCATGTTATTTCAGTGCCACTGGGATCTGGTGCAAACCTAGCACTCTGACTCCATAGTATCCCGTGAAAGGCCATGGTGGTACATGGTCATTAACTCAGGACTTCTGTACCCTATCCTGTTCTCCCATCTCTTGAGGCTTATTTTTCTTTCTGACCTCCCTTCTGATTCATCTCATCTTTGAAAAACTTCTTCAGCTTCTTTTAATAGGTTTTAGTATGGAAATTGTTCCTTGACTGTTAACACCTCCATTAGCTGAGCAGGTACGTGTATGTGTAATGATTGTAACTGACAACCACTTGAAGCAAGAGCACCAGAACAGAAGATTCCTCATAGGTCCTTTCATTTCTTCCCTTGATATATTTATTAGATACCCTGAAGAGTCAACAGCCATTCTTAGCAACTCCTAAGAATGCTTCCTGGAAATTGTGCTGAAAAGTATTCTTCACTACCTGTAAATCTGTTTTTCTAGCCCTCTCCCCCTTCACAGGCTGATATCTTTATAACTAGCATCCCTTATTAACTGTTGTAAATACTTTTTGGATCTTAAAACAGTCTCTTAAGCTACCTTTTCAGTGCCTTCCTAATGAGCAGTTGTGTGTTTGAAAAGACAATATCAGTATTTTCCATTGGAGTAGGGGACCAAATTGGGTCACCAAAATGCTTATACCTATTTTGTTTTCATATTTTTAAAACAATGCAGGTTGATGAGCCAACCCTTTCCTTGTTGCCTCCATCCACTAGAGCCAGTGAAGTGATCTGTTCCACTAGCGTTTCTCACTATGAACTCCAAGTGGAAATAGGTAATCATTCTGGATTGCATATAATTGATTCATCATTGTTAGAAATGAAATTGATGACAAAAAGATTACTTTGTAAGCAGGTCTCTGTTGTTACCCACAGCATAAAACTAAATGTTAATTGTGTCAGTCAAACGGATCTGTTAATTTTATCTGCCCTAAAACAGTAGCCCAGATTTTTTTCAAGATTACCTTCTAGAATTTTTACTTTTTCACTGAAGTACTTGTAGAGGAGGAAGACACTAAATAATCTAAGCATTTGTTATTTGTATCTTTATTGTGGGGAATTTCTGATCATTTGTCTGATTTAAACCAAATCATGTAAATCTTTTCAGTTACATTCCTTTAACCAAATTACTTTCTTTTAACTTAAAACCTTGCCTAAAATCCCATTCGTAGTAGAAACTTTTTTCAGTTAAGTTTGGAACTGGCTGAGTTATTGTTTTTAGCCTTATACCTGTGAAAAATTGCTCTGAGTATTCAGAAACATCTTTTAAATAATACAAAGAAATACTATCTTAGGTGCTAGGAATATAAAGCCATGTAAAACACTTGAGTTCACATCCTCTCTGGGAAGACAAGCATGAAAGATAGCTTTGTCTTATGCACTGGAAGGTCCTATAGTAGAGGTGTGCTAAGTGTTATGGGAACAGAGAAGATGGAGCATTCAACTGTTCATCTCGACTCTTCTAGGAGTCAAGGAAGATAGCAAAAAGGGGCTGGATCCTGAAGCATGAGGAAAAGTTTACTAAATATTCTAGTCAGGGTTTTTATTCAAACAACAAAAAACAGTCCTGACTACTTAAACTAAAAGAATTTTTTGAACAATTTTGCTAACTCACAGAATCATTGGCTAGAGAAATGGGCTTGGAAGAAACCAAGAGAAACTATGTGACTAGAACCGTAGCCTGGGTCACAGCATAAGAGCAGCCTAGTTAATGTACACTAGTAGGGTACTTTAACCCCACTAGATGATGTTGGACCCCACTGGTGAGTTCCAACTTAACTGAAAAAAGTTTCTACTAAAAACGGGATTTTAGGCAAGGTTTTAAGTTTTAAGTGTGAGTTCTGACTACCTCTGCTTCTTTTATCACTCACTTCATCCTCCAATTGACCAAGCTTATGTCATTGACCTTCCCATGCCCAGGTCAAGGTGACCAAAAGAGAAATAAGGATTTGACCTTTTCTAAAATAGCACTGGTGGAAAATGCCCCCAAATTAAAAAGGACTTTTCAGATGGTGTCAATCCAAAAAAGGTAAAAAAATAATTACTCCAATAGTTGACTGAGGAAGGACGATCACATAGCTGCTCTGTGCCTAGACTCAGGAACATAGGGAGAGTAGGCAGTAGGAGGAGATAAATCTGAAAAAGGAGGCTTGGAACACATTGTGAAAGACCTCATATGGGGTATATATATATAGTTCAGACTCTGTCAGCCCTGCAACGTACCAACTTCATCACTCAGTGGATTTAAGGAAAGGTTTGGAATTTATTGTCTCTACTAGAGAGACATTGTGGAATAGTGATGATGATAATAATAGCATCTAATCGGCATCAGGCTGAACATTTTATTTGTATTTTTTCATTTCACCCCTTTAGCCCTCCCATTTTGCAGATGAGAATACTGAGGCTCTGAGAATTTAAGTAATAGTCATACAGTTAGTGATTTGAAAGCAAACTGTTGTGACTGTAAGGTCTAAGCTCTCAGCTGCTGCACTGTAGTACCTTTCTTTTGATAAAATGTTGAATTTAGAAGGACAACTGGCAGCAGTTCCAGGCACCAATCTGAAAGATATAGTATATCAGGGATTTACAGCCAGAGGTATCATTGTCATCACCTGAGTCTTTTTAAAAATTGCAATGCCTATATCCCATCACAGACCTCCTGAATCAAAATTTCTGGTGAATGGGACCTAGGCACAGACTTTTGAAGTAGTTCCATCAGTAGTTTTGGTGCATGTCCTGATCGAGAATGCAGGGCATAGTGAGGAAGTCACTGCATCTATCCAGAGAACAAGGACAGGACTGGAGCTAAGGCAAGTGATGCTTGTCACTGGGGAGAAAGGGATGAATTTCAGATTAACTGCATTTCAACAATAAAAGTGACAGAATTTGGTGACTGTGGAGAGAGGGAGGAAACTAACATTTATTAGGTGTCTATTAATAGATACCATTCTAGGTGTTTTTAATTTAAAAACTGACAACACCAAATGCTGGTGAGTATGTCAAGTAACTGCAGTACTTATACGTGGCTTGTGGGAATGCAAAGAGGTTCAGCCACTTTCAAAAACAGTTTGACAACTTCTTATAAGGTTAAATGTACATGACCTAGCAATCCCACTTGCAGGTATTTGCCAAAGAGAAATGAAAACATATGTCTACTTAAGGAATGGTTTTGGCAGCTTTATTTGTAGTCACAAAAAACTGAAACAACCGAAGTATTTATCAGTTTATGAATAGATAAAAATAAATTGTGGTATATACATATAATGGATTATTACTCTGCAATAGAGAGAAATTAACTACTGAAACATGGATGAATCTCAAAAGCATTATACTAAGTGAAAGAAGCCAGACACAAAAAACTGTACTCTCTATGATACTATTTACATGACAAACAAAAATCACATCAGTGGTTGCCAGGGACTGGGAGTAGGGGATTGCTGAGTAACATTCCATTGTTTGAATGTAACAATTTGTTTATCAAGTCACAATATTAACCATTACAATAGGTATGTAATGGTATATTGTGTTTAATTCCTACTCGTCTATTTTGAGCATCTTTTCATATGCTTGTTGGCCACTTTTGTGTCTTCTTTTGTGGCTTACCTATTTAATCTTCTGCCTAATTTTTAGTTGGGATGTTTGTCATTTATTATAGAGCTATAAGAGTTCTTTATATAGTACTCTGTGTGTAAGTCTTGTCAGATATAAATATTGTTTAATACTTTCAATCAGTGGCTTGCCTTCTGAATTTCTTAAGTGTTTTCTTGAAGAGCCAAAATTTTTAATTTTTTAATTTTGATGAAGTCCAGATTATCAGTTTTTTCCTTTGGTCATTAACACAAGTTTTACGTCTGATTATAGGAAGAGGATTTGACAACTTGACTTCTGTCCATCTTGCACGGCATACTCCTACAGGAACACTGGTCACTGTAAAAATTACAAATCTGGAAAACTGCACTGAAGAACGCCTGAAAGCTTTACAGGTAACAATACAAAAAAAAAAGAAAAGATACATTTAATTTAATGTCTATTTGAGGAGATTACACCTATAAGAATTTTTTTTTTCGCAACTTAGTAGTTCTGTTAGAGAAAGGTAGATTTCTTTCTACTAATAAACATGCAATTACCGAATTGGAAAGAATACTTGGAAGCCAGATCCATGAAAGAGCAAATATATTCAAACTTTGGTAACTACCATAAGTTCCTTCAAATTAATATCATATTTGGAACACTGGTCTGGAATTTATTTAAATACCCCTCCTCAGTCCAGTCACAAATAATCGTATAGGGAAATAGAAAAAACAAAAGCAAACAGTTTCCTTTTCATCCAGCTAAGTAAAACTAGCTTCTGAATTGATAAATTTTAACAGATTGCATTTCAGGAATATTATAATACCATTTCAATTGTCACTAATCATTTTTGATATAAAGAGGGAAAGGATTTTGTTTTGATATTATCCCAATTTTTTAACTATTTATATGTGCACATGTATATTGCACAGAAGAAGACTGGAAGAAATTATACTGAAATGTTAACAGTGGTTCTATGATTTAATGTTAGAAGTGACTTTTATATTCATATTTTAATGTATTTTTTAAATGTTTCTATCGTAAGAACACAGTTTAGTTATTGACTATGACCTCTGGAGTCAGACTGTCTAATAAGTTCACATCCTACTTTCATTAATTATGTGCTTTTGGACAAGTTTTCTAACTTGTTTCTAAGTATCCTCTTCTGTAAAATGGGAATTATAATGTCACATACTTTGTGTAGTGGTTGTGAGATTTAAAGACATGATAGCACTAAGAACAGTGCTTAGTACTAATAAGCTGCCACTACTGCTATTATCTTCATAATGAGGAAAAAGTTTGTTTTGTTTTGTTTTATTATTTAAATCCACTTTATTACTTACTTTTCCCTTTTTTTTTTTTAACATCTTTATTGGAGTATAATTTCTTTACACTGGTGTGTTAGTTTCTGCTTTATAACAACGTGAATCAGCTAAAAAGGTTGTTTTTAAATGTCTTATCTCTTGTGTTTCTATACTAGAAAGCAGTGATTCTATCCCACTTTTTCCGGCATCCCAATATTACAACTTACTGGACTGTTTTCACTGTTGGCAGCTGGCTTTGGGTTATTTCTCCTTTTATGGCCTATGGTAAGAAAACTCATTTTAGGTAAAATAATTCATGGTTTAGCCTGGATGCTATAATTAAGGATGAGTGTGATCTTAGATTTATGATTCACTACTTTTAATTTATAAATCTGATGGCCAATTCTAGTTTTCATTTTATATATATATATATATATATATATATATATATATATTTTTTTTTTTTTTTTTTTTTTTTTTCGCGGTACGCGGGCCTCTCACTGTTGTGGCCTCTCCCGCTGCGGAGCACAGGCTCCGGACGCGCAGGCTCAGCGGCCATGGCTCACGGGCCCAGCCGCTCTGCGGCTTGTGGCATCCTCCCGGACCGGGGCACAAACCCGTGTCCCCTGCATCAGCAGGCGGACTCTCAACCACTGCACCACCAGGGAAGCCCCATGATATATTTTTATATCTGGTTCATGTTGAATTTTAGTCTTCAGAAATAAAAGTAGAATGGGTCTCATGATCATTGAAACCACCACTGATTGCTTCTCCAAGAAGTCAGTCCTTTGAACAAGCTGTCTTTTTCCCTTCAGTTTCCTTCCTCTCTCTCAGTGGAGAGCTGCTGTTATTCTTCAAGCAAAAGTAGTTTTTCTACTGGTGCACACCATCCCTATCCTTGTTCCTCTGCATTGTAAACTTATTTCACTGTATTGTAAACATCTGTGGGTGTACCTGTCTCCTTCACTGGATTTGAGCTTCTTGAGGGCAGGATCATGTATGTATTTTTCATTTTGGTATCCCCAGGTGCTCATAAAATACCTAGCACAAGTAGTGTTCAGTAGGTATGTTGAATAAATAAATGAATGGATTCTAGAGCTTTGATTTTTAGGATAGCTTTTGTGAATTGCCTGTGGATTTAAAATATATGTTCTCACACAGTATGTATTTTTTTAGTAATATTGAATATTGTTAATTCACTTTCCTAATCTCTAGCATGTCATTAGAAAAGTCTTTTTAAAGGTTGGTGAAGGAAAATTACCTTGGCATAAGAAAGTGGTTAGACTCTAAAATGTAACGCGTGTGCATGCTAGCGTGTGTGTGTTTATGGTTGATAAGAACATTTAAAACATAGCTAGAAGCAAAATCACTTTCAGTGTTCATCTAAAGATTTCAGGGGTTTCTTTCAGGTTCAGCAAGTCAACTCTTGAGGACTTACTTTCCTGAAGGAATGAGTGAAACTTTAATAAGAAACATTCTCTTTGGAGCAGTGAGAGGGTTGAACTATCTGCATCAAAATGGCTGTATTCACAGGTATTTACTTATTTGTATTTTACAAAGTGAAAGAATTTGAGAGGAAGAAGTCTTTTAGGGAGCTTTTAGGAAGGAGCAATTGAGTGTTAGAATGTAGGACAGGAAACTTGCAAATGAAAATTGAGGGAGGAAGGGACCAGTAGGTATAGTAGATGCTTACATTTTATAGTTCATTCACCAGAAATGTTCAGACCACCTCGTCTGTGCCAAGTGCTGTGCTCCATGCTGGGGTGGAGTGCCTGTCCTTTCAGAGCTCAAGTCCCAATAATGAGGGTTACAAGAACCTGTCTGTTTGGGGTATAAGCTGTGGGGAGTGGGATCCTAGTTAACTCTTGTGTTTTGGTTTTTCCTTAAGCAAATAAAGAGCTGCTTTATCTGCTTTTCAGTTTTATGTCATGTTTATATCATATACAGATTGTAACTAAACCTTTGATTTCTTAAGTGTTCTGTAGCACTTTGAGATTACCATACTAAATATCAGTTCTCTTGTTGCCAAAGTGTAGGTGCAGAAGTAATTGGCTGAATGTTAAAAACAATGCTGTTCTAAGATACATTGGGACTTTGTTTTCCTTTTTAATTAAGTTGCTTTTAAATAAGCTTGTTTTCTTATTGTTTGTTTCACCTCAAAGCTTTTTTCTTACTGTTTGTTGTTTCTTAGCAGCATTCTGGTTAACTGAGGATTTCTAGCAGACAGTATTCTAATTAATCAAGGTTTTATTATACTTTACCAGACTGTTAGCCATCCTGCTCTATTAGTTTCCAGTTTCCATGTTTAGGATGAAAAACAAGGCTCTTTTATAATTTATTTGATGAAGGAAATTTTTACATTAGACATATCTTTATAAATTTTGTTAATACCATGAGAGGCTATCTTTTATTGGATAATATTGCATTTAACTTTAAATTATAACTTCTAAGGAGTATTAATTTCCAAGGGAATACATGGATTTATTCTGACCAGATTTTTGTTCTTTCTTCATTGGCCAATTTCTTAGTATTTAGGATTGTTTCTTTTTGTTCTAGGAGTATTAAAGCCAGCCATATCCTCATTTCTGGTGATGGCCTAGTGACCCTCTCTGGCCTGTCCCATCTGCATAGTTTGGTTAAGCACGGACAGAAGCATAGGGCTGTGTATGATTTCCCACAGTTCAGCACATCAGTGCAGCCGTGGCTGAGTCCAGAACTACTGAGACAGGTCAGGTGTGGCCATTGCATTGGGTTGTCTATGCGTCTTAAGTGTCTTCCGAGTTTGACTAAAGGACAGTTGTGCCCGATGAAAGGCCTACTGCAAGACTTTTTAAATTCTTTCTTGTCAAAATTATTATGTTAGGAATTTTTAAATGTATAACAAATATTAGGTATATCTTGATTTCTCATGAGTTTTTTCTATTATTATTCACTACCCTTTATCAAAAAAGCATATGTATGTAACTTTTTAAAGGGCATTTACACTAAAGGACTTCAAATTAATTGTTCTACAGGATTTACATGGATATAATGTAAAGTCAGATATTTACAGTGTTGGGATTACAGCATGTGAATTGGCCAGTGGGCAGGTACCTTTCCAGGACATGCACAGGACTCAGGTAAATGCTGCTAAAATCCCTTAACTACTTTCCTTTCATAAGATCCCTTACATTCTAGATAATTTCTTTTAAACATCTTTGCTGTAGACTCTTAGGACCTTTATTGTTGTTGTTATTGCTTTAATATTTTGCCTGAAAAGGATTGAAGGAAATTTTTCTTTCTTTTAGATGTTGTTACAGAAACTGAAAGGCCCTCCTTATAGCCCATTGGAAGTTCAGCACATCAGTGCAGCCGTGGCTGAGTCCAGAACTACTGAGACAGGTCAGGTGTGGCCATTGCATTGGGTTGTCTATGCGTCTTAAGTGTCTTCCGAGTTTGACTAAAGGACAGTTGTGCCCGATGAAAGGCCTACTGCAAGACTTTTTAAATTCTTTCTTGTCAAAATTATTATGTTAGGAATTTTTAAATGTATAACAAATATTAGGTATATCTTGATTTCTCATGAGTTTTTTCTATTATTATTCACTACCCTTTATCAAAAAAGCATATGTATGTAACTTTTTAAAGGGCATTTACACTAAAGGACTTCAAATTAATTGTTCTACAGGATTTACATGGATATAATGTAAAGTCAGATATTTACAGTGTTGGGATTACAGCATGTGAATTGGCCAGTGGGCAGGTACCTTTCCAGGACATGCACAGGACTCAGGTAAATGCTGCTAAAATCCCTTAACTACTTTCCTTTCATAAGATCCCTTACATTCTAGATAATTTCTTTTAAACATCTTTGCTGTAGACTCTTAGGACCTTTATTGTTGTTGTTATTGCTTTAATATTTTGCCTGAAAAGGATTGAAGGAAATTTTTCTTTCTTTTAGATGTTGTTACAGAAACTGAAAGGCCCTCCTTATAGCCCATTGGATATCAGTATTTTCCCTCAGTCAGAATCCAGAATGAAAAATTCCCGATCAGGTGTAGACTCTGGGATTGGAGAAAGTGTACATGTCTCCAGTGGAACTCGCACAGTAAATAGTGACAGATTGCAAACACCGCCCTCAAAAACATTCTCTCCTGCCTTCCTTAGCTTGGTACAGCTCTGTTTGCAGCAAGATCCTGAGAAAAGGTAATATTGGTCACTTCTAAATAGCATAAAACATCTGTGTCTTGTATTTTATAGAAGTTTTGTGATATTTCCTTCTTGCCAAATTCAAATCTTTTATCAGTCTTTTCATCAAAAAACTGTACAGTAGCCTAATCCAGAAAATACCAATGCTAAAAGCAAGTGGAGACAATGAGCAAATGGGAAGAATACTAGATTAGAAGTCAGAAGACTTGGACTTCAGTCTCAGCTGTATCATTTCCTAACCAAGTCACCTTGTAAAAATCAGTTAATCTTTCTGGACGTTTTACAATGTTGTGTTAGTTTCAGGTGTACATCAAAGTTATATATATATATATATATATATGTAGGTATATATATTGATATATATATCTATATAGAGATATAGATATAATCACATGTTCTTTTTCAGATTCTTTTCCATCATAGGTTATTATAAGATATTGAATATAGTTCCCTGTGCTATACAGTAGGTCCTTGTTGTTTATTTTATACACAGTAGTGTGTATCTGTTAATCCCAACTCCTAATTTATCCCTCTACCCACTTCCCCCTTTGATAACCATAAGTTTGTTTTCTGTGTCTGTGAGTTTGTTTCTGTTTTGTAAATAAGTTCATTTGTGTCATATTTTAGATTCCACATATACGATATGTGTCTTTCTCTTTCTGACTTACTTCACTTAGTATGATAATCCACACACACACACACACACACACACACACACACAAACTAGAAAGTATTCCACTCAGCCAGAACAAAGAATGAAATAATGCTATTTGCAACAACATGGATTATATATATATATATATATATATATATATATATATATATATCTCACATCTTCTTTATCCATTCATGTCAGTGGACACTTAGGTTGCTTCCATGTCTTGGCTATTGTATTGGGGTGCATGTATCTTTCCAAATTAGAGTTTTCTCCAGGTATATGCCCAGGAGTGGAATTGCTGGATCATATGGTACTTCTATTTTTAGTTTTTTAAGGAACCTCCATACTATTCTCCATGGTGGCTGTACCAATTTACGTTCCCACCAACAATGTAGCAGGGGTCATTTTTCTCCACACCCTCTCCAGCATTTGTTATTTGTATACTTTTTAATGATGGCCATTCTGACTGGTGTGAGGTGATACCTCATTGTAGTTTTGATTTGCATTTCTCTAATAATTAGAAATGTGGAGCATCTTTTCATGCGCCTCTTTACCATCTGAATGTCTTCTTTGGAGAAATGTCTATTTAGCTCGTCTGCCAATTTTTTGATTGGGTTATTTGCTTTTTTGATATTGAGCAGTATGAGCTCTTTGTATATTTGGACATTAAGCTCTTGTCGGTCACATTGTTTGCAAATATTTTCTCCCATTCTGTAGGTTGTCTTTTCATTTTGTTTATGGTTTCCTTTGCAGTGCAAAAACATATGTTTGACTAGGTCCCATTTGTTTGTTTATGCTTTTATTTCTTTTGCCTTGGAAAACTGACCTAAGAAAACATTGCTGTGATTTATGTCAGCGAATGTTTTGCCTATCCTCAGGGGAATGAGCCCTCAGAGGACATTGCTCCAAGTACATTTTTTACTTCCAGATTCACTAGCCTTTTTAATCAGCTATTGTTAAACCAACAGGCTAGTTTATCCTGGCATCAAACCTGTTTTTGATAGAAGGGAAAATGTTTATACTTTCCCATTTTCATGTGTTAATTCTTACGGTAATATCAAACTGAGCCTCACTCACATTAAATGATTCACTTGAAATATATAGAGAAGTTGTAATTTGCCTTTTTTTTTAATTGTTAAGGGGCTAAAGTAACACTTTTCTACTTATGTAAATTATAGATCCTAAATTTACATGCACCCCGTGGGAGCTCAATAAAGATTTATTCAATTGAGTTTATACTTAATAATTTTCTTTGTGTGGTTTGACAAAGCTAAAACATACATACTAATTTGTTTTGCCAAGGAAAGCTCTTTCTCAAACAGATTTATTTATATAACTTGTTGAATTGGGGACAGCCTGGTATTTGATTCAATGGAGGAAGATTTTCCAGCCCTTTATATGATTATTCTTGCTCCTGTAGGAGATTCAACTTACAAGGACATAGAGAACTTAATAGTTTTACCTTATTAGCAAAAGAGATATGCTGTCTCAAAAAGAGTATGTAGTTTGGACTGTGATAAGTTGGGATTTACCTCAATTAGTACATTTTCTTTATTTGCACACTCTTATTTAACATTACATTAAAAATTATTTTGAAATGATTGTTTTAAGACTTAAAAATGAAAACCAGTGAGATAGTAATATACAGACTAATAGTCTGAAACACAAATCTTTTCATGTTTATTGGCCAGCCCCCCTCAAGGATATTTGGGTTACTCCATCAAGCAAGCCACAAAGACTTGCCAAGGTGGAGGAGAGAAAGGAGATGAGTACCAGTGGAGGCATTGAGGTCACCTGTAGTGGGGGCTGTAGCTTGTTCCACTAACCTCATTTCCCCTCAGCAAGAGAGGCTCACAGGAACCACAGAGGAGGTGCTCTCAAATCTGTGTGGAGAGTCAATATGTGTACTGCGAAGCGGGACTGTGGAGGCTGGGAAACAGTGCCTCTCAGGTCCACTGTGTTAAGGTTCTCCAGAGAAGCTGAACCAGTGGATTTCTTTTTTTTTTCAAGTATAGTTGATTTACAATGTTGTGTTAGTTTCAGGTGTACATCAAAGTTATATATATATATATATATATATGTAGGTATATATATTGATATATATATCTATATAGAGATATAGATATAATCACATGTTCTTTTTCAGATTCTTTTCCATCATAGGTTATTATAAGATATTGAATATAGTTCCCTGTGCTATACAGTAGGTCCTTGTTGTTTATTTTATACACAGTAGTGTGTATCTGTTAATCCCAACTCCTAATTTATCCCTCTACCCACTTCCCCCTTTGATAACCATAAGTTTGTTTTCTGTGTCTGTGAGTTTGTTTCTGTTTTGTAAATAAGTTCATTTGTGTCATATTTTAGATTCCACATATACGATATGTGTCTTTCTCTTTCTGACTTACTTCACTTAGTATGATAATCCACACACACACACACACACACACACACACACACACACACACACACACAAACTAGAAAGTATTCCACTCAGCCAGAACAAAGAATGAAATAATGCTATTTGCAACAACATGGATTATATATATATATATATATATATATATATATATATATCTCACATCTTCTTTATCCATTCATGTCAGTGGACACTTAGGTTGCTTCCATGTCTTGGCTATTGTATTGGGGTGCATGTATCTTTCCAAATTAGAGTTTTCTCCAGGTATATGCCCAGGAGTGGAATTGCTGGATCATATGGTACTTCTATTTTTAGTTTTTTAAGGAACCTCCATACTATTCTCCATGGTGGCTGTACCAATTTACGTTCCCACCAACAATGTAGCAGGGGTCATTTTTCTCCACACCCTCTCCAGCATTTGTTATTTGTATACTTTTTAATGATGGCCATTCTGACTGGTGTGAGGTGATACCTCATTGTAGTTTTGATTTGCATTTCTCTAATAATTAGAAATGTGGAGCATCTTTTCATGCGCCTCTTTACCATCTGAATGTCTTCTTTGGAGAAATGTCTATTTAGCTCGTCTGCCAATTTTTTGATTGGGTTATTTGCTTTTTTGATATTGAGCAGTATGAGCTCTTTGTATATTTGGACATTAAGCTCTTGTCGGTCACATTGTTTGCAAATATTTTCTCCCATTCTGTAGGTTGTCTTTTCATTTTGTTTATGGTTTCCTTTGCAGTGCAAAAACATATGTTTGACTAGGTCCCATTTGTTTGTTTATGCTTTTATTTCTTTTGCCTTGGAAAACTGACCTAAGAAAACATTGCTGTGATTTATGTCAGCGAATGTTTTGCCTATGTTATCTTCTAGGAGTTTTATGGTGTCATGTCTTATATTTAAGTCTTTAAGCCATTTTGAGTTTATTTTCGTGTATGGTGTGAGGGAGTGTACTAACTTCATTTATTTACATGCAGCTGTCCAGCTTTCCCAACACCACTTGCTGAAGAGACTGTCTTTTCTCCATTGTATATTGTTGCTTCTTTTGTCGAAGATTAATTGACCATAGGTGTGTGGGTTTATTTCTGGGCTCTCTATTCTATTCCATTGATCCATATGTCTGTTTTTGTGCCATTACCATGCTGTTTTGATTACTGTAGCTTTGTAGTGCTGTCTGAAGTCCGGGAGAGTTATGCCTCCAGCTTTGTTCCTTTTCCTCAGGACTGCATTGGCAATTCTGGATCTTTTATGGTTCCATATAAATTTTAGGATTATTTGTTCTAGTTCTGTGAAAAATGTCATGGGTAATTTGATAGGGTTCACATTAAATCTGTAGATTGCTTTGGGTAGTATGGCCATTTTAACAGTATTCTTCCAATCCAAGCACATGGGATATCTTTTCATTTCTTTGAATCATCTTCAATTTCCTTTATTAGTGTTTTATAGTTCTCAGTGTTTAAGTCTTTCACCTTGGTCAGGTTTACTCCTAAGTATTTTATGCTTTTTGATGCAATTTTAAAAGGGATTTTTTTTTTAACTTTCCCTTTCTGATAGTTAATTGTTAGTGTAAAGAAATGCAACAGATTTCTGTAAATCTTATATCCTGCTACCTTGCTGAATTCGTTTATCAGTTTTAGTAGTTTTTGTGTGGAGTCTTTAGGGTTTTCTATGTATAGTATCATGTCATCTGCATATAATGACAATTTTGCCTCTTCCCTTCCAATTTGGATGTTTTCTTTCTTTTTCTTATCTGATTGCTGTGGCTAGGACTTCCAATACTATGTTGAATAGAAGTGGTGAGAGTTAGCATCCTTGTCTTGCTCCAGATTTTAGTGGGAAGACTTTCACCTTTTCACTGTTGAGTGTTATGTTGGCTGTAGGTTTGTCATAAATAGCTTTTATTATGTTGAGATATGTTCGCTCTATACCCACTTTGGTAAGATTTTTTTTTCTGTCATGAATGGATGTTGAATTTTATCAAATGCTTTTTCTGTATCTATTAAGATGATCATGTGGTTTTGTCATTTATTTATCACATTGATTTGCATATGTTGAACCATCCTTGTGACCCTGAGATGAATCCAACTTGGTCATGGTGTATGATCTTTTGTATGTGTTGTTGGATTCAGTGTGGTAGTATTTTGTTGAGTATTTTTTCATCTATATTCATCAAAGATATTGGCCTGTAATTTTCTTTTTGGTAGTGTTTCTATCTGGTTTTGGTATTAGGGTGATGGTGGCTTCATAGAATGACTTCGGGAGTGTTCCCTCTTCAGTCTTTTGGAAGAATTTGAGAAGGATTAGTATAAGTTCTTCTTTGTATGTTTGGTAGAATTCCCCAGTGAAGCCATCCAGTCCTGGACTTATGTTTGCAGGGAGTTTTTAAAATTACAGATTTTGTTTCGCTTCTGGTTGATCAGCATGCTCAAATTATCTATTTTTTTTAACACATAAGGAAGCATTTATTTGAGGTTTAACATGAAATCATACAAATAAAATTTGTATAAACACAAATCCACATTGAGTCATAACACAGCAGAAGACAAAGTTAAAATGAATTGGCGGCTATATACAGTTGGACACAGTTGTGTCTTGTACACTAGAAAGTCTTTTATAGAATAATCTTAGATCAACAGAAGACCAATCTTCAGTGTCATCCTGCAAGCAGTCTCCTCCTGTTTTCTTCAATGTCCCCTTGTAGTATGGCTGGCAATTGTTTTGGTGACTGCCACCCCCTTAAGATGCCTTGCCATAAGTGCTTTCTTGGTCACTGTAGTCTGCATATCCTTGTCCGTATCCATAGTTCCTAGTTATACCCAGAATAATCATAGCAGTCATAGCCACTATAGTTTTGATCACCACCATAGGTGCTATTGTAATTTCCATATCCTTGATCATAATAATTATTACTTGGTTCCAGTTTTGGCCCTGACCTCAGTCACGACTCCAGCACCACCTCATTCACCAGCTACAGCACATCTTCCTCCTTTTTGTTGTTGCCTGTATGTGCAACTTTGATTTCACACTTCCCAGGACCAGTTTGATGATAACTGCTTACTAACAATTTCTTAACTGGCTCTTTGTCTGTATATGTAATAAAACAAAATCCTCTTATTTGCTTTTGTATCCATGGGAAGTTCAGTATTTTCAATCTCTCCAAAGCCTCCAAAATATTCTTTAATTTGTTCTTCAGAAGTATCTGGGCTTAGTCCACCCACAAAAAACCTTTTGGGGGGTTCCTTCCCTTTTAAAGCTTTGACCTTTTTAGCGTTTAGCAATTTGCCATCCAGTTTGTGTTCTTTAACTTCCAAAACCTTATCAACACTAGCAGCATCTTTGAAAAGCACAAATCCAGATCCTCCTGATCTTTCAGTGACTGCATCTGTTTTAATTGTGCAGTCTACAACTTCCCCAAATTGAGACACATAGTCAGATCTTTCTTAACTTGTATCCCAGCTCAAGCCTCCAATAAACATTTTACCATCATCCTGCTGATTCTTGCTCACGTTAATCTTGGATCCCTCTGCGAATTCCTCTGTGTTACTGTACTGATTTATATCTTCCATGATGGCAGAATTGTTGGCTGGTGGGTGCTGTCACACAGTCTGAGTCGTGGCCGCAACTGTGGCAGAGCATTATATGGAGCTGGATTTAAAATGGTGGCAGACCCTAATTAAACTTAAAAGCTTTTACACAGCAAAGAAAACCATAAACAAAACGAAAAGAAAACCTACAGAATGGTCGCAAATGATGCAACTGGTTTTCTTTTATATTATACTTGAGTTCTCTTCTTTTGGTTTTTGTGAATCTTTTGTATGTTTTTGATTTGTGGTTACCCTGGTTTTCAAGTATGTTAACTCATTACTGTGTCTACTTGCTTTAGACTGGTGGTCCTATAAGCTTAAACACATTCTAAAGTATCTACATTTTCTTCCCCTATTTTATGATTTTGATGTCCTGTTTTACATTTTCATGTATATCCTTTTGCTATTCATTGTAGTTATAATTGCTTTCACAAAATTTTTTGATTTTTTTTAATCTATGTACTGGCTTATTCAAGTGGTGTACAATCATTTTATATACTTGCTTTTCCCTATTTTGATATTCCCTTTCCTATGGGTTCTTCTTTTCTATTTAGAGAAAACCTTTCAATATTTCTTTTAGGGTAGACTTAGTATTGCTGTATTCTTTTAGTTTTTGCTTGCCTGAGAAATTCTTTAATTTTTTCTTCTATTCTAAATGATAATCTTGCTGGGTAGAGTATCTAGGTTGCGGGTTTTTCCCTTTCAGGACTTTGAATGTATTTTGCTATTCCCTTCTGGCATGCAAAGTTTCTGTAGAGAAATCAGCAAATAGCATTATGGGGGTTCTTCTGTAACTAACTCTGTTTTTCTCTTGCTGCCTTTAGAATCCTATCTTTAACTTTTACCATTTTAATTATGATATGTCTTGGTATAGGTCTGTTTGGGTTCATCTTGTTTGGGACCCTCTGTGCTTCCTTTACCTGGATATCTGCTTCATTAGGTTTGGGAAGTTTTCAGCCATAATTTCTTCAAGTACATTTTAGATCCCCCTTTCTCTTCTCCTCCTGGGATCCGTATTATGCACAGCTTGGCATCCTTTATATCAGCCCACAGGTCTCATATGTTGCTTTCTTTTTCTTTTCTTTTTTTTCATTTGTCTTTCTGCGTGCTGTTATGATTGGGTGATTTCCCTTATTCTATCTTCCAGATCACTTATTTGTTCCTCTGCATTATTTAGTTTGGTATTTTATTGCCTTTAGTTTGGTTTTCATCTCAACAATTGAGTTGTCTAATTTTGATTGGCTCCTCTTTATAGTTTCTATTTCCTTGTTACAGTGATCTGCATTTCTACTGACAGCCTTTCTTAATTCCTTCAGCATTTTTATTACCTCCTTTTGGAACGTGGAGTCTGGCAGGCTGGAGAGGTCTGTTTCATTGTTTGTTCTTTCAGGGGATTTCTCTTCTTTTAATTGGGAGTGTTTCCTCTGCTTTTTCACTTATATTTCTTTGACTCTGAATTTAGGGGAAACAGTTATCTACTGTGGTCTCAAAGGGCTGTTTTTATGTGGGAGCATCCCTGTGTAGCCTCCATGAGTCCATTATTTTTGGTGTGAGGGCTGTTTTTTGGTATGGATGCCTGCCATGTCTTTCCTCAGAGTTAGCTGGCCATCATCCCCTTGATATGGGGTATGATTGGTGTTGTGATGACCAGAGCTTACACTGGATGTTGGGCAGGGCCTCCTCTTTGCTCTGTGGTTGTCACAGGCCTATCGAGAGTAGGGTCTGCTTGCCAGTTGTTGGAGTAGAAGCCCCCAGATCCAGTTCTAAGCTGCACTGTGAGGTAGGTGGGACTGGAGTACTCCCTCTGGGAAAGGAGCTGCTCCATATTCCTCTCCAGGGGCTGTCCACTGGGATGGGCACTCTGTGCCATCACCTGTTACCTAGTGCATGTCCTCACAAAATACACTGTTGTTGGCACTCGGCCCTGACTCCGCTGTGGGAATGTTGGTAATCAGCTCAGATTTCACCCCTGCTTCTGCTTGTGTGCACCCACAAAACCTGCTGCTCCTGGCACCAGACCCGCCTCAGCTGGGGAATGCTGGTAATCAGCTTGGATGTCCCTCAGGCGCTGCACTCACAAAGCCACTGGTATAAATCCACTGAAGTTGCATACCCGGACCCGTTGTAGGAGTGGCAGTAATCTGCTCAGATTTCAGCCTCAGCAGGTGCATGTCTTGGGCTGGGAAGTGCAGTGAGGTGGCAAGGACTGTCTGTCCTGGTCTCTCTCTCTCCTGCCTGCTGCAAACTGGCTGCTACACTCTCTTCTGAGCCTCTGAAGCTCCCTATCTGTCCCCTCTGACCTCCCAGCTGGTGAAAGGGGTTCCCAGGGTGAGGAACTTTTTCCCTTTCACAGCTCCTCCGAGGGGTGCAGGTCCCATTCCAATTACTTTTTCCCCCCGCTTTTGTCCTACCCAGTTTACATGGTGATCTTTCGAGCAGCTTTGGTTGTATGAGATCTTCTGCCAGCGTTCAGTAAGTATTCCGTGAGAATTGTTCCACGTATAGATTATTTTTATATATTTGTGGAGGAGGTGAGCTCCATGTCCTTCTATTCTGCCATCTTGATCTCCATCCCCCCAATGGATTTTTTAAATAAGGAATTGGCTCACATGATTATAGAGGCTGACAAATCCCAGATCTGCAAGGTGAGTAGGCAAGCTGGAGACCCAGGAGAAGCAGTGGTGTAGTTCCAAATCGAAGGCTGGCAGGCTGAAGACTTAGGATGAGCTGATGTTTCAGTTCAACTCCGAAAGCAGGATAAAGCTGATATCCCAGTGTGAAGGCAGTCAGGCAGGAGGGATTCTCTCTCAGGGGAGGATCAGCCTTTTTCTTCTGTTCAGGCCTTCAACTGATGAGCCCCACCCACATCAAGGAGGGCAATCTGTTTTTTCAGTCTACAGACTTAGATGTTAATTTCATCCAAAAATGCTTTCACAGAAAGACCCAGAATACTGTTTGATCATGTAACTGGGCAAACTGTGGCCCAGTCAAATTGACACAAAAAATTAACCATCCCAGTAGATATTGACAGCCTCACCCTGAGAGTGAATGCCTTAAATTTTGCACCATAGGCTCCTGGCATGCTATATCAATTTTTTTTTTATCACTGTTGTAACAAATTACCACAAAGTGGTAATGACTTCAAACACCACAAGTTTATTATCTTACAGTTCTGGAGGTCAGAATTGTAAAATGATTTGGCAGGGCTACATTCCTTCTGCAGGCTCTAGAGAATTTTCTGCCTTTTCCAGCTTCTAGAAGCTACCTGCCTTCTTTTGCTTCATGGGCCAGCATTACTTCAGCTTCTGTTTCAGTGATCACACCTCTCTCTCTGACTTGACCCTTCTGCTTCTGTCTTATAAAATCCTTTTGATTATGTTGGGCCCACCCAGATAATCCAGGATAGTCTCTCCATCTCCAGATCATTAATTTAATCATAGCTGCAAAATCTCTTTTGCCATGTAAGGTAACATAGTCACAGGTTCCTGGGATTGGGATGTTTGTATGTTGGTGGTGGAGGGGTTATTATTCTGCCTACCATACATGGCTAATCTCATCTTGGTATCTGCTTTCTGAAGGATCCAAAGTAGCACAGCCACCTTGGCCAAAATGACCTCCCATGAGTTTCCGTAGTACTTTCCCCAACAACACTTACACAGCTCTACTATAACTACTTCTGTGTTCATGTCCCTGTAGACTGTGGACTCCTTGAGAATACTGTCTTATTCACTAGAATGTAGTGTTTAGCAAAATATTTGGCATATTAATTTTATTTCCATGGTAGGAAATTTTTGACCGTGTCACAATATTGCTCTTAAAAGTTTAATGAGGCAAAGTGACTTGAGATTTCCATCTAGTAAATATTTCCTCCTTCACTGCAATCTAGATCAATGGTTTTCTCCATAAGTACTGTTGGTTAGTTGCCTGTTAGCTCTCAAATCCATTTCTCCACTTTTCCTCTGCTCTGCTTCACTGGGAACTACATTTCCCATGCCCTCTCACTCTCTGGTTTCCAGGGAGGCAATAGCAGGAGATTAGAGAGCAGGATGAGAGAGAAGAAACATAGTTATTTCTCACCCCCACCCCCACTCCCCTGTTTCTTGTGGTGTCTCTGTCAGTGGCTGTATCTTCTTTGTATTCTGGCTTTAGGACACTGGTCATACCACTTCTTCCTGATATCCTATCTGAGGGGTGCTATCACTTTCTGCTCTTGCCAATCTCTGGATTGCCACATCATCCCTTTTAGTTTCTTAGCCTTGGTTCCATCACCCATGAAACCAATTCCATGTGTTCCTTCTACTTGAAAGATCCAGAGGTTAATTGTGCTTTCCCAGTCACACTCTGATTGATATATGTACTGGCAACTTTGAGAATTACTAGAAATTCTTGGTCTCCCCCCAAAATTACTACCTTGATTATGGCATTAAATGAATGATCAGAAATTATGTTTTCCATCAGCCAATTCTATTTAAACTCCATAAACTTTATGATTTATGGTAGAAAAATGGAAAAGGACAAAAATTCCATAAACTGAAATTCTTACTCCTCAAGAGTGAACCAAAGTTCAGCAAGATTCAAATATTGTATTTGATAAGAACAGAACCAATTCTCAAAAGTCTCTTAATTTAAATCCTATGCTGATTTAGCTAGATAATTTTTAATACAGTTTGTTTTATACAGTTTCTTCCTGAGTTTCATGTTATTAAAGAGGCTGTCTCATAGTTTTTCGAGTAAGCTAGAAAGTCACTCCAGTGTATTAGAAGCCTCAGGAATTAGTAGTATGAAACTTGTTTTTTATTATCTTTATAGTGTAAAAAGTTGTAATATCAGATGATATTGAAATTAATAGATGTTCTATAGGCCCAGGGAATTGCATACTGTTGAATCTACAGCTGAAGATTTAAAGTATATTCATAACAAAAGGCTGAACATACATAACTGCAAATAGAGACCCTGACACTGGGTGGTCAGGGATAATTTAGGGCATAGCAAAGATTTGGAAAATCAGAGAATAGTGAAAAAGGGGAAAAGTTGGGAAATAAAACTTCACTAATGACTATGTATCTCTGAGGTTGTTCGCTAAGATTCATAAACACAACACATTTACATCAAGTGTTTTTTTCATTTTAATTAAAACAAAATGGTTCTAACAAGATGAAATTTGGTTACTGACTTCTATCACACAAAAGGACAGATCTCCAAACCACTTTGTTAATTGGAGAAATGACATTCTGACTATTGGCCTCACACATCATTCTGAACTGTTTAACATCTGGATAATATCACAAGAGCAAACGTTTTTCAATATACTCTTAATTTTTTTTTTTGGCCACATTTTATGGATTTCATAATCTGGGATTGAATCATTTATATGAACTAAGCCTGCTGAAACCATTCGAGGACTTGTAAATTTTCCAGTGTAGCTTTCTCGTTTGTTAACCTCTGGAGCAGTATATAGTCTTGCAGAGCATTTTAACTGATTATCGCTATCATTTGGGCTCTTTCCTAAAAGCCTTGCTCTTGATTTTGCTTTTTCAAGATGCTTAAATGAAGTTACATGTAAATCCTCAACTCTATCCGAACAATCCTAAATATTAAAATAAAAGATCATGTTGGTGAGTTAGGTTTCTTAAAAGTACATTTTAGACTTACAAGGACTAAAGTTTGTAATATCAACAAAGAATGAGAGCAGTCAAATGTTTTATAGGCAGTCCCCAAATTCAGACCCTACATTCAATGCCTGCCATCAGATACTTTAAAAACCATACTTTAAAAAATCTTGTTTCAAAGGATCTGTTATTTCAAAAGGTATGCAAGATATGAAGCTGAAAACCAGAAATCTTAGGGGACCTGTCCTCAGGGGTCAGACTCCTAGGCAAAGACAGCCCTCCTATAATTCTCCTCTTCTAAAATATCTCTTCCCCAACCCCAAACATAAATTATAAGCTCTTATATTATACTTTTAAAATCATCCAAACATTCATTCTTTAAAAGTTAATAAACACCTTCTTTAATATTTATATACACACACATACAGAGGTCAGCATCTAAGAATATGGTTATGTTTATGCTAAAATATTAAAAATTTTTGTGTACATTCTGAGACTAAACAAGTAAAACATTTAGGAAAATAACTGGAAGGAAATACACCAAAATAATTTTTTTAAATGATGGTTGTTTTAGGGTGGTAGGATTATGGGCTTAGTTTTCCTTTTCTCCTTTTTTTCAAATTTGTATAATATGACTATATTTTATTTAAAAAATATAATAATCTACAAGTACCCATAAGAGGGTATGGAGTTATTAGTCATTTCTCAAATTAGTGTAAACTAGTTTCCTCTGCAGTTTGAGCAGTTTGTCCCTTAATGCTTTGCAGAGATGGCCACACCAAGCGAATGGTCCTGCTTTGATTTGGTGAGAAGGTGGGAGTAGATTAATAGAATTGGCAGGTAGGAGGAATTTAGGCAGGACTAAGAAGAATTAGAGCAGCAAGAGAGAGAAGATTTACCAAGAAGGAGGTATGAAGAGTCCATATTTTTGCCTGGGTTTGCAAGTAAACATTCTTCCTTTTCCATCTTATGTACATGGAAGCAATTAGGTAAGGGAATTATTAAGCAATTATTAAGGGAATTTCTGCTACATTGGTAACATATAATTTTTACTTGACAGTTGATATAACTGATTACTAGAGTGACAGCAGAAGGGCACGGAGACCCACACTGGTTATTTTTCTGGAAGCTCCTACAACTCAATTTCCCTGTCTTCTACTTTGATTGCTTTGGGAGATTTCCTGGATTTTAGAGAATCAAATGAGCGAGTCTTTCTGATGATCTGAAAAATGCCCTCTTACCACTCAATTCTCTGTTGTCAATTTTACTAGAGAGAAAAATTTAGGTACTGTTGGTTTGACAGAGGGCAATAAATATAACTAACTATCTCCCTTATCCATTCTTAGGATAAACGTTCTGAGATCCTATATGATCCCATACCATATAACATAAACACAATCTCTTATTTTGTTTGGAAAAGTGATAATAAAGATTCCACTTATCTGAGGGAACTTCAGAAAGTCTTTGCTTTTCAAAAACTATGAACCCATCTTTTACTTCCTTTTCCTCGTATGTACACACACACACACACACACACACACACACTCACTCATTATTAAATTATTGAATTTAGAAAAGAGAAATCCAAAGTTGAGAGTATGTTGATAATATTTACCCTGCTACACGTTTGCTTTACTATTTACTAGAGGTAATCATTTGCTTTGCTGTGGAAAACAAATTCAAAGCAACTATTCTGAAATTAGATCTATTTTCTCAAAGATAGTTATGCACATCAAATTATCAATATAATATCATTTTAGAATTTGTGAGTTTTCCCAACTGTGGGTCATGCCTATCTATATATGCTAATAGAGAAGAGCAGTGTTCCAGAAAATTAAAATAAGCCCCTTCCATTCCTAGAGATTTTAACTTTGCTTTTGAATGGTTTATATAACATCTAGTAGCAGATTTACCTTCCTAATTGTTTTATGTTAATATTAAAAACAGATTTGAATTTTCATGTTTCTCAGCAGATGGCAGAGGGGTGGTGATGAAAGAGAAAAGAGTAGAAGCTAAATTAAAATTTTACAATTCATAATTCAAGAGATTGTAAATTTTGCATATCTCTGAGGCTTAGCAGAATAACTGGCACATAATATGAACTTTGTTTACTGAAACAAAGATTATTCAGCAATCTGCAAAAAGACTATATATTTATACTTATATCTGCATGAAAAGACAATCCCAGCCTTTCTGTAGTATACAGCCACTGCCAATGGTTGTACAGGTTGTGCCTGCACAACAGCCCCTGGCTGAGGGGTCAGTCAGGGCTGAAATAGCCAGTCTTCCATAGACAGAGCTGTGTACACTGTCCAGGCTGTGTCAGCCAGTAGAGTCGGCCTGGAGGAAAGAATGCTTTTTTTCTAGTGATCTAGAGGGGGGTCCCCTTTATCTATTTTACATAAAGGCACTGTGTTAACATTCCCTTGATTTTCTGATTGCCTTTTGAATGAGGTGAGATGATATTTGAATGTCAGAAAAATTTTTAAAATTTGGAGGTTTGTTTATCTTGGGGCAGTTAAGGTTACATACATACTTGCATGCAGACACATATACTCTAGATTATCTACAGAACTTTGCCAAATACAGAAATAAATGACTTAGAAAAACATTATTACGTGTATAGTTCTTCTTGCAGTCCAATGAAGCAATGCCCTTGGAACAGATTTTCTTAGAAGAATTCCTGTGGTGGGCAGTGTGGTTGGTAATATACTAACCATCTTGTTAAATGACTTTTTTTTGTTTGCTGACATGGTCTCTTTCTTTTTGAACCCTGGGCTTTAGATTTTCTCTCTTTAGTACTTCTGGGAAGAGGGATGGTTTTGAGTTTTTCTCAGCTATCAAAACTTTAAGCAATCGTGATTCAGGGACCTTGGCACATTTTTTGTTGCGAAGTTTGTTTGGTTTTATATAAAGAGTTTGTATTTCTTCTTTGTAATGTGCAAATGTTACTAAATGTTGTT
Source organism: Physeter macrocephalus (assembly GCF_002837175.3). Taxonomy (NCBI): domain Eukaryota; kingdom Metazoa; phylum Chordata; class Mammalia; order Artiodactyla; family Physeteridae; genus Physeter; species Physeter macrocephalus. Next base: position 105,200,514 of record NC_041215.1, read on the forward strand.
TTCTATAATTGTTATTATTTCCTTTCAATCTCTGACGATACTGGTCTTCTAATTTTGATTTCTCTCCAGCCTCTGCATTGAGGCGAGTTAGAGTATTACTTTGCCTGGAAGGAAGAGTGAGTCTGTTTACGTATTCCTCATCTTCATTTGGCATCTTGCAATTAGGAATTCTTGGATATGGTGACAGTACTGCTTCAGGTTTTTCCTGTACTATCAATTTATAGGTGTTATTGTGCTCCTTTTTGTCAAGGGACTTCATTTTCAGTGTCTTTTCAAAGCAAGCATTTGATTGAGTTATTTTTGATTTACCACTCCAACTATGTGGGTCTTGTATCTCTGTTTTAAAATCACAGTTCTCTGCTTGAGGAAACTGCATGAAACCGTATTCTTTCCTTTGTTTCTTAGGCATTGTATCTGTAAGTCTTTCTGATGACTTATTTACTGGAATTGCCTGGGTATTTTTGTTGGAACAATGTTGTACTTTAATTAAACTCAGTATTTTCGCTTCCCTAGGATAGTATCTTTTCTGTTCCTGAATTATGGATGGACTTTCTTTAATATTCTCTAAGGAAAAATGTTCCTTTTCTTCCTTTTTGGTCAACTCTGTTTCTACAAGTCTATCTTCAGAAACCTTTTGTAAAGTGGTTTTCTGAGCAATTTTTGAATATTTATTTTGCTTTTCTGAATGGTCCTCCACAAACTGATTTTCATCTCTTAAAGACAAATCTGGCTTTATACATTTTAATGGTGTGGAAGTAGAATTAACCAAATTTATATGCCGGCTTATCCCCTCTAATTGCCTTTCTGTGATTAGTCCTGATTTTGACAGTTTTTCTATAAAAAGGCTCTGGAGGTGTTTGCTTAAATCAGCTTTTAGATCTAAGAGTTCATTATCTGATAAAGCTATAAGATAGTTTTGTAGAGATTTACTTAAGGGATATTTCGTGCTTATTTCAAGCCTACTACCAAAACTCCCTCTTGAAATATCTTGTCCTAACTCATGAAAAGATATTGAGGCACTTTTAGCTCTTAGAGAAGATATATTTGAGTGTATAGGCTCAGATTCTGTGTCTTTAAATAAACTGTTGTCTGAAAGGTTTTTTAGGAAATAGTTTTGGAGAATTTCATTTAAAAAAGATCTTAGCTTTATTTCCAAATGTTTATCTATGAAATGATGATTAAAATTATTTACAAAAGACATGATTTCTTTTACAGTTTCTGAATATTTCTCCAGAAAAATATTTTGCCCTTTTGGTTCTACTTTCTCATTCATCAAATACAGATTTTGATAGATTTTTGGTAAGTCCTCTTTGGTGATATGTCCTGATTCTGAAAGACTTTCTACAAGGTAATGCTGGATATGTTTACTTAATTCAGATTTTAAATTTTTTATTTCTGACTCAGAGTTCTTCTAGAAATACACGCAGCTTTGGATTCAAAATAGGTTTTCTGTCCAATTTGTCTACTTTATCAAAATTCTCTTTGATTTCTTCAAGGTCTTCTGACTTGGAAAAGGATGTTCAATTAGTCTTTCTAATTCTTTTTCTGGTTGTCTGCTTTTAGACTGACTATATTTGAAAAATACATTAAATATGCTTTTCAAAAAGGATATTATTACATCAGAGTTATTAAGTTTACCCATTAGTGCGTTACTTAAATTTTCTAAAGTAGAACTTAGATCATTTTCTTCTCTATCAAGCCTCTGACCATTCCTTGGCAAATCTGTTTTTTTATCTGGTGTCGACTGATATTTTGAATCTTGTGGGGATCTATTTTGGCCTTTGTCTATGAATTCAACTCCATTAAAAGAAGTGGTTTCTTTGTGAATGATGGGTATATTCTGCTCTGAAAGAGGTTCTGTTTTGCTTCTGATTTCTGAATAATACTCTGTGGAATCCTTTGGCTTATCTTCAGCAAAAGCTGTCTCTGTATACAGCAAAAAACTCTTCTGGTATTCTTTATCTAATTCTGTCACTTTGATTATCCCCGATTCTAAAAGAGTATCTACAGGAAATGCTTGTATTATCTGGCTTATAACAGATTTGGCCAGCAGAAATTCTATTTCATTATTGTTTTCTTCATAGTGAACTAGAACATTGGAAGGCGAACTCTCCCAAGCTGTGGGTAATTGACTCTGCGAGTTTATCTGTGTCTCACTCGATTCTTTCACTCCTATCCCCAACTCTGAGAAGATCGGTGCAGTGAATATTTGCTTTATAACATAATCATATACAAGGCTATTCAAATCTGGTTTGGAGCTAGATACTTCACTTTTTAAATGTTTCTTTTTGAAACTACTCTTTTTTTTAATTGGAAAATCTATCTCACCAGCCTGTAAGTGTTTTTCAGAGACAGGTTCCTTTTCTACCTCTGAAGAATTTCCTGGTCCACCTTCTGAAAGTGAATCTGCGGGAATATCTTTAATTATTTGGTTTAAAACAGACTCTGAATTTAAAATGTCTCCTTCTGAAAGCCAGCTATTTAAATCTTGAATTTTTTCAAATACTTTGCCTTCCAAACTACTTGGTCGTTCATCATGAAGAGCCAGAAGTGGAGAACTATGACTTTTCTTTCTTGCTTCGGTGTCCATAGAAACTTCAGGTGTAGAAAATAATCTATCTGAAAGGTCTTGCACATTTTTACTTAAAATTAACTTGAGCATCATTGATTGTTTTAAATTTTCTACATGGGGGCTTCCCTGGTGGCGCAGTGGTTGTGCGTCTGCCTGCCGATGCAGGGGAGCTGGGTTCGCGCCCCGGTATGGGAGGATCCCACATGCCGCGGAGCGGCTGGGCCCGTGAGCCATGGCCGCTGAGCCTGCGCGTCCGGAGCCTGTGCTCCGCAACGGGAGAGGCCACAACAGTGTGAGGCCCGCGTACCACAAAAAAAAAAAAAAAAAAAAAAATTTTCTACATGGGAAGTAAGACTTAATGATTTTGAGAGGCAACATTTATTTACATTTACTTTTCCAGTCATTGATGATTCTCCCTCAAAGTTTGGTAAAGATACATTTGGTAGCCTTTCCTGTAACTTATTCTTAGTGTCTAAAGTCTTTGTTGTGGCGATACTAGGATGATGGGCTAAATTATTCTTAGTGTCTAAAGGATTGTGATGATACCCGGATCATGGACTAACTTATTCTAGGGGTCTGAAGTCTTTAGTGCAGTGATACCAGGATCACTGGCTAACTTATTCTTAGTGTCTAAACCCTTTATTGCGATGATATAAAGATTATGGGGCCAGATTTTATTAGCAGGGCTTGCAGTTTTTGAATGTGTTGGGTAAGGAGGATCTTGGTCTTCGTGCTCTATAACCTCGGCACTTAAAATATTTCTACATTTGAACATATCTTGGTCTTTCCTTTTTTTGACTGACATTTTGTTGTTTATATTCCTTAGAAAAGGATCAAAACCGTTCTTGATGTTGAATTTCTGGAACTGTAATATTTAAAAAAAAAGGTAAGAAATTCTGAAGCATTTGTTTTAAATTTATAATAAAATTTTTAGTAATTCTCTTTGAGCAATCTGCCAATTTATCTGTTCATCTTCCTACCTTCTACAAAGAGAAAACCAACTTTAATTATTTTAAAATATTTGAAATTGGAATAATAATGAGAATTTTAATGCAAACTTTTCAAATTCCTAATTCTGATACTATGTTGTGTTCAAGAGCTTTTTGCTACCTGGAATATTTTTAAACACTTAAAAGGCACTCATCAATAGTTTTTTTGTTTAAGAACTCGATTTCCAGTGTTAGCTCCATTTGCTTAGACAAAGGCTAACATCAAGATCTAAGTCCTATCCATATAAATATTTTAGTAGCAATGTGGGTAATTTTTTTTTTAAATGCAAAGCAAGTAGTAGATATTCCATTAAAAGTATCATAAATATTCTCTAAAGAGTGACTTGGGAACACAGATCATCTGCCTTTAAATCTGAGAGTTTTAACAATGATGATGAGTTCCACCTAGTCCTTAGCATGTTACAGTAGAAACTTGCTTTTTGATAAATATTATATAGGCCTCAGAAATGGTAGAGAACAGTACAAAAAATTCTCAGTTACAGTGAAATGTCAGTGTAATAGCCATAGGCAGTTTTGTAAGCTCTGGGATCAGGCTATTCTATTATTGAAATAGCCTAGAAAACGAAGTCTCTTATTCAAACTTTTTGTTCATACAACTTCTCTATTATCCATTTAAAAAAAGCAAAACGTGAAATAATCAGCCTAGTATTTGTTTTAGTTCATATGGTTTTCAAATGCTAATTGATACCCAGGTGACAGCATAAGAATCCCTGTTTTTTTGTTTTGTTTTGTTTTTCGAGAAATACAGATTTCCAGGCTCCATTTCCAAACTGAGATTCATTAGGTCAGAGGTGGGACCTGGGAATATGTATTTTTGTAAAGATAGGTGAGTGTTTCTACTGGGTAGTCTGGTTTTGGAACCACTGAATTACATAAAGTATTAGAGAAACCTAGTATTTAAGTATAATTGATAATGGGATAAAACTCAGTACTCACCTGATATTTCGGTTTGAATTCTATATATTCTGGTTTGAAAGATGGTGAAATGTATTTTTTTGGTGAAAAAGCCACCTTATAAAAAGAGAAGTCTTAATTTTAGACTGCTTGTACTGAGAGGATATTTCCCAAAATAATTTTATTCATTCAATAGTTATTAAAGATATTAAACATTTTAAAAACTAAATATTTTTTCTCATAACTACCATAATTTGCCTATAATCAAAAGAAATTTATATCAGAAATATATATAATCTTAGCTTCCCTGACACCATAATATTCACCCTATTGAATGTGTAAAATCAAAATAATGCTCAGCAACTTTAAGCAGAAACAAAAGTGGAAAAGAAAACAGAACTGTTAGAACAAATGTAATCTAATTTTAAAAGGTTGTGAAATGCTTTAGATAATAAATAGCATCTGATATTACACTGAGATAGCATTTTCAATGACTCTCAAGCTGTAATTGTTAAATGGGTACTTACTGCCTAAGGAAACACTTCGTACTAAATCAAGGTGTACAGGAACAATTATAGAATCACAGAACCACTGACTTTTTAGAGATGGATGACACTTTAGAGATAATAAAGTCCTACTCTTTGTTTTACACAAAAATCTGCAGTTGAAATTATTGCCCTAAATTACCAGATGATTAGTAGCCTAAATCCTAGGCATCCTAAATTTTCATCTGATGCTCCTACTACCACACAATCAAGACTGCAGTGAAAGACAATGGTGCTTTGAAAACATCATAATGTTTAGAGAAAACTTGACACCATCTCTTTGCAGAACACTTAGTACTATAAACCACTTTCCTACACATTGTCTCCTTTAGTTTGTAAGGGGTTCATTATATATCAAGTTAGTTAAAATAATTCAATGAATGACGCTTTCATAAGAAATACTTTTGGTTTAAGTGTCATTAATTTTAAGCAGTTAATAACATGACTTTATTCTTAAATCTTCAGCAGCTTCCCACGTTTTGTTATTCATTGCCCTCACACACTGACTCTAAATAATTTCTGCAAGTATCTCAGTATTCCCCACTATAGTTTATCTCCAGGAAAATGTGTCTAACTCTGAATTCTAGAAATATATCTCGTACTTTCCCACACCTGTTCCTTTGCTCATTTTGTTTTTCTTTGCCTGAATTTTCCAAAATCTCCCTTAAAAACAGTTTAAATTCTAACATTTGAAAGCTTATTGCCTTAAATGAATTTAGTAGAAAATTAAAATTAAAAATAAATGAAATATGTATGACGAGGAAGTGGAAGAAAAAGTAGAAAAAATATGATCTCATTTTTATAAAACACACAAAACAAATAAATAAAAACTCCCCCCTAATATAAGCATGGAAAAATATATGAAAAAATACAAAATGTTAACATTGTTTTCTCAAGGGAGTGACTCTGGAGGAGAGGAAAGAGGACGCAATTAACTTTTACTCTGTTTAACTCTGTGTTATTGATTAGATGAACATACAATACTTTTGTTAGTTAAAAAATCCAGGATAGTTATGTGAGAGGGAAATGATAGGATGCTAGAAAAGGACAAAAAAAGAAGCCAATACAGGAGCTTCAACATGGTAGACTGAACATGTGCATTTACTTTCTCCTACCTCCCCAAAGTTCCAGTAAATTAACAGAAAATAATATTTCCAAAAGAAAAATCTGTTGACAAATTGAAATTATAATGGAGTAATCATGGTTCAGGCATACAAAAACAGAGTCAGGTGGCCATTGAGGATCTTGCCTCAGATAAGATCTGGTCTCATTCAGTGGTCTCTGCACCATTGAAAACCTGAACTTTCTCTGCACTGTACCAGACCCAAGGACACCATCAGCAGTATTCAGAACAATACTTGCCAGCTGTAAATTTATGGTCTTAAGGTCTCTCCTTGTAATTATGCAACCATTTCAGACCCCAACCAATCCTTACTTAACAAGCACCCTTACTTCTTGGCTGCTCCAATCATAATTTTGATAAACAACTTGTGTAACTAAATGTAACCTTGCAGTTTTTCCCTTTATAAAGTCTCCCCCACTTTGTAGTCCAGTGGAACACAATTCAAGTGCTTGAATATGTGTCTCCCAGGCTGCAGTCCTAACAAACCTCAAATAAACACCTTTTATTTCAATCAGGTCTCCATTTCTGAAATTTTGGTTAACAAATCCCATTGGAATACTGGAAATCAGTCAGGTAACACACCAAGATCCAGAAAGTTAAGAAAGTTTGGAAAATAGGAAAGCAGATGGATTGACTTAATGGAAAACCCCCATCAAGAAAACCAGAGCTTTGGGACTTCCCTGGTGGCACAGTGGTTAAGAATCCGCCTGCCAATGCAGGGGACATGGGTTCGAGTCCTGCTCCGGGAAGATCCCACATGCTGCAGAGCAACTAAGCCCGGGTGCCACAACTACTCAGCCTGTGCTCTAGAGCCCACGTGAGCCCACGTGCCACAACTACTGAAGCCTGTGCGTCTAGAGTCCGTGCTCTGCAACAAGAGAAGCCACCGCAATGAGAAGCCCGGCACCGCAACAAAGCATAGCCCCTGCTCGCCACAACTAGAGAAAGCCAGCACGCAGCAACAAAGACCCAATGCAGCCAAAAATAATTAATTAATAAAAAAAAAAAGAAAGAAAGAAAACCAGAGCTTTAAATAACAGAAATCAGGTAGGCCTGAGAAGCAATAAATTCAAGGTCAACATATACAAAGAGAATCAGATGATGGTGCAATTGTCTTAGTATGAATTAAAAAGCTGCATTTGGAACAGCTGGATCACTTGGACCCTTCTTTATCACTGTTCTCTTTCTCAGTGCAAACAGAGCATACATTGCTGGCAGCATTGTCTTTCCCCAATCACTCACCAAACACCAAAACAAACAACAACAAAACAAGCAAGACCAAAACTGCTCTCTGAGAAAATGTGCAATCTGCCTAGGTGGGGACCCTGTATGAGTTTTGAGCCTTGGCAGAGCAGCAGAGCAGAGCTTACAGCCACTCACATTTTCACATCAGATAACTGAAGGGGGATAAAAAGGAAGGAAAGAAAGTTCTATTCAGGAGAGGAATACACTGGTTCTTGGGAAATGTTGTAGGATCTCCAGCCATCCTGCCTGCCCTCTTCCACCTCCATATACCCTCCAGGGAAGCTGGCCTGTCACACAGAGAATACCTATACAACCAACATATTCCTTCATTCACAAATATACAGTGAGCCAACAAAGCTCATCAGATATGAGGAAAATCAGCACATGTAAGTGAAGGATCAGTAAGAATAAACAGAACTAACCCCAGAGTAAATAGAGCTATTTCTGAGGAATGTAGGGGGAGGATGACCCTTGGAAAAGATTCTAAATAGCATCTTCAGAAATATCTAAAAGGGTATTATTGATTTCCACTTAGCTATATAATAGGCTTGTCAAATTTAATGTATACATAATAGGATTCTAGATTACCACCCTGCTCCCCTCCCCCCTCAAAAAAAACACAAAACCTTGGCTTTTCTCTGTTTTTCCTCATCTCAGGTAATGGTGCTACCATCTACTGAATTATTAGACCAGAAACCTATCTGGTCTAATAATGACCTAGTGACCTAGTGTCACCCTATCTCTCCTCCTTCTTCTTTTCATATATAACCCAGCATTAAGTTCTGTGGCTACTGGCTTCAAAATATATCAAGTATCCAATCATATCCGACCACCACCTACTACCACTGTAGCACAAGCGACCATCATCTCTTCCCAACAATAGTCTCTTAACTAGTCTCTTGCTCCCTGTGACAGAGAATGAGAGTTACTTTCCCAAAATACATATTATCTCAAGAACCTCAATTTTTTTAGGGGCAAAAACCCTTACTCAAAAAGCTGCATCTTCCAGCCTCCTTTAAAAGACCAGGAGTGGCCATGTGACAAGGTTCTGGCCACCTACATATAATTGGAAGTTGTCGGGAGAAGCTTCTGACAGAATATCTTAAAACAGAGGCAGACTGAGCTGACAGGTACTTAATTGACCTTTATTCCTTTCCTTCTTCCTGCCTGGAATAGATTGTGATTCCTGGAAGTACAGAGTCCACTTTGTGTTACTGTACACTGACATGAATATGCTGAAGATAGATTCCAGAAAGAAAAGACACATGAGTCCATGATGACATCATGAAACCACTGCACCATTATATAAGGCAGTGTTTCTAAATTTTTGTTACTCACAGATAAATATAATTCTTAACTGATCAACAACTTCCACACACACTGTCTATTCTTCCACAGTGGAATGAAGCTAGAAATCAATAATAGAAGGAAACTAGAAAAATCACAAATATGAAGAAATTTAACACAGTAGCAACAAGTACACCCAGTGCACAGAGCTTGATTTATAAATATTCTCCAGTAAAATAACCAGGACTCCATGTAGAAATTATTGATTCTAGGACTGGGGTAAGAAGAATACAGTATAAGCCTGGAACATCTTATAGAACTAAAAAGTATGAAAGTGCTCAAAAAACAAAACATAAGGGCTTCCCTGGTGGTGCAGTGGTTGAGAGTCCGCCTGCCAATGCAGGGGACACGGATTCGTGCCCCGGTCCGGGAAGATCCCACATGCCGTGGAGCAGCTAGGCCCGTGAGCCATGGCCGCTGAGCCTGTGCGTCCGGAGCCTGTGCGTCCGGAGCCTGTGCTCCGCAACGGGAGAGGCCACAACAGTGAGAGGCCCGCGTATCGCAAAAAACAAAACAAAACATAAGGGTGCGTGTATCTTTCTGAATTATAGTTTTGTCTGGGTATATGCCCAGGAGTGGGATTGCTGGATCATATGGTAATTCTATTTTTAGTTTTCTGAGGAAACTCCATACTGTTTTCCATAGTGTCTGCACCAACTTACATTCCCACCAACAGTGTAGGAGGGTTCCCTTTACTCCACACCCTCTCCAGCATTTGTTATTTGTAGACTTTTTAATGATGGCCATTCTGACCGGTGTAGGGTGGTACCTCACTGCAGTTTTGATTTGCATTTCTCTAATAATTAGTGATGTTGAGCATCTTTTCATGTGCCTACTAGCCATCTGTATGTCTTCTTTAAAAGAGGTGAGATATTAATGCCAAAACTGTGCTTAATTTGTCCTTTAAGTGGAAATTCCATATAATGTTGATTTCATACACTAAATTCTATTATTAAAAAAAGTATTGACTTTTCACACTTATTTTCTTTCATACTCATTCTATTATTTAATTTTATTTTTAACATATTCCTTATGAAATCAACATTATATAGAGACTTGTCTTAATATGTTTATTTTTTAAAATTAAATTAAATTAAATTAGTATTAGTTTTTTGGCTTCGCCCTGCAGCACGCGGGATCTTAGTTCCCTGACCAGGGATTGAACCCGTGCCCCCTGCAGCGGAAGCGTGGAGTCTTAACCACTGGACAACCAGGAAAGTCCCTCTTAATATTTTTATATCAAACTACATGGTCATCCTTGTTGCCACAGAGGCAGAGGGTCAAGTTTGCCAACTACACAAAGGACTGAGGATATTATCCTCAAGAAGGGATACTGACAGACAAAAACATGTTAACTATGTGAACAATTAATAAATAGCGTTGAGGTAATCATCTATCCACTTCAGCAAAATTATCAATAGATCTTTACCTCATACCAAAAAAATTAAGTATAGATGGATGAAATATTTAAATATAAAAAAGTATACATAGAAAAACAGCTAGGAGAATGCTGACATAATCTTGGAGAGGGGAAGGATAATCTAAACAAGATATAAACTAACAGCCACAAAGGAAAAGCGGCCAGATTTGACCACATAAACAGTTCAAATTTCTATAAGGACTCTGAAGAAGTAAAAAAAAAATGTAGATAACAAACAGCATAGATAACAAAGCGTTTTTATTCAAAATACATAAAGCATTTTCACACATAAATAAACACAACCCAATTTGTAAATATGAGCAGAGATTATAAACAGTCAAATAACAGAAATACAAATGGATAAGCACATGAAAACTGTTCACTCATTAATTCTAAGGAAAATGCAAATCAATAGAATATCTTTTTTTTTTTTTTTTTTCTGTGGTACGTGGGCCTCTCACTGTTGTGGCCTCTCCCGTTGCGGAGCACAGGCTCCAGACGCACAGGCTCAGTGGCCATGGCTCACGGGCCTAGCCGCTCCGCGGCATGTGGGATCTTCCCGGACCGGGGCATGAACCCGTGTCCCCTGCATCGGCAGGTGGACTCCCAACCACTGCGCCACCAGGGAAGCCCTAGAATATCATTTTTGTGCATCAAATTAACAAAAACAAAAATGACCAGGCTGTGAGATAATGGATATTTTCCTACATTTTGGGTGCAAATGCAAATAAGTAAATCTGGTTTAAAAGATAATCTGGTAGTATCTATCAAAAGTAAATCTGCTCATATACTTTGATCCAACAATTCTGCTTCTCATATTTATCCTATAATATACTTGTATAGGTGAATAAAGATAATACTTAACATTTAGCAAGTGACTATTATGTTCCAAACCCTTTAAAATTCTTTGAAATAGATGATAGTATACTTATTTTGCGATGAGAAAACTTAAAGTCAGATGTAAATTGCCCAAAGTTATGTGACCATGGTAGTGGAAGAATCTGGATTTGAACCTAGATATTTCTTACTGTAAAATCCAAGCTCTTTTTCCTATATTCTAGTTTCCTATTCCTAATTCTCTTACCATCAACAAACACTGCTTTTCATTGGTAGATAAAATTAAATTCCCCACCCCCCTACCTTTCTTCCACCCTGACCTTTGGGGAAATGATTTAGCATCCTGTCATTGTCAGGGTTTAAATAGAAACTTATTAAGCTATATCTTGAAAATCTTAATTTATGAAGGGGCTCTAAAAATGTGAAGGAACTATTGAAAGACTGTCACCTGAATCAGCTATGAGTTGAAAGAGATGTTAGTCCTTTCCAATTCAGATTAGCACTCCAGAAGTTTGTCTCAAAATACTGCATTTCTTTAACACACTGTCTACCTTGGTTCATAAAAAATTCTTCTTTTAACTTCTAACTTCAAAGTTTATTTTACCGTAGATTCTGAAGATTTTGTGACTTGTTTATGAAGCAATTAGCTTAGACTTTTAGGAATTTGTTCTAGAACTCTGATATGTCTTCAATTTATAAGCCTGTTGCCCTAGGTGATAGATTCTTTCAACTTTCTAAGTCTGTTGATTTTATGTAACCTATGTTTTATGGGTTACCCACTGAATTTATCTTGTTCAACTTAATTTAGTTTTATCTGTCATATACAGGTCTGACTACCACCCTTAAGAAAAATATTTAAGGTAAGTTTTCTTTTTAAAAAATTAAACTCTTGACCATTACCTTTTATCCAGTTTCCCTCAATAGTAACATCTTGCAAAACTATGTAATATCAATATCACAACCAGGATATTGACATTGTACAGTTAAGATGCAGACATTTCCACAAGGATCCCTAATGTCCTTTTAGAGTCATACCCATTTCTTTCCTGTCTCCACCTCCTACTTAATGCCTGGCAACCACTTACTTGTTCTACATTTATAATTTTGTAATTTCCAGAATTTCATATAACTGAAGTCATATAGCATATAACATTTGGGGATTGGCTTTTTTTCACTCAGTATAATTCTCTGGAAATTCATCCAGGTTGTTGTATGTATCAAAGTTCCTTTGTATCGTTGAGTATTATTCCATGGCATGGAGGTAGCACAGTTTATTTTGTTCACCAATCAAAGAACATTTGTGTTGTTTCCACTTTTTGGCTACTATGAATAAGGCTGCTATAAATATTTGTGTTCACGGTGTTTTTGTGTGTGTGATCATAAGACTTAATCTTTCTGGGATAAATGCCCAAGAGTATAATTGTTGGGTTACATGGCAGTTGCATATTTAGTTTTTTGAGAAACTACCAAACTGTTTTCAGGAGTGGTTATAAAATTTAAAATTCCCATCAGCAATTTCTCTACATTTCACCAGCACTTAAGTTTATTATTGTTTTTTATTTTAGGTAAGAGACTTAGGTCAAGGTTTGGTTTTGTTTGCCCATGGATGTGCAATAGCTCCAGCACTACTTCTTGAAAAGGCTATCATTCCTCCATTAAATTGCTTTTGCATCATTGTCAAAAATCAGTTGGGCATACTTTTGTGGGTCTGTTTCAGGGATGTCTATTCTGTTCCATTGATCTTTGTGTCTCTCTCTCCTCTAATACCACACTATCTTGACTCTTGATTATTGTAGCTTGATTACTGTACCTAGTAGGCCTTATTTAGGTAAAGTGATTCCTCCCATTTTCTTCTTTTTAAAGATGATTTTAGCTATTCTAGGACCTGTGCCTTTCTATACACATTTTAGAATGATCTTGTCTATATTTACAAGGAGCTGGTATTTAGATAGAAATTACATTAAATCTATAGGTCAATCTGGGGAGAACTAACATCTTTACTATGTTGTTTTCCAATTCATGAATATGGTATGTCTCTCTATTTATTTAGGTCTTTGACTTCTTCCATCAACATTTTGTGATTTTTATCATCTAGATCCTGTACATGTTTTGTTAGATTTAAAAGTATTTAGTTTTCTTTGGAATTACTATAAATGTTATTGTGTTTAAAATTTTTGTTTACACATGTCCATGTTAGTATGTAGAAATGCTGCTGATTTTTAAAAATTGAAGTATAGTTGATTTACAATGTTGTGTTAGCTTCAGGTGTATAGCAAAGTGATTCATTTGTGTGTATGTGTGTATATATATATATATATATATATATATTCTTTTTTAGATTCTTTCCCCTTATAAGTTATTACAAAATATTGAGTATAGTTCCCTGTGCTATATGGTAGAACCTTGTTGCTTATGTATTTTATGTATAGTACTGTGTACATGTTAATCCCAAACGCCTAATTTATCCCTCCCTCCACCTTCCCCTTTGGTAACTGTAAATTTGTTTTCTGCGTCTGTGGTTCTATTTCTGTTTTGTAAATAAGTTCATTTGTATCGTTTTTTTGAGATTCCACATATAAGCAATATCATATGATATTTGTCCTTCTCAGCCTGCATTACTTCACTTAGTATGATAATCCCTAGGTCCATCCATGTTGCTGCAAATGGCATTATTTCATTCTTTTTTATGGCTGAGTGTTAAAATGCTGTTGATTTTTGCATTTGGAATTTTTATCCTTCAAACTGCTCAACTCACTTACTAGTTCTAGTAGTTTTTTTTTGTAGACTCCTTGCTATTTTACATAGATAACTTTTTCATCTGAAAATAGAGACAATTTGATTTCTTCTTTTCCGATCTGTGTGACTTTTATTTCCCTTTTCTGCTCTATTACAATGGCTAAAACTTACAGTATTATATTGAAAAAGAATAATAAGAGCAGACATCCTTGCCTTGTTCCTGATCCTGGAAAGAAAGCATTCAGTCTTTCAACATTAAGTATAATGTAATATGGAGGTCTTGTAGATGCTCTTTATCAAGTTGAAGAATTTACCCTCTAATACTACTTTGTCGAGAGTTTTATATCATGATTGGGTGTTGAATTTTGTGAAGAACTTTTTTTTGTATCAATTGATATGATCATATGGTTTTTCTCCTTTATTCTGTTGATATCATAGGTTACATGGATTGATTTTCAAATGCTGAACCAGCCTTGCACACCTGAAATACTTACCATTTGTCATGGTATATCGTTCTTTTTATACATTACAGTATTGGTGTGCTAATATTTGGTTGAAGATTTATGCATCTAAGTTCATAAGAGATATTAGTCTGTAGTTTTCTTTTTTTGGTAATGTCTTTATCTAGTTTTGGTATCAGAGTAATACTAGCTTCATAAAATGAGTTGGAAAGTGTTCCTTCCTCTTCTCTCTCAGAATAGGTTGTGTTCAATTAGTGGGTTTTTTTTTTTTTTTTTTAATGTTAGTAAAATTCTCCTGTGAAACCATCTGGGCCTGGACACTTCTTTTCCAGGAACTTTTAAATTACCAATTCAATTTCTTTAATGGCTACAGGACTATTCAGTTTAATTCATCTTGATTTAGTATGTGGTTTTCAGGACTTGGTCCATTTCTTCTAATTTATGAGCATAAAACTTTTTGTAGTATGTCCTTGTTATCTTTTTAATGGTTGCATATATGTATGTAGTGGTATATTAGGTTTCATTCCTGATTTTGGTGATTTGCATCTTCTCTCTTTTTACCTTTGTCAGTCTTGTTAGAGGTTTATCAATTTTATGGATTATTTTGAAGAACCAGCTTTCTTGTTTCATTGATTTTTCTCTACTATTATTTTTTAGTTTTCAGTTTCACTGATTTCTGCGTTTTTTTTTTTCTTGTAAATGCTTTATTTATTTATTTTTTAACATAGAGGAAGCTTGGTGGTGGATATGTAGCCATGTGATGTTTTTATGACTGAGTTAAAGTTCAGGCTGCCTTTCTTATAGAATGTAAATGTGCACCAACACATGTATATGTAATTGTTATAAAAATTAAGCTTAGTCACTAAAAGAAGATTTGCTGTCTGAACTTTCTACTATATTTTTTTCACCTTCACCATCAGGCACTGGAGCATCTGGCCTCTCTAGAAGATCTGGGTCTAGTCCTTCCGATATCATTTTGTTTCTTATTGCCATCACTGGAACACCCACCAATTTTGAGATATCTGGCATATCTTAGATCCTTGGCTACAGTTATTTTCTGGTGTTACTTCACTTTCCTGTGGTCCAGAGTCTTGTAAACTGTTCTGCTGTGATTGCTCTGAAGTGGTTTCAGAATGTGTTTCATTTGTGATCCTAGTGACACTTATAGGAGATACTTCAAACGTGACATCATCTAGCCCTGGGATAGATGACAAGTTTGCATCTAAAATATTGAGAGATGTTTCAATTTGCTGGATACAAAGAGAAAGGTCTGCCAGTTTCTCCTCACAAACTGTAGAAAATCGGTTGCGAAACTGTACACTGTGCACCACAAATTGGTTTAGAAATGCCACCGTTCTGTTCTGTTGAACATTTGGCACCTTAGTCAGGTCTATGCCTGACCCCATGAGAGGAAGCCCATCCTCATCCCTCTCCTCTCTGTTCTTTATTATTTCCTTCATTCATCTTTTTGTATTTATTTTGCTCCTTCTTTTTCTAAGCTCTTGAGGTGTGGGAGCTTAGTTTATTAATTTGAAAGTTTTCCTCTTCCAATGTATGCATTTAGTGCTATACATTTCTCTCAGTGCTGCTGTTTTAACTGTCTTATCAATTTTGATATGTTGTATGTTCATTTTTATTCTATGTATTTTTTATTCCATTTGAGATTTCCTCTTTGACCCAAGGATTATCTAGAAGTGTGTTTTAAAATTTCCAAGTGTTTGGAGATTTTCCTGTTGTCTTTCTGTTATTGATTTCTCATTTGATTCTGTGTTCTGTATGCAAGACAAAGATGGCCTCTGTATATTGCCACCCCACCCACCCCAGGTTGTTTACTTATTCACAGCAGGCTGAGACCCATTAGCTCAAAAGTCTGCCAGCACCAGACTAAAATTTGTACACATCCAATTATTTTAAACACAACCAAATAAGCAGATTTTTAACTATTTAGAGCCTGCCTGCTTTATGTACTCAAAAAACTGTGCCCAGCATACACTAGCCATAGGTAAAATAAAACCTGGGGTTATAAAGACCCCAAGACTCTGCTGCCTTTAGGGGTTCCTGACCCAGAGACTCCCTTTCAGGCTGCTGAGTGAAATCACCTAGAGATGTAACCCCCTCTCTGATATCCCTCTCCTCTAGGAATTTCCTTGTCCTTCTCTCCCTCTGAGTATTGGCCTCTTGTGCGGTAGCCTCTAGATGGTCTCATGCTGTGAGAGACTTCCCCCACATGCAAACCTGTCAAAGTGTCACTCAAATAAAGCTGTGTGTGCTACTGCCACCTCCTGGTCAAATGGTTTTCCTTGATCAGCCCCCAAATCCCTTGAACTCCCTATATTCCATTACAGTCAGACAGCACCACTTCATATAGTTTTAATTATTTTAAATGTGCTGAACTTGGTTTTATGGTCTAGGATGTGGCCTATCTTGGTGAATGTTCCATGGGCACTTGAAAACACTGTGTACTCTGCTATTGTTGGATAGTCAGTTAGATCCTGTTGGTTTATCGTGTTGTTAAGGTGTTCTATATTCTTGCTGATTTTCTGTCTAGTAGTTCTATATTTACTGAGAGTGAGGTGTTGACATCCCCAACTATAAGGGTGGATTTTATTTCCTCTTTCAGCTCTATCATGTAATGTCATGCTTTGTTACTTTAGTATTGTTATGTCTTCCTGGTGGAGTGACACTTGTATTATATAACGTTCCTCTTTATCTCTAGTAATTTTCTTTGCACGTAAGTCTATCTACTTTATTTGATATTAATATAGCCCTTGTTGCATTTAATGATTAAATTTTGAAGTCACATCTTTTCCCATTCTTTTGCTTTTAGTTTACGTATGTCATTGCACTGATATTTGAAGTCAATTTCTTGTGGACAACATGTTGTTGGATCATGTTTTTGATTCACACTGCTGTCTTTTTTTTTTTTTTTGGCTGTGTTGGGTCTTAGCTGCAGCATGCTGGATCTTTCGTTGTGGTGTGTGGGCTTCTCTCTAGTTGTGGTGTGCGGGCTTCTCTCTAGTTATGGCACATGGGCTCCAGAGCGCGTGGGCTCTGTAATTGCGGCATGCGAGCTCTCTAGCTGTGTGCAGGATTAGCTGTCCCATAGCATGTGGGATCCTAGTTCCCTGACAGGGGTTGAACCCATGTCCCCTGCATTGGAAGGAGGATTCTCAACCACTGGACCACTAGGGAAGGCCCTGTCTTTTTTTTTTTTTTAATTGAAGTATAGTTAATTTACAATGTTGTGTTAGTTTTAAGTGTACAAAAAGTGATTCAGTTATACATACATATATATATATAAAATTTTTCAGATTCTTTTCCATTGTAGGTTATTACAAGATATTGAGTATAGTTCCCTGTGCTATACAGTAGATCTTGCTGTTTACCTATTTTATATATAGTAGTGTGTATATGTTAATCCCAAATTCCAAATTTATCTCACCCCCACCCAACACTATCCCCTTTGATAACCATAAGTTTGTTTTCTATGTTTGTGAGCTTATTTCTGTTTTGTAAATAAGATCCTTTGTATCATTTTTTAGATTCCACATATAAGTGATATAATATGATATTTGTCTTTCTCTCTCTGACTTACTTCAGTTAGTATGATAATCTCTAGGTCCATCCATGTGGCTGCAAATGGCATTATTTCATCCTTTTCAATGGCTGAGTAATATTCCATTTTATATCTCTATCTACCTACCACATCTTCTTTATCCATTCATCATCTGTTGATAGACAAATAGGTTGCTTCCATGTCTTGGCTATTGTAAATAGTGCTGCTATGAACATTGCGGTGCATGTATCTTTTCAAATTAGAGTTTTCTCCGGATATATGCCCAGGAGTGGAATTGCTGGATCATATGGTAGCTCTATTTTTAGTTTTTTAAGGAACCTCCATACTATTCTCCATAGTGGCTGTATCGATTTACATTCCTACCAACAATGTAGCAGGGTTCATTTTTCTCCACACCCTCTCCAGCATTTATTATTTGTAGACTTTTTAATGATGGCCATTCTGACTGGTGAAAAGTGATACCTCATTGTAGTTTTGATTTGCATTTCTCTAATAATTAGTGATGTTGAGCATCTTTTCATGTGCCTCTTGGCCATCAGTATGTCTTCTTTGGATAAATGTCTGTTCAGGTCTTCTGCTCATTTTTTGATTGGGTTGTTTTTTTGTTGAGCTGCATGAGCTGTTTGTATATTTTGGAGATTAATCCCTTTTTGGTCATGTCATTTGCAAATATTTTCTCCCTGTCCATAGATTGTCTTTTTGTTTTATGGTTTCCTTTGCTGTGCAAACGCTTTTAAGTTTAATTAGGTCCCATTTGTTTATTTTTTGTCTTTATTTCCATTACTCTGAGAGAAGGATCCAAAAACACATTGCTGCAATTTATGTCAAAGAGTGTTCTGCCTATGTTTTCCCCTAGGTGTTTTATAGTATCTGGTCTTACATTTAAGTCTTTAATCAATTTTGAGTTTATTTTTGTGTTTGGTGTTAGAGAATGTTCTAATTTCATTCTTTACATGTAGCTGTCCAGTTTTCCCAGCACCACTTATTGAGGAGACTGTATTTTCTTCATTGTATATCCTTGCTTCCTTTGTCATAGAGTAATTGACCATAAGTGTGTGGGTTTATTTCTGGGCTTTCTATCCTGTTCCATTCATCTATGTCTGTTTTTGTGCCATTACCATACTGTTTTGATTGCTGTAGCTTTGTAGTAGAGTCTGAAGTCAGGGAGCATGATTCCTCCAGTTCCAGTCTTCTTTCTCAAGATTGTTTTAGCTATTTGGGATCTTTTATGTTTCCTTACAAATTTAAAAACTTTTTGTTCTACCTGTGTGAAAAATGCCATTGGTAGTTTGATAGGGATTGCATTGAATCTGCAGATTGCCTTAAGTAGTATGGTCATTTTAACAATACTGATTCTTCCAATCCAAGAACATGGTATATCTTTCTGTCTTCAATTTCTTTCATCAGTGTCTTATAGTTTTCAGAGACAGATCTTTTACCTCCTTAGGGAGGTTTATTCCTAGGCATGTTATTCGTTTTGATGTGATAGTAAATGGGATTGTTTCCTTAATATCTTTTTCTGATCTTTCATTGTTAGTGTATAGAAATGCAACAGATTTCTGTATATTAATTTTGTATCCAGCAACTTTACCATATTCATTGATGAGCTCTAGTAGTTTTCTGGTAGCATCTTTAGGATTTTCTATGCATAGTATCATGTCATCTGGAAACAGTGACAGTTTTACTTCTTCTTTTCCAATTCGAATTCTTTTTATTTCTTTTTCTTCTCTGATTCCTGTGACTAGGACTTTCAAAGCTATGTTGAATAAAACTGGCAAGAGTAGACATCCTTGTCTTGTTCCTAATCTTAGAGGAAATGCTTTCAGCTTTTCACCGTTGAGAACGATGTTGGCTGTGGATCTGTCATATATGGCCTTTATTATGTTGAGGTATGTTCCCTCTATGCCCACTTTCTGGAGAGTTTTTATCATAAATGGGTGTTGAAATTTGTCAAAAGCTTTTTCTGCATCTATTGAGATGATCATATGGTTTTTATTCTTCAATAAAGCTTTTTCTGCATCTCTTGAGATGATCATATGGTTTTTCTCCTTCAATTTGTTAATATGGCTTATCACACTGATTGATTTGTAGATATTGAAAAATCCTTGCATCCCTGGGATAAATCCCACTTGATCATGGTGCATGATTCTTTTAATGTATTGTTGGATTCGGTTTGCTTGTATTTTATTGAGGATTTTTGCGTCTATGTTCATCAGTAATATTGGCCGATAATTTTTTTTTAATATCTTTGTTTGGTTTTGGTATCAGGATGATGGCCTCATAAAATGAGTTCAGAAGTGTTCCTTCTTCTGCAATTTTTTGGGAATAGTTTCAGAAGGATAGGTATTAACTCTTCTCTAAATGTTTGATAGAATTCGCCTGTGAAGCCATCTGGTTCTGGACTTTTGTTTTTGGGGAGTTTTTAAATCACAGTTTCAATTTCAGTACTTGTGATCGGTCAGTCTAAATTTTCTATTTCTTCCTGGTTCAGTCTTGGGAGACTGTATGTTTCTAAGAGTTTGTCCATTTCTTCCAGGTTGTCCATTTTATTGGCATTTAGGTGCTTATAGTAGTCTCTTATGATCCTTTGTAATTTCTGTGGTGTTCATTGTAACTTCTCCTTTTTCATTTCTTATTTTATTGATTTGAGCCCTCTCCCTTTGTTTCTTGATGAGTCTGGCTAAAGGTTTATCAATTTTGTTTATCTTTTCAAAGAACCAGCTTTTAGTTTCATTGGTCTTTTCTATTGTTTTCTTCATCTCTATTTCAGTTATTTATGCTCTGATCTTTATGATTTCTTTCCATCTACTAAATTTGGGACTGAACCTGGGGCCCTGGCAGTGACAGCAGTGAGTCCTAACCACTGGACCCCCAGGGAATTCCCTATTTTTTATTTTTTTAATTTAATTTTTATTTTTTTAATGGGGGTGTAGTTGATTTACAATGTTGTATTAATTTCAGTGTACAGCAAAGTGATTTAGTTATACATATACATATATCCATTCTTTTTCAGATTCTTTTCCCATATAGGTTATTAAAGAATATTGAGTAGAGTTCCCTGTGCTGTACAGTAGTCCTTTTTGATTATCTACTTTATATATAGTAGTGTGTATATGTTAATCCCAATCTCCTAATTTATCCCTCCCCCAGCTTTCCGCTATGGTAACCATAAATTTGTTTTCTATATCTGTGAGTCTGTTTCTGTTTTGTAAATAAGTTCATTTGTATCATCTTTTTAGATTCCACATATAAGTGATATCATATGATAGTTCTCTTTCTCTGTCTGACTTACGTAGTATGATAATCTCTAGGTACATCCATGTTGCTGCAAATGGCATTATTTCATTCTTTTTTTTATGGCTGAGTAATATGCCATTGTATATATCTACCACATAAGTGGGTCTCTTGTAGACAGCATATATATGGGTCTTATTTTTGTATCCATTCAGCCAGTCTGTATATTTTGGTTGGAGCATTTAATCCATTTACATTTAAGGTAATTATTGATATGTATATTCTTATTGCCATTTTGTTAATTGTTTAGGATTTGTTTTTGTAGGTCTTTTTTCTTCCCTTCCTCTTCTGTTCTCTTCTCTTGTCATTTGATGACTATCTTTAGAGTTGTGTTTGGATTGCTTTTTCTTTTTTGTGTGTGTATCTATTGTAGATTTTTGGTTTGCAGGTACCATAAGGTTTTGATATAACAGTCTACATATATACAAGATTGTTTTAAGTTGCTGGCCTCTTAATTTCAAATGCATTTCCAATATCCTACATTTGTACTCTCCTCTTCTCATGATTGCTGGTTTTGATAGCATATTTGTGTATGGATGATTTCCTACCTTTATTGCATGTTTGCCTTTACCAGTGAGCTTTTCCATTTGTAATTTTCTTGTTTCTAGTTGTGTCCTTTTATTTTCTGCCTAGAGAATTTCCTTTAGCATTTGTTGTAAAGCTGGTTTGGTGGTGCCGAATTCTCTTAGCTTTTGCTTGTGTGTAAAGCTTTAAACTCCTCTGTCAAATCTGAACGAGAGCCTTGCTGGTTAGAGTATTCTTGGCGGTAGGTTCTTCCCTTTCATCACTTTAAATACATTGTGCCACTCCCTTCTGGCCTGCAGTTTCTGTTGAAAAATCAGCTGATAACCATATGGGGATTCCCTTGTATTTTATTTGTTGCTTTTCCCTTGTTGCTTTTAATATTTTACCTTTGTCTTTATTTTTTGTCAGTTTGATTAATATGTGTCTTTGTGTGTTCCTTCTTGGGTTTATCCTGTATGGAACTCTTATCCACTTCCTGAATTTGGGTGACTGTTTCCTTCCCCAGGTTAGGGAAGTTTTCAGATAATTCCTCTTCAAATACTTTCTCAGGCCCTTTCTCTCTCTCTTCTCCTTCTGGGAACCCTCTAATGCAAATATTAGTGTGCTTGATGTTGTCCCAGAACTGTTGTCTTAAACTGTCCCCATTTCTTTTTATTCTTTTTTCTTTCTTCTGTTTGGCAGCAGTGATTTCCACTACTCTGTCTTCCAGCTCACTGATCCGTCCTTCTGCCTCACTTAGTCTACTATTGAGTCCTTCTAGTGTATTTTTCATTTCAGTTATTTCATTCTTTAATTCTGTTTGGTTTTTCTTTATATTTTCTAATTATTTGTTAAAAACGTCCAATTTCTCACTCTGTGCACTCATTCTCCTCCCAAGTTGTTTGATCATCTTTACGATCATTACTCTGAACTCTTTCCCGAGTAGATTGCCTGTCTCCACCTCACCTAGTTCTTCTTCTGGGGTTTTAAAACACCATATAATTTAGACAAAATGTCTGAATTATTTTATCTGGAGTCTCAGTAAACTAAGATTTAATTCTTTACTGAAGACATAATAATGTCAAGTACCAGTAATGCTTTTGAATTCAGGAATATTACAGTAAAATCAGTTATTAAGTATGTGCAGTCATTGGGTTATCAGAAACAAATCAAGCTTTTTGTAACACCTTTTATTCTAAGCATCATGAAACAGGATGAATGGCTCTGCATGCCTGAACTAGGTAGAGAAACAGCACAAGGTGGTTTTCTTTCTTTTCAAGGGAAGGAGAAGAAAGCACACACCGTAAATGTTCTCATTCTTCATAGGTCCCCAGAGGGAAAGAGAAGCTCCCTTTATCCCTAGCCCAAATATAAAATCATCTTATTCCAGCCAAGTGTAAAGTAAATTACAGGAGGTGCTTGCCTAGGCCAAGTTCAAATACCAGCATTTAAGAGAAGCTGCAAGCCAATCTACCCACCTTCAACAGGTTTATTCAAGGAAGAGGTAGCTTCCTGAAGCCTCAGGAAAGGAAAAGAAAAGGCATTTCTCAGCAGGTTAATAGATAGCTCTTTGATGATCAACTCTTATTTGTGTATGCACCACCATTTCTCTATGGAGAACATGCTAATTTACCATGAGCATGTGGTGGTTCACAAGGTCTTCTAAGCTGGATAGGTCTTTTTTCTTCCCTTCCTCTTCTGTTCTCTTCTCTTGTCATTTGATGACTATCTTTAGAGTTGTGTTTGGATTGCTTTTTCTTTTTTGTGTGTGTATCTATTGTAGATTTTTGGTTTGCAGGTACCATAAGGTTTTGATATAACAGTCTACATATATACAAGATTGTTTTAAGTTGCTGGCCTCTTAATTTCAAATGCATTTCCAATATCCTACATTTGTACTCTCCTCTTCTCATGATTGCTGGTTTTGATAGCATATTTGTGTATGGATGATTTCCTACCTTTATTGCATGTTTGCCTTTACCAGTGAGCTTTTCCATTTGTAATTTTCTTGTTTCTAGTTGTGTCCTTTTATTTTCTGCCTAGAGAATTTCCTTTAGCATTTGTTGTAAAGCTGGTTTGGTGGTGCCGAATTCTCTTAGCTTTTGCTTGTGTGTAAAGCTTTAAACTCCT
Organism: Physeter macrocephalus; assembly: GCF_002837175.3. Lineage (NCBI taxonomy): Eukaryota > Metazoa > Chordata > Mammalia > Artiodactyla > Physeteridae > Physeter > Physeter macrocephalus. The sequence goes on from NC_041215.1 coordinate 105,224,209, forward strand.
CTGTCAAATCTGAACGAGAGCCTTGCTGGTTAGAGTATTCTTGGCGGTAGGTTCTTCCCTTTCATCACTTTAAATACATTGTGCCACTCCCTTCTGGCCTGCAGTTTCTGTTGAAAAATCAGCTGATAACCATATGGGGATTCCCTTGTATTTTATTTGTTGCTTTTCCCTTGTTGCTTTTAATATTTTACCTTTGTCTTTATTTTTTGTCAGTTTGATTAATATGTGTCTTTGTGTGTTCCTTCTTGGGTTTATCCTGTATGGAACTCTTATCCACTTCCTGAATTTGGGTGACTGTTTCCTTCCCCAGGTTAGGGAAGTTTTCAGATAATTCCTCTTCAAATACTTTCTCAGGCCCTTTCTCTCTCTCTTCTCCTTCTGGGAACCCTCTAATGCAAATATTAGTGTGCTTGATGTTGTCCCAGAACTGTTGTCTTAAACTGTCCCCATTTCTTTTTATTCTTTTTTCTTTCTTCTGTTTGGCAGCAGTGATTTCCACTACTCTGTCTTCCAGCTCACTGATCTGTTCTTCTGCCTCATTTAGTGTACTATTGATTAATTTTAGTGTATTTTCCTTTCAGTTATTGTATTCTTCAACTCTGTTTGGTTGTTCTTTATATTTTCTAATTCTTTGTTAAAAACTTCTAATTTCTCGCTCTGTGCATCCATTCTCCTCCCAAGTTCTCTAATCATCTTTACGATCATTACTCTGAACTTATTTTGGTTAGATTGCCTATCTCCATGTCACTTAGTTCTTATTCTGGGGTTTTATCTTGTTCCTTCATCTGAAATATATTCCTTTGTGTAAATTGCTATTTGTATTTTTATGTATGTGGTAGGTTGGTTATGTTTCTCAACCTTGGAGAAGTGGCCCTCTGTAGGGGATGTCCTATGTGTCCCAGCAGTGCACTCCTCTCTTGTCACCTAAAGGCCAGGGGCCAGCTGGTCCCCGGGTAGTGTCCAGACTGAGTCTGTGGACTCCGTCTACAGGCTGCAGGACTGTAGTTTTCTTGCTTCTAGTGTATGCCTCCTGGTCGGTGAGGCTTGCCAATGCAGGGGACACAGGTTCAATCCCTGGTCTGGGAAGATCCCACATGCCACGAAGCAACTAAGCCTGTGCGCCACAACTACTGAAGCCTGTGCACAGGCTTGTGCAGGTTTCCTGCTGGGAGGGGTTGGTGACTGCTCCCTGGTGGGTGGGGCTGGGTCTTGGTCCTCTAGTGGGCAGGGTCATGTGTCAGGGCATATGTAGAGGCAGTTTTGGGTTTAGGAAGTCTTTAGGCAGCCTGTCTGCTGATGGGTGGGGCTGTGTTCCCGTCCCGGTTTGTTGTTTGGCCTGAGGCATCACAGCACTGGAGCCTGCAGGCTGTTGGCTGGGGCCAGGTCTTGGTGCCAAAATGTCTGCCTCCAGGAGAACTCATGCAAATGAATGCTCCCTGATATATCCACCACCAGTGTCTATATCCCCATGGTGGTCCACAGCTGCTCCCTGCCTCCCCAGAAGACCTCTAAGACCAGCAGGTAGGTCTGGCCCAGGCTCCTCTCATATTACTGCTTTTGCCCTTGTTCTCAGTGCATGTCAGATTTTGTGTGCACCCTTTAAGAGTGCAGTCTCTATTCCCCCTAATCCTGTGGAACTCCTGCAATCAAGGCCCACTGGCCTTCAAAGCCAAATGCTCTGGGAGCTCCTCTCCCTGGTGCCAAACCCCTGGGCTGGGGGTCCTAACATGGGGCTCAGAACTCTCCTGTGGGAGAACCCCTGTAAAATAATTATCTCCAGTTTGTGGGTCACCCACCTGGAGAGTATGGGGTTTTATTATATCTGGAGTCCGCCTCTCATACCAGTCTCGTTGTGGTTCCATCTTTATGTCTTTAGCTGTAGAGGGTCTTTTCTGGTAGGTTTTAGTTTTTTCTTTTAATTAATTAATTAATTAGCTGTGCCAGGTCTTAGTTGCGGCATACAGGTTCTGCGTTGAGGCATGCGGGATCTTTAGTTGTGGCATTCAGTATCTTTTAGTTGCAGCATGCAGGCTCTTAGTTGCGGCATGCGGGATCTAGTTCCCTGACCAGGGATCAAACCTGGGTCCCCTGCATTAGGAGTGTGGAGCCTTAACCACTGGACCACAAGAGAAGTCCCCAGTCTTTTTCAATGATGGTTATTCTGCAGATTGTTGTGACTTTGGTGTGCTCGTGAGAGGAGGTGAGCTTCAGGCCCTTCTATTCTGCCATCTTAGTTGCTCTCTCTCAACTGTGTCTTTTAAATGGTGTATTTAGACCATTTATCATTTACCAAATTTCCATATCAGTTATCAATGACATGTTGGGACTTAAGTCTGCCACTTTGTTATTTATTTTCTGTTTGTTTCCTCTATTCCTCATTCCTTATTTTCTCTTTCCTTACCTTCCTGTGGGTTGTTTGAATATTTTTTAGGATTTCACATTGGTTTATAGTTTTTCAGTACATTGTTTTGGGTTTTTTTGGTTTGTTTGTTTATTTATGGCTGCATTGGGTCTTCATTGCTGCGCGCAGCCTTTCTCTAGTTGCGGTGAGCAGGGGCTACTCTTCGCTGCGGTGTGTGGCCTTCTCGCTGAGGTGGCTTCTCTTGTTGCAGAGCATGGGCACTAAGTGCACAGGCTTCAGTAGTTGTGGCGCACAGGCTTAGTTGCTTCGTGGCATGTGGGATCTTCCCAGACCAGGGATTGAACCTGTGTCCCCTGCATTGGCAGGCAGATTCTTTTTTTTTTTTTTTAAACATCTTTATTGGAGTATAATTGCTTTACAATGGTGTGTTAGTTTCTGCTTTATAACAAAGTGAATCAGTTATACATATACATATGTTCCCATATCTCTTCCCTCTTG
>NC_041215.1:105227711-105268965 GCF_002837175.3 Physeter macrocephalus
TTTCTCCACACCCTCTCCAGCATTTATTGTTTGTAGATTTTTTGATGATGGCCATTCTGACCAGTGTGAGATGATATCTCATTGTAATTTTGATTTGCATTTCTCTAATGATTAATGAGGTTGAGCATCCTTTCATGTGTTTGTTGGCAATCTGTATATCTTCTTTGAGAAATGTCTATTTAGGTCTTCTGCCCATTTTTGGATTGGGTTGTTTGGTTTTTTGTTATTGAGCTGCATGAGTTGCTTGTAAATTTTGGAGATTAATCCTTTGTCAGTTGCTTCGCTTGCAAATATTTTCCCCCATTCTGAGGCTTGTATTTTCGTCTTGTTTATGGTTTCCTTTGCTGTGCAGAAGCTTTTAAGTTCCATTAGGTCCCACTTGTTTATTTTTTATTTTATTTCCATTTCTCTAGGAGGTGGGTCAAAAAGGATCTTGCTGTGATTTATGTCATTGAGTGTTCTGCCTATGTTTTCCTCTAAGAGTTTGATAGTGTCTGGCCTTACATTTAGGTGTTTAATCCATTTTGAGTTTATCTTTGTGTATGGTGTTAGGGACTGTTCTAATTTCATACTTTTACATATACCTCTCCAGTTTTCCCAGCACCACTTATTGAAGAGCCTGTCTTTTCTCCACTGTATATTCTTGCCTCCTTTATCAAAGATAAGGTGACCATATGTGCGTGGGTTTATCTCTGGGCTTTCTATCCTGTACCATTGATCTATATTTCTGTTTTTGTGCTAGTACCATACTGTCTTGATTACTGTAGCTTTGTAGTATAGTCTGAAGTCAGGGAGCCTGATTCCTCCAGCTCCGTTTTTCTTTCTCAAGATTGCTTTGGCTGTTTGGGGTCTTTTGTGTTTCCATACAAATGGTGAAATTTTTTGTTCTAGGTCTGTGAAAAATGCCAGTGGTAGTTTCGTAGGGATTGCACTGAATCTGTAGATTGCTTTGGGTAGTAGAGTCATTTTCACAATGTTGATTCTTCCAATCCAAGAACATGGTATATCTCTCCCTCTATTTGTATCATCTTTAATATCTTTCATCAGTGTCTTATAATTTTCTGCATACAGGTCTTTTGTCTCCTTAGGTAGGTTTATTCCTAGATATTTTATTCTTTTTGTTGCAGTGGTAAATGGGAGTGTTTTCTTAATTTCACTTTCAGATTTTTCATCATTAGTGTATAGGAATGCCAGAGATTTCTGTGCATTAATTTTGTATCCTGCTACTTTACCAAATTCATTGATTAGCTCTAGTAGTTTTCTGGTAGCGTCTTTAGGATTCTCTATGTATAGTATCATGTCATCTGGCAGGGGATTCTTAACCACTGCGCCACCAGGGAAGTCCCAGTATATTGATTTTTACAGTTTTCTCAGTGGTTGTGCTAGGTATTATAATATATTCACTTAACTTATTACAACCTACTGGTATTGATATTTTACCCCTTTGAGTGAAGTATAGACATCTTACTTCCATTTAGGCACTTTAATCCTCCCTACTTTTAAAAAATAATTGTCTGTCTTAAGTATTTCCCCTACTTACATTTCACATTACAGCAGATGGTGTTATAACCTTTGCTTCACTTATCACATATTATTTAAAAACTCATGAGAATTAGGATAGTCTCCAATATTTGCCCATTCTTATGTTTCTTTCTTTCTGTAGTTCCAATCCTTTTTCTGTTATCATTTCTTTCTTTTTAGAGAATTTCCTTTAGGCATTCATTAAGGGTATGTTTGCTATGAACAAATTCTCTTAGTTTTCCTTTGTCTGAGAATGTCTTTATTTCCCCTTTACTTCTGAATTTTTGCTGGGTATATAATTTACAGTTGCCAGTTCTTTTCTTTTCATACATGAAAAATATGGTGCCATATCCTCTGGCTTCCATTATTTTAAATGAGAAAATCACTGTCATTCAAATAGGTATTCCCTGGTAGGTTTCTATTCCCTACAGGTTTCATTGTTTCTCTCTGGCTGTTTTCAAGAAATTTTTTCTTTACTTTTTATAAGTGTAATGATGGTATGCCTTGCATTTCTTTGGGTTTATCCTCTTTGGGTTTTGCTCAGCTTCTTTATAGGTTTATGTTTTCTACCAATGTTGGGAAGTTTTCAGCCATTATTTCTTTGAATAATTTCTCCTTCTCCTTCTTCTCTTTCTCCTCCTCCTCCCTCCCCTCTCCACTTCTTCTGGGATTCTAATATGAATATTAACTATTCTGTTACTGTTCCACAGATCCCAGAAATTCTGTTTATTTTTTTTCAGTCCATCTTCATTCTGTTGTTCAGATTGGGTAAATTCTACTGATATTTTTTCAAGTTCACTACTTCTGTCCTCTGTCATTTCCACTCCACTACTGAGCCCAATGAATGAGATTTTAATTTTGGTTATTGTCTTTTCCAATTATATAATTTCCATTTGGTCTTTTTTATAACTTGTATTTCTCTGCTGATAATTTTTTGTTTTTTTTTCATTTGTTTCAAGAGAATTTATGACTGATGATGAAGCATATTTATGGTGGTTGTTTAAATTTCTTTTAGATCATTTCAACATCTGACTCATCTTGGTGTTGGCATCTGTTCATTATCTTTTCTCATTGATGTTGTGGTTTTCCTAGTTCTTTGTGTATGACAAGTGATTTTCTTTTTTTTTTTAAATATATAAATTTATTTATTTATTTTGGCTGCGGTGGGTCCTCATTGCTGTGCATGGGCTTTCTCTAGTTGCGGTGAGCGGGGGTTACTCTTTGTTGCGGTGTGTGGGCTTCTCATTGTGGTGGCTTCTCTTGCTGTGGAGCAAGGGCTCTAGGTGCGTGGGCTTCAGTAGTTGTGGATTGCAGGCTCTAGAGTGCAGGCTCAGTAGCTGTGGGGCATGGGCTTAGTTGCTCCACAGCATGTGGGATCTTCCTGGACAACGGCTCAAACCTGTGTCCCCTGCATTGGCAGGTGGATTCTTACCCACTATACCACCAGGGAAGCCCATGACAAGTGATTTTCAATCTTATCCTGGACACTTTGGATCTTATAAGACTCTGGATCTTTTGAAATATTTTTTTTAGCAGGCAGTCACTCTGTTGAGATGTATCATGGGGCCAGCCAGGTGGTTGTGCATGTTCGGCTTCCCACTAGGCTCCCCTGACACCACCCCAGCAAAAATGGGGCAGTGACTCACACTAACTTGTTGCAAACAGGTGGGATGGACATTGAACACCTCCCCCCTGCCCAGTTGGCATCTTTCCAGTGAAAGTGGGGCAGCTACTTGCATCATCTCTTGCTTCCAAGTGTGGGTGTAAGGTCATTTCTCCACTAGGCCCCTTGACAACAAGGAGTAAAAAGAGAAGCAAAGTACCATGTAGCCTGCCTCTCACCACCTAGTTTTTCCTCATTAATGCCAGGTGGGGTGGAGGCTCAGTTCACCACTGGATCCTCCTGACAGTGAAGAGGATGAAGTCTAATGCTGATTAGGACCACACTGCACAGCCTCATTAAATCTTATTGCTATTAAGTGCAGATAGGGGTGTAGCTGGCTACTGGACCCTGATGGGAGAATCATAGCATTGCCTCTTTCACCAGGCTGGGATGAAAGATCAGCTCACAGCTTAGCCCCATAACACTATCCTAGCAGGAAAATTTTGCATTACCTTGTTCTCCTGGGTAGAGATAGAAGATCAGCTGCCTGTTCAGTTCTACCACATGGGGAAATCAGAGTGCACCACCTTTTTCCCAGGGGTGGGAATGGGGGTTTGAGATAGAAGATCAACTTTCTGCTTGTACTGATACCATGTTGGTATATATGAAGGCTGTCCTTTCTTTAGTTGCCATGCCTCTCCCTAATGCTATGATAAATCTTTTTCCTTTATCCCCCATTTATCTTTTGTTTTCTTCTTCTGCATTTATTTTAAAGTGGTGAAATTTTGTATATCAATTACGTAAATTGTGTGTGTGTGTGTGTGTGTGTGTGTGTGTACATATCTGTGTGTGTTTCTAACAAAGAAATATACCTATCATTTGCAGGGTTTTAGCTGAGTTCAATAACCCTCCCCCTATATAGGTCTTGACTGCCCTCAGTCTAGATCCTTGAGGGGTTATAACATGCAGTTCCCCACGTCCACAGGTGGCCTTTGGCCTTGGCTGCAGGTGATCTTATAGGAAGTGAGGAGTGTAGTATCCCTGGGAGTAGGAAAATATAGAGTATACTTGTGAGCATTTGCCTAACACTACCAACACCTTTAGGGGAAAGTCACAGAGCACTTGGTAGACAGAAACTATTAGTGGTAACGGAATAAGCCAAAAAACCACATGGCTTAAACATAAACAAAATACAACACCTATCAGTTGACTACTTTGTACCACCGTGTTAGGTGTCAGAAGATAGAACGATGAGTGGGACAAATACCTTGCCCCAATCTAGTAAAGACAATGGTCACATGATCAGTTGTAAAGGATATTGCTGTGGTGGTAATGTGACAAATCACCTAAGATGCCATAGTTAATATGTAGTCAAGACCAATCTTAAGCCACCTGACAGATCATCTTAATCTGTCAGTGCTCTTTGCTGATGCATACTGTACTTTGTAAACTTATCTCCTTTATACCAATTATGTTACTGTAATATAATGGTTTACTCCAGGTAAGTCTTTTCCTGCACCTGGCTATAAGGTCTTTGAAGTCAACAGCTACATTCTTTTCATTTTTGTATCCACAGTACCTGGCACATAGTAGGTACTCATTCAAAAAGTATTTGTCAATTGTCTAGGTTCCAGACATTGTTCTAGATACTGAGAATACAAGACACACAAACTCTTAGCTCTCAAGATGCTTACATTATGGTAAAGAAGATGAACAACTATGATTAAAGACCTTAGTACTCTGTCATTTAGCGGATGGCTTGTACTTTACTTAGGAGTCTCTAAGTGAGTCCCTTGGAGACCCTTAGGGCTGCATATTTTTGATAAATTTGTCTTTGTCAAAATAGTTTGAGTTGGAATAGACATAAAATCTTCATTTCTCTAGCTCATTGGTCTTTTCACAATATGAATTGCTTGAATGGTCCTGGGAATGTCATGCTATTAGGGTTCAGTTCAATTCAACCAACACAATATAAGTTGGCAAAGCACTGGTAAGTATTTTACATGTATTATTGGATTGGCCAAAAAGTTCGTTCGGGTTTTTCCATAAAATGTTACGGAAAAACCTGAATGAACTTTTTGGCCAACCGAATATCTCACTGAATCACACTTTTGGTTAAAAAGGCCTTTCATTACCCATATCTACCCTCCCTCTCCTGCCCCAGGTCCCTGTTAGGTACATTCTTCACAGGATGCTTCCAAGGTACCCTGTGCACTCATCTAGTATTATAGATGTATTATAATTCCCCACTTTCTGTCAGCCACATTCACTAATACATTTTTAGTTATTCAAGGTCAGGTGGGCAGGAGAAGGTGGTTGATCATATGCATTCTAGGCCCAAATTCCAACTCCCTTATCTAATCTTACTGAGCCTCAGTTTCCTCATCTGCAAAACATATAAAATAACAATGCCTACTTTGTTATAAGGATTAAATAAAATGATGCACATAAAAAGCTTATCAATATGGTACCCATCTATAGTATATCATTGTTAATGATTTTTAGCATGGTACCTGCTATATAGTAGGTATAATATATGCTAGCTAGGGTGAAGTGTGTATTTAAAATTATTAGTGTTACTATAATAAATAGTGATAATATTATTCCTTCTAGGAATAGTAGTGAGGAGTGAGGATATTACATGAGATCGATATATTAATAATCCTGTAAGAGATACTGTAATGCTATAATGATATTTATATATACTAAAGGCACTTGATAATTATGAACTTGATCACAATCTAATGAGTCGAAATTATTTATTTTAGCTTAAACTAATTATCATATTCAGTCCATTCTAGTCCTTTTTGGGTTCATTTATAAGCCAGGCTTGTTGCTAGTAGTAGGATTAGGAATAGTGCTATAACAAGTATTGTTTTTAGATTATTTGCTTGGGATGCTCAGGATAAAGGTAAAAACGAGGTCAATCTCTAAGTCAAAGAGAAGAAATGTTATAGCTACTAAGAAAAAACTTATGGAAAAGGGTAAGCATGCTGATCCTATGGGATCAAATCTCCCACTCATAGGGACTTGTTTTTTCTGTATAAATATTTAATTGAGGGAGTCAGAATGCAGTAAATACAAGTAGTGAGGCTAGTGCTATACTTGTAATTAGTATCATTTATAAGATTTATTATTCTTTTTCAGATTATACCAAATTGATAAGAAGTCAATGTAGTATTTAATACTAAAAGGATAAGATCCTCATCAGTAAATAGAGACATAAAGGAACAGTCATACTACATCTACAAAATGTCAATATCAGGCAGTGGCTTCAAAGCTGAAGTGATGATTGTAAGTGAAGTGGAATTTTAACTGGCCTAAGAAGCAGACGACTAGGAAAGTAGAGCCAATAATTATAGGCAGACCATGGAATCCTGTAGCTATGAAGAAAGTTGAGCCATATACCCTGTCTGAGATTGTAAAAAGTGTTTTGTAGTACTCTGAGGCCTGTAGAAGTGTAAAGTATACACCTAAGGTAATTGTAATAAAAAGAGCTTGGAGTATATGTTTACAGTTTCCTTCTATAAGGCTGTGGTAGGCTCAGATGATGGATACTCCAGAAGCTAATCAGACTGAGGCATTAAGGTGTGGCACTTCTAGTGGATTTAGAGGACGGATACCTGTTGGTGGTCAACATCCACCTAATTCAGGTGTAGGAGCAAGACTTGATTGATAGAAGGCTCAGAAAAAGCCAGTAAAAAAGAGGACTTCTGAAATAATAAATAGGATTATTCCATACTGAAGTCATTTTTGAACAACTGGTGTATGGCGGCCTTGGAAATTTCTTTCTCAGACAATATCTTGTTATCATTGGTATACTGTTAAGGTATTAGTTTATAGGCCTAATGATAATAATATTATTGAATTAAAGTGAAATCAAATTACTAGGCCTGATGTTATTAGAAGGGCTGAGAGAGCTCCTGTAAGGGGTCAGGGACTGGGATTTTCTATGTGATATGGGTTTGGTGGGTCATTATGTGTTGTCATGTAAGTAAAGACTTACTAGTAAGGTGAATACGTAAGCTTGAGCTACGGCAACGGCAAATTTGAGCATAGTAAGTAAAACAAGAATAATAAATGTAATGAGGGCTGTCGTGGTACTAATATTTAGTAGTGCTAGAGTTGTTCCCCTAATTAAATGAATTAATAGATGTCCTGCTGTAATGTTAGCTGTTAATTATACAGCTAAGCCTATTGGTTGAATAAAGAGGAACTGGTGGTCGTTGTGGTAAAAAATGGGCTAAGGATGCTTTTGTTTTATGGCAGAAACCAGTAATTACAGTTCCTGCTCACAGAGGGACTGCTATACCTAAATTTATTGAGAGTTGTATAGTGGGTGTAAATGAATGGGGTAAGAGTCCTAGTAAATTCGTTGATCCAATAAATAGGATAAGTGATATTAGTGTTCAGGTCTGTCCTTTGTGGTTGTGAATAGCTATTAATTATTTCAATGTAAGTTGGACTAATCATTGTTGGATAGAAATCATGCAGTTGTTGATTAGTTGGTTAGGTGTGGGGAATAAAATACTTGGGAATATAACGATTAATACAACAACAGGAAGTTCTAATATTGTTGGGTTAATGAAAGAGGCAAATAAATTTTCGTTCATTTTGTTTCTCAAGGGGTGAGTTGTTTTTGTGTTTTAGTATATTTTAACTCTGGGTTTGAAGCATAAATATATTTTAAATTTTTTAGTTGGAATATAATGAATAGAACTAGATTATTGATAAAATAGTAATAAACCATGTTGATGTGTCTAGTTGTGGCATATCATTAAGGGTAGATTTAACACCCAGTCTTTAATTTAAAAGGTTAAAGCTAATTAGCTTCTTAATGAATTTATAATATTGATGCGGATCATTTCTTGAAGTATTTAAGTGGAATGAATTCAAGGACGACATGCGTGAAGCTATGATTAGATCCACAAATTTCTGAGCATTGTCCATAATATAGGCCTGGTGGTGTTGATATAAGGGTTGTTTGATTTAAGTGTCCTAGAATGGCATCTGTTTTTAGGCCTAATGAAGGAATAGCTCATGAGTGTAAAACATCTTCGGAAGAAATTAATATTCGGATTGTTATCTCTATGGGTAGAACTACTTGGTTATCTACTTCTAATAATTCCAGCTCTCCTGGTTTTAGATCTGATGTACAAATCATATATGAGTCGAAATTTAAGTCTTCATAGTCTGTGTATTCGTAACTTCAATATCATTGGTGTCCTATAGTTTTTATAGTCAGAGAGGGATTATTAATTTTGTCTATCATTTAAAGAATTCATAGTGATGGCAAGGGAATTAAAATTAAGATGATGGCTGGTAAGATTGTTCAAATTGTTTCCACTTCTTGTGCGTCTATTGTGTTGTATGTCTTAGCTTAGTTGTTAATATGAGTGAAATAATAAATAGGACTAAGGAGCTAATTAAAATATGATTATTAATGTGTGATCATGGAAGTGTAGAAGTTCTTCTATAATAGGTGATGTTGCATTTTGAAAGCCTAAGTTGAAAAGGATATGCCATAGAGATATATAGGTTTTCACCTATAACTTAACTTTGACAAAGTTATGTAAATTTTACTAATATCTCACTTATCGAGAAAGACATAATGGTATTGGCTTGAAACCAGTAAAAGAGGGTTTGATTCCTTTCTTTCTTATTTAGTTACTTTAACATAAGTAGGTTCTTCAAATGTGTGATATGGTGGAGGACATCCATGTAATCATTCTAGGTTTGTAGTGGTTAGCTCTACTATTGAGACCTCTCGTTTTGATGCAAATGCTTCTCGTTTATAAAAATTATTAATTATAAAAATTATAAAGATTATAAAAATTATTAGTATCACTGCTGTTAGTGAAATGAATGAACCTATTAGTGAAATACTGTTTCATGTTGTGTATGCATCAGAGTAGTAGGAATATCATTATGGTATTTCAGATAGACCAAGGAAGTGTTGTGGGAAGAAAGTTACATTTACGCCTACAAATATAATTACAAAATGAATTTTTGCTCATGCTAAGTGTGTAGCCTGTGAATAGTGGGAATCAATGTATGAAGCCTCCTGTAATGGCGAATACTGCTCCTATTGATAGTACATAATGGAAATGGGCAACTACACAATACACATCATGAAGAACGATTTCTAGGGATGAGTTGGCTAAAATGATTCCTGCTGAACCACCTGCTATAAAAAGGAAAGTAAAGCCTAGGGCTCATAATATAGCAGGGGATCATTTGATATTACCCCTGTGAAGAGTTGCCAGTCAGCTAAGTACTTTTACTCCTGTACGAATAGCGATAAATGTAGTAGCTGATGTAAAATATTCTCGTGTATCAACATCTATGTGTAAACATATAATGGGCTCATATGATAAACCGTAAAAAGCCTATAGATGTCATAGCTCATGCTATGCCCATATACCCATATACTATGCCTCAAAGGCTCTTTTTTTTCCTGAATAATAAGTTACAATATGTGAGATTATTCCAAATCCAGGTAAGATAAGAATGTAAACTTCAGGGTGACCAAAAAATCAGAACAGGTGTTGATAAAAGAATCAGGTCTCCTCCTCCTACAGGGTCGAAAAAGGTTGTATTTAGATTTTGGTCTGTTAATAGTATGGTAATTTCAGCTGCTAGTAATGATAATAATAGTAATACAGCTGTAATTAGGACAGATCACACAAATAATGGTGTTTGGTACTGAGATATAGTGGGTGGTTTTATGTTAATAATTGTGGTAATAAAATTAATAGCACCTAGAATTGAAAAAACACCTGCTAAATATAAGAAAAAAATTGTAAGATCAACTGAAACTCCTCATGAGCTAAGTTTCTGGCTAGAGGTGAGTATACAGTTCAGCCTGTATCTGCACCAGCTTCTACCACTGATGATGCGAGTAAGAGTAAGAAGGAGGGTGGAAGTAATCAGAAGCTTCTGTTGTTCGCACGAGGGAAGGCTATATTGGGTGCTCCAATTATCAGTGGAACTAACCAGTTTCTGAAGCCTCCAATTATAATAGGCATAACTATGAAGAAAATTATTACGAATGTGTGGGCTGTTACAATTACATTGTAAATTTAATAATCCCCAAGTAATGCTCCAGGTTGACCTAATTCAGCACCAATTAGTAGGCTTAAGGAAGTACCCACTATCCCAGCCCAAGCACCAAATAATAAGTACAAGGTGCCGTTATCTTTATGATTGGTTGAGCATCATCAGCGGTTTATGAACATAGGTAAAATGGCTGAGTAAGCATTAGACTGTATATCTAAAGACAGAAGTTGAGTCCTCTTTTTGCCAAGTCCTGTGGTGAATTAAACATACTGAACTGCAAATTCAAAGAAGCAGCTTCAATTCTGCTGGGGCTTCTCCCGCCTTTTTTTTTTCCTGATGGCGGGAGAAGTAGATTGAAGCCAGCTGACTAGGGTATTTAGCTGTTAACTAAAATTTCGTGGGAATGAAATCCCACCAATCACGTGAGGATTTAGCTTAACTAAAGTGTTTGATTTGCATTCAATTGATGTAGGATAGAGTCTTGCAATCCTTATTATACAGGAATTAAGTAAATTATACCTGCTTAGGGCTTTGAAGGCTCTTGATCTATATTAACCTAAATTCCTATTCCAGCACTGAAAGGATTGGTGTAAGGGGTAAAATAATGTAGATATTACAGTTATTATTGGTAGAAAAGTTGTTTGTTTTATATATTCAAACGGTCATTTTATTTTTATGTTATTGACTGATGATAATATGGTAGTGATGTAGAATATGTAAGTTGTATGGAGAAATATAGGTTAAGCAGTGCTGTGATAGCTATTAGTGTGGGTAAAATAATGTTCTTTTTTGTTGTTGTTGTTATTTCTTGAATAATTACTCAATCCTGATAGTGATGGGATGCCTCCTATTGATAATAGAATGGTGAGGATAAGAGTTGTAATGATGGGTATTTTGTTTCGTGTGTGATAATGATAATGTAGTGGTGGCTGTGCTGTGAATGAGTAATGCGAATATAGTGAGTTATTTTTTAAAATTAATTAATTTATTTTTGGCTGTATTGGGTCTTCGTTGCTGCACACGAGCTTCTAGTTGCAGCAAGCGGGGGCTACTCTTTGTTGAGGTGCACGGGCTTCTCATTGCGGTGGCTTCTCTTGTTGTGGAGCACGGGCTCTAGCCACGCGGGCTTCAGTAGTTGTGGCGGGCGGGCTCAGCAGTTGTGGCTAGCGGGCTCTAGAGCACAGGTTCAGTAGTTGTGGCACATGGGCTTAGTTGCTCCACGACATGTGGGATCTTCCCGGACCAGGGCTCGAACCCGTGTTGCCTGCATTGGCAGGCAAATTCTTAACCACTGCGCCACTAGGGAAGCCCAGTGAGTGTTATTATAATGTAAATTAGTAGGTTGAGGATTGTTAGAGATGGATTATATAATATGATAGCTGTTATTCATCCTATGTGAGCGATTGATGAGTAAGCTATGACGTTTCGTAGTTGCATTTGATTTAGTCTGCCTCATCCTCCAATTATGACTGCTAGTGTGGATATGATTAGTAGTAAGTTGAGGTTAATGGATGGTGAAATTTGGTATAATACGGATAGTGGTGCATGTTTTTGTCATGTTAATAGAATTAAGCCTGCTGTTAGTGAAATGCCTGTGTGACTTCAGATACTCAAAAGTGGAATGGGGATAGTCCTAATTTTATGACTAGAGCTATTGTAATGATTATTGATGCTGTTGGATTAAAGATTTTTGTAATGGTTCATTGACCAGAATACAGTATGTTAATGATGACAGCTATTATAAGTAATATTGATGCGGTGGCCTATGTTAAGAAATATTTAGTAGATGCTTCTATGGCTCATGGGTTAAAGTTTTTTTATTAGAATAGGGATGATAGCTAATATATTTCAAACCCAATTCAAATAAGTATCAGTGTGAACTAGTTATTTCATTATGGTCCCTGAAATAATGGTTATTAAGATAATGATAAAGATAATGGGATTTTCATTTTCAGGGTATGGGCCCAATAGCTTATTTAGCTGACCTTACTATAGAATATAGTGTAATGTGGTAGCACGAAGAATTCTGAATTCTTAAGGGGTAGGTTCAATTCCTATAATTCTAGAATAAGAGGATTTAAACCTCTATTATTTACTCTATCAAAGTAACTTTTTTTTTTTTTTTTTTTTTTTGTGGTATGCGGGCCTCCCTCTGCTGTGGCCTCTCCCGTTGCGGAGCACAGGCTCCGGACGCGCAGGCTCAGCGGCCATGGCTCGCGGGCCCAGCCGCTCCGCGGCATGTGGGATCTTCCCAGACCGGGGCGCGAACCCGGTTCCCCTGCATCGGCAGGCGGACGCGCAACCACTGCGCCACCAGGGAAGCCCCAAAAGTAACTTTTTTATCAGACATATTTCTTATGTTTGTGAAGGGATGCTTGACGTTATGATAGGTAGTGAAACGTGTCATATACACAGGGCTAGTGTTAGTGATAGATAATTTTTCAAAGTAGATGTATGAGTTGATCATATCAGAATCATGGGTAGGGTGCTTGAATGCATAAGGAGATTGTTAATAGTAGTGTTTTGATAATAAAACTGGTTGTGTATAGTTCTAGTGTATGGGGATCATGGAATGCTCCTAGAAATAGGATTGTTGTGAAAATGTTTATGATGATGATGTTGGCATATTCTGCTAGGAAAAATATAGCAAATGGGCCTGCTGCATATTCTATGTTAAAGCCAGATACAAGTTCTCATTCTCCTTCTGTAGATCGAAAGGGGTTCGATTAGTTTCTGCTAGGGTGGAAATAAATCATATTATGGCTAGAGGTCATGATGTAAAAATTATTCAGATGTTCTTGTGTGGTGTTGAGAGTTGAGAGGGTGAAGGATCCATTTATTAAAAGGACTGATAAAAGGATAATTGCTAGTGTTACTTCATATGAAATTGTGTCACTGCTCATAGGGCTCCAATTAGAGCATATTTTGAATTAGAAGCTCATCCAGATCATAGAATGGAATAGATGGCTAGGCTTGACATAGCTAATATGAATTATACTCCTAGATTTATGTCGATGAGAGGGTAAGGTATAGGTAGCAGGATTTATGGTTAGGTCTAAGGTTAGAGCTAGGATTGGTGCAAGAATAAATATGGAGATGGAAGATGTAGCTGGTTGTAGTGGTTCTTTAATGAATAGTTTGACTGCATTGGCAACAGGTTGTAATAGGCCATATGGTCCAAAGATGTTTGGTCCTTTTCAAAGTTGCGTGTAACTTAATACTTTTCATTCAATTAATGTGAGAAATGCCACAGCTAGAAGAATTGGGACCATGAGTATCAAGATGTTAATTATAAACATTTTGTTAGGGAGAAGAGTTGAACCTCTGTTTATAAAGGTTTAAGTTTTATGCAATTACCAGGCTCTGCCACCCTAACAAACCCTGTTCTTGGGTAGTACATTTATAAAATAAATTAAGATCATATCATTAACTGATTTTAAGGCACTTTTGTAAAGTAGACCTTATTTCTCTTGTCCTTTCATACTGGGAGAAATATATAATAGATAGAAACCAACCTGGATTACTCTGGTCTGAACTCAGATCACATAGAACTTTAATTGTTGAAAAAATGAAACTTTAATAGTGGTTACACCATTGGGATGTCCTGATCCAACATCAAGGTTGTAACCTCTATTGTTGATATGAACTCTAGAATAGGATTGCACTGTTATCCCTAGGGTAACTTGTTCCATTGATCAATTTTTGGATCAATAAGTGATAAGATATTTTGACTAGTTGGTGTAGATTTTAATCACTTGCAGGCTTTTTTGTCCTCCAAGATCACACCAACCAAAATTGTTAACCCATAATGAAACTTGTTATCCCTTGCTGGTTTAGTTTGGTTTTTTGGGGGTGTTAATAAATGAAAGTTCCATAGGGTCTTCTCGTCTTATTTTATTATTCCTGCCTCTTCAAGGGAAGGTCAACCTCACTGATTAAAAGTAAGAGACAGTGAAATCCTCCTGTGGCCATTCATACACGTCCTTATTTAGAGAACAACTGATTATGCTACCTTTGCATGGTCAGGATACCGTGGCCATTTAACAGATGTCACTGGGCAGGCTGTGCCTCTACTATTAGTTATGCTAGAGGTGATGTTTTTGGTAAACAGGCAGCGTTTGTGTTTGCCAAGTTCCTTTTACTTTTTAAAATCTTTCCTTAAGTGCATGCCTGCATTGGGTTAACAGTATATTATAATAAGTAATTTAATGTTGATTTAGATTTATTTACTGTTAATTTTCAGTACAGTATCAGTTACTGATGTAAGCTTATGCAGGGAGAAATATTTCTTGTTACTCATATTAACGTCATTGCTTCTATTGGTTAATAATTAGTCCAGTATTAAACTAGGAGTTGATTTGCTTGTTGTTGTTATTAAGGTAAATATATTGTTGAGCTTGAACACTTCCTTAATTGCTGGCTGCTTTTAGGCGAACTATGGTGTTGTTTTTACTCTCTAGATAAGGTTGTACCCTACTTCTAAAAAGCTGTACCTTTTTAGATTAACATTTAAATATACATTACAATTTATAGTTTTTTAGGTAATTTTTAAAGTTGAACTAAGATTCTTTTTCTGGACAACCGGCTATCACCAGGCTCATTAGGCTTGTCACCTCTACTTATAAATCTTCTCATTATTCTGCCACATAGATGAGTTTGTTCTAATAAACTGTTCATAAATAGCTTGTCTGGTTTCAGGGTATTTTTTTTGGTTAAATTTTTTTTTTTTTTTTTGGTGGTATGCAGGCCTTCCTCTGCTGTGGCCTCTCCCGCTGCGGAGCACAGGCTCCGGACGCGCAGGCCCAGCAGCCATGGCTCACGGGCCCAGCCGCTCCGCGGCATGCGGGATCCTCCCATACCGGGGTGCGAACCCAGTTCCCCTGCATTGCGCCACCAGGGAAGCCCTTTTGTTAAATATTTACTAGTTAAATCATTATGCAAATGGTATAAGGGGTAAGCTTTGCTTTTTACTACTTTTAATGCTTCTTTCATCATTCCTTTACGGTACTTTCTCTGTAGCGCCAAAAGATTTTAAAATTTCTATTTCCTATACTTTAACTATTAGGTTAATGGTTTATTTGATTTGCTTGTGGTAATTAAAATTGTGGGAGGTTTGGGTTACAGTTAGTTCAAAGTATTCATAAATTATGAAATCTCCTGGGTGGTAAACTAGGTGCTTTATTTAAGCTATGCTTTGATTTGTCCAAGCACACTTTCCAGTATGCTTACCTTGTTACGAATTGTCTCCTCTCATATGATTAGTATTTGTTAATAGATTATAGAGGATTATTTTAATACTTGAGAAGGGTGCTGGGTGGTGTGTGTGTGCTTCATAGCCTTATTCAGTTAAGCATTCTTTTCTTTATTTACTACTAAATCCTCCTTTTTTAAAAAAAAATTTATTCATTTATTTTGCCTCTGCCAGATCTTAGTTGTGGCATGCGGGATCTTTAGTTGTGGCATGAGGGATCTTTTAGTTGCAGCATGTGGGCTCTTAGGTGCGGCACTCAGACTTCTTCGTTGAGGCATGTGTGTGCGATCTAGTTCCCCAACCAGGGATCGAACCTGGACCCCTGCATTGGGAGCACACAGTCTTACCCACTGGACCACCAGGGGTGGTCTGTTATAGAACAAGCTCCTCTAGAGGGATATGAAACACTGCCAACTTCTTTGAGTTTTAAGCTGCTGCTAGTAGTACTCTGGTGAATAATTTTGTCATTGTAATTATTTGAGTTTAGGGCTAAGCATAGTGGGGCATCTAATCCCAGTTTGAGTCTTAGCTGTCATGTAATCAGGAAATATTAAAGTCACTGGTAGTTTATTTTAGCTATGGCTTTTTATGGCTTAGTTAGAATTTAACTTTTTGAAAACTTATTCTGTCACATGCTTTATGCAGGTTTTCTATTAATTTGGGTTTATCATATGACCGCGGTGGCTGGCACGAAATTTTCCAACCTTGGATAATATAACTTAGTCGAAGTTGCGTTTACGGCTTAATTTTTATCACTGCTGTTTCCTGTGAGGGTGTGGTTGAGCAAGGCATTATGAGCTACTATTGTAGTGTGCTTGATGCCTGCTCCTTTTAATCTTTATGATTTACAGGGCATTCTAACTGGGGTGTGGATGCTTGCATATGTAATTTTATTAAAAACTAACAGAAAGGCTAGGACCAAACCTATGTGTTTATGGAGTTAGTAAACTCATCTAGGTATTTTCAGTGCCTTGCTTTAAGTCTTAAGCTGCATTAACAGGCTGAGTTTGTATGTATGATTATGTGGTAATGTGTAATATGATTAATTTGTGTATTTTATATTAGATTTAGTGTTGAATTTTAAAATTTATTTTAATAAAAGTGGCTGATAAATCTAGGGAGATGTCTGTCTATATAAGTGGTATGTATCTACGTAATTCATTGGTATGATTAGGGTTTATTTTACTTGAGTATTGAAATGTCTGTGTTTTGTTGGATCGATTAATTAAATTCTATATATTTGTATGTTTCTGACCTTGTTTGGGGGGTTTGGTAGGGTGTTATAGGCATATGGAGCATAGGGCTTAGTGGGGGGTAAGGGGATTTGTTAAGCAGGGCATTTACCTATTTAATAAATGTGTATGTGCGTGTAATTATGTACATGTACGTGCACATGTACGTGTGTGTAATTTCCTTTTGTCCTGTAACCATTGACTGAATAACACCTTACGGTTGATGATGTTGGTTAATAATATTCAATTAAGTCTGGCTACAATTTATTTGACTTTGTTAAGTCCTCAGATGGTCATAGCCGAGTCACAGCATCCCTTAAAAATTAAAAAATACCAAATACATGAACCACAGTTATGTGTGAGCATGGGTTGATTAGTCATTAGCCCACTGAGATGTCTTATTTAAGGGGAAAGGGTGGGCGATTTTAGGTGAGATGGTCCTGAAGTAAAAACCAGATGTCTGATAAAGTTCATTAATAGAAACCCCTACAAGTCATGGGCCCTGAGCGAGAAGAGGGACACATGCTAAGTGGGCTGATGGTTTCACGTGGCTTGCTGATTAAGCTTGTGATCTATTGGATATGATATGCATGTTGACTGGAATTGATTTGACTTAATTTACTACGTACTATTAATACTATTATGTTCTATGTAATATCAATAATATAATATACATGCTTATAAGCATGGGGCAGATAATTAATGCACAATTACACATATCATGTATTATGTATATATAATATGTATGTACCTATATACGTGGATATATACCATATGCATGAAATACATTAGCTATTTATGGGAGGGGAAAATGTTATTTTAATACTGACATGGTACTTTAAGATTGTGGAAATGTCCCATAACAATTATCAGGGAATAGTTTAAGTAGAGTTTCAGCTTTGGGTGCTGATGGTGGAGCTTGAGCTTTTTCCTTGAGTCCTAGGGAGATATATTATTCTCCTTTTATGGTTTACAAGACCAGGGTAATAAATATACTACAAAGACTCTTCATTTTAGGAGATTATTTTCAATAATGCTAGCTACTGGTATTAGCACTAGAATTAAAAAGAAGTATAAGATGGATGCTAGTTGTCTGGTAATAATGAAGGGGTGTTCTATGCGTTGTACTCCAATTCATGTTAATGTTAGTAGATCTGCTACTAATACTCAGAATAGGTACTGGCTAAGAGGTCAGAATGTTATACTTCGTTGTTTGGATGTGTGGAATATTGGAATGAATGCTAGAATTAAAATTGAGAAGATTAGGGCTAGTACGCCTCCTAGTTTGTTGGGAATTGATCGTAGGATTGCATATGCGAATAGGAAATATCATTCTAGCTTAATATGGGGTGGTGTGTTGAGAGGATTTGCTGGAATATTGTTGTCTGGATCTCCTAGCAGGGCGGGTGAGAATAATTCTAGTATTAGTAATGCTAGGATTCGTTGTAAAGTGCCTAAAATATCTTTGGCTGTATAATATGGATGAAACGGAATTTTATCTATGTCAGATAGATTCCTGTGGGGTTATTAGAGTCTGTTTCGTGAAGAAATAGAAGATGGATGGCTGCTAGGGCGGCGATAATAAATGGAAGAATAAAATGGAAGGTGAAAAATTGTGTGAGGGTTGCTTCATCTACTGAAAATCCGCCTCAGATTCATTCAACTAGGTTTGTTCCCATTTAACCTCCAGCGAATAGTGAAGGGACTGGTGCCAGAATTCAAGTCTTCTGATTCAAAATCTTGTACTCTTTCTATAACAGTATGATGCCTGGTAGATTTATGCCACTCCTTTCCTAAATAAATTTTAGGCCAGTAATCAGATAGGATTTTTGTGCTATCTTTAGATGAATAAGCCTGGAAGAAGTAGTTTGAATATCAAAACATTAACATTTCCAGGACATTTTAATGGCTTATTGGTACAACTGGATTGAATATTAGAATCCTGGACAATTGGGATTTCTGTCTTTAAAGTGACTAAACCCGTTTGCGTGTAGTCCAAGACATTCTTATATCAAATTCTACTCCCTACAAAATGGTATTAGCATGGGGTTTCAATGTCTTGGATTAAGGAGTCAGTCATTAAAAATTATGAGGAAAAGTACTGACAATTCTTTTAGGGCTTAGAATCTTCTCCCCTGTGTGAGCATGGTTCATACCTACTGAGTGCAAAATATGAAGTAGACCAAGTTTTCCTTTCTCTTCTCGCCTTTCATCTCAGTGTTTCTTTCTTGCCCGATCCTTATCCCAAGCCACACAACCCTTGTTCCATTTCTGAAATACTGCTGTTAGCCTGGCATGGCATTTAGACAGCTGAATCTTGAACAACTGAAAATTCTCAAGGTGTAAAAAAAAGGAATCCAGTATAGTTAATTGCAAATATTAATGGAAAACTGGGACGAGGAGAATGGCTTCTTTAAAATTGTTCATGTCACAACAGCTGGGCAAAGATAGTCTATGCTTTCCTGGTGCTATTGTGAGTTGCCCATTAAACAATAGCCATTTTGGGAGAGGCAGAAGAATTAAATACTATAAACTGCTGAAGTTAATGTTATATTTATATTGCTTTATAATAATTTATAAATTTATAATAAACTATGATAAATAATATAAATAAAATTTACTTATAATAAATTCACAAATTCACAATAATAAAGTATATGCTTTCTTTATGACAGAATATTCAGTAAAAATTAACTTAAAACAATGTAAAATGTTAACAATGGTTTTTAAAGGATATATCAATCTACTTACTGATTTTCCTTTTCTATTTGTATTTTTCTGTCCATAGGCCTTATCTTGCATTAACTCATCTGAAAAAGAATGAAAAAATGATATAAATAAGTTAGCACTTGTGGCATTTGACAAGCATGTTCTTCAGACATGTGTCGAATGACTATGTAGCATAGCAGTTAAGGGCACAGGCTCTGGACCCAGACTGCCTAGACTCAAATAGTCTCTGCAACTAACTAACCATCTAAATTTGGACAAGTTATCTTGCCTCTCTCTGTCTCAGTTTCGTCATCTGTCAAAGGGTAAAGATCCTCTCTCATAGAATTGTGTGATTTAAAGGGCTAAAGCATCTAATACTGTGTCTGGGACATAATAAGCACAAATGAATGGAAGTTTTGCTGTTATTATTACCATCGTTACTACTCCCTCTATTCTGACCCCTGACACACTGCACCCTTGGGTCTGTCATCTAGTAACTCTGACTACTAATTTGAATAGCATTGTTAAAATACATAAAGTTATTAAAGTTAAATGTCATCATGCACCATACTTTATATACATCAAAGATTGTCTTGTAGTCAGATTATAGTCAATGTATTGAATACTTCTACTTTTCTGGCTCTTAATGTCAGTTCAAAAAATGAAGTAAAAACTAAAAAAAATATCGCCATTGCACTCTAGGTGGTTCTGAATGTTTTTGTGGCTGTTAAAGATTAGGCAACTTGTCAGAGCTATGCTTGACTGCATGTTTAAAAGATTGCTTTTACTAATCCTTCTTGGAGCCTCATTTTAGCCTATCCTCTAGCAGTCATTTGGGTAATCTTCCATCATTCATTTGCTATACATACCCAACTCTGTAAAGCTGTGTGGACAGACAGTCTACATTCTAGATACATTTCATGAATAATTCTATATTTCCTTAATTCAATTCATGACCCTAGAGACGACTCTTATGTAATAAACTTAAAGAATTTATAAAAGTATGGAGTGGAACGACCATATTCTTCAATAAATTGTGGTGCTAGGCTAAAAATATGTGCATATATATCAGGAGTCAGAGGGGATCTATGAAAGTAGCTCCAAAGGAACTGGGCTAGGCATATGCCTCTAATTTGCTTAAAGGTAATGATAATTCAAGGAATTTAGCAAGAGTGCTGAACCTAACTAAATAAACTTTAATATACGCATTTTATCTTATTTTATATTATTTTATAGAAGAATTAGGTTAATTATATAAGACTGGTCTACATAAATAAACTGAAGAGTGTAATGCAAAGTATAATAAAATCATTTAAAATATATATTTAGGAATCTTGAATCGTTTTTAAAAGGCTCTGTTCAGATATAAATTTAGGAATATAGCCTTTTAGAGAAATAGGAGACCAAATAGTCTTAAAACCATCTTTCTTCTCATTTTAAAAATGAGAAAAAAATCCAGAAAAGTTATGACCTGCCCAAGAGCAAATAGGAGTGAACAATAAGAAAATAAGCCCTGTTTTCCTCCCTAAGCATTTACTTTTTAAAAGATACACCATAGATGTTCTTTCCAATTCTGTATTTGATTTGACACTGCTTATAAAGGCTCTTTACTCTTCAGAGGAGATTGGACCACTGGCTTGTTTCACAGACTTCTTTTACAGAATTGTCAAACTACTCAGCCTTTCCATGGCTCAGTTGCCTCATCTATAAAACTAGTATAATAGTGTCAACCTAACAGGGTTGTATTTATGAAGATTAAATAAATTAATATATGTGAAATGTCTACAGAGTTATGAAGATTATAAGGCAATATAAGGAAACTGCAAGGGAGTACTGAAATATTTATTCTTAGTATCTAGTTCCATTCTTTAATTTTTAAAATGGAAAAATTGAGGCTTTTATAAGACAAGTGGTTGCCTAAGGTCCAGAGCTAATTAGTGGCAAGGCAGGGGTGAGATCCGGTTTACCACCTCAACAATATTTTCTATTATTTGATACACTATTTCCCCTTTTCAAGCAATAGTCAGAAATAATAAAATAAGGAGCTTGCTTGCTGTTCTAGCAGATTTACTCCTAAAGTTCTTTTATGATTAGAAGACTCCAAAGCATATTAGAATGAAAGTTTTGGAGGTATCATATTATGGGTACCCTCTTATTACTCATGAATGTTATTCCAAATGGTTACTTTCTCTTCTAAAAGAAATAGTAATTCAGGTGTACTTTAAATTTTTCCTGACATTTAAAGTATTCCTGGAACTGACATCCTTTGTTCTAAAATAGCTTCCTGTACCCCAATATATATTCTTAGAACTGTTATTATTGCATAGAACAGATGTATAAATACATATCCATATGTAAGTATATGGATAAATACAAACACATATATGGCTAAAACATTAATTTGTAATAATTTTCTTTCACAACATTCAACTATTCAAGATAAGTCAAATTTCCCTTTTGGGGACTTTCTTCTAAAAATACACTTCTCAGTTACAATTTCATCTGATATTTTCCCTGTATGTCTTTTTTTTAATGTATATATTTTTTCATCTTCTATTTCCCCATAAGTTCCTAATTGGAGAACACTCTCCACTACTCAAGGATGCTTTCATGTTACAAAGAAACGTGCCTGCTTGCTCATCTTCCCTGTCAAGTGTTTTATTCTTATTTTCTCTTCATTTTAATTAGATTACTACAGTCTCCTCTGGATGGATATTCAGTTACTACACAGTCATAACTGTCTCAATTGTTGAATATTAAAACATTTCTGTACTAATTTGTAAAAAGTTGCTGCCTCAAGATATCCAAGTATCCATCTTAGATTCATTGCCCTGGCTATCTTGATTCCCTTAGGAATCTCCCATTTCCTTCAACCCCAACATGACACAGCAGGGGACTTCCAGAACTCTGATCCATCAGCATTGTCTGATCTGGTTGTTCCATGCTCATGCTGTGCTAGTTGTTATCTTGATTATCTTTGGGTTTACTGATATGTCAAATGTGTCTCCATTAACAATATCACAGAACAATTCTTTGAATTAGAAAAACTTCACTAGATAGATCTATAGATAGCCAGAATGTTTGTAAACACAGATAAATGTAATAAAGGCCATCTGTATTTTGCTTTGCTTGATTTCCCACTAGTATTGTAATTCCATAGGTTTTTCATGCCAGTAATCACAAACATCATAGTGTAATTTATATTTTGAAGGAAAGTCTTGATAGTAATTATTTTACATGAGTTTATGTTCTCAATTTCACTGAATATTTGAAAATTAAAACCATATATACAAATAATAACTTA
This sequence comes from Physeter macrocephalus, assembly GCF_002837175.3. Lineage (NCBI taxonomy): Eukaryota > Metazoa > Chordata > Mammalia > Artiodactyla > Physeteridae > Physeter > Physeter macrocephalus. Next base: position 105,250,391 of record NC_041215.1, read on the forward strand.
CCTACACCATTAGGGATATTTAAATTTTCATTCACTGTGCTACAGGAACAATGTGAACTCTGAAATAAAAATAGACCAGAAAAAGTGAATAGAAAAAAATAATTAAATATCAATATAATTTTTAAACTTAGCATTATTGATAGCTATAAATAATAATAAAATGGGGCTTCCCTGGTGGCGCAGTGGTTGCGCGTCCGCCTGCCGATGCAGGGGAACCGGGTTCGCGCCCCGGTCTGGGAGGATCCCACATGCCGCGGAGCGGCTGGGCCCGTGAGCCATGGCCGCTGAGCCTGCACGTCCGGAGCCTGTGCTCCACAACGGGAGAGGCCACAGCAGAGGGAGGCCCGCATACCACAAAAAAAAAAAAAAAATAATAATAATAATAATAATAAAATGAGATCCAATGTTACCATTTGGATTTATCTTATATAAGGAAAATAATTCATTTCTACTATAACCAGTACACCTGGAGGTGGTGAGATAACTTGCATGGCTGAAACATTGTATTAGTAGGTTGTTGAGGTAGGAAATGGCAAGCATCAAAAAAGTACATGATACTACTTTGTATATTATTGATCTCTTCTTACTCCCCTAAGCCCCAGGGAACAAAAATAGTAACTTAAAATATAAAATAAAAATAATATTAACATCAAAGAAAGCATATATCAAAGGAGAATGGAGAAGTGATATGATGGAAAATGGTAGAGTAGGGTGCTCAAAGAATTGGTCCCTTCACTGAAAGAAATATAAATGTCAAAGGCTTACAGATCAACTATTTCAAACTCCATAACCTAATACAAAACATAGCAACCAGGGACTGGTTAATGAAAAAGGGGCAGCTAAATTTTGGTGTTTTAAGAAATCTGTTAGGTCATTAGCTGGCCACTGAGATAATTGGAAGAGAGACTTCCGTGACTGACCACAAATGGCAAAGAATTTACAGTCTTTGCAAAACAATAGTTTGGATAGGTCACTAAAGAAACATGTGACCACAGCCCTCAAAAATCAACAACAGTACCCTAGAGATGGAGGAGAATTTCCAGAGTTACGTTATAATATTTAAAATGCCCAATTTCCAACAAAAAATCACAAGACATACAAAGATATAGGAAAAATGGCCCATTCATAGGAAAAAACTTGACAGAAATGGCCTGTGAGGAAGCCCAGATATTGAACTTAATAGACAAGGATTTTATTTTTTTTTATTTTATTATTATTATTATTATTTGTGGTACACGGGCCTCTCACTGCTGTGGCCTCTCCCATTGCGGAGCACAGGCTCCGGATGCGCAGGCTCAGTGGCCATGGCTCACGGGCCCAGCCGCTCCGTGGCATGTGGGATCTTCCCGGACCGGGGCATGAACCCGTGTCGCCTGCATCGGCAGGTGGACTCTCAACCACTGTGCCACCAGGGAAGCCCAACAAGGATTTTAAAATGACTTTCTTAAATATGCTCAAAGAGCAAAAGGAAACCATGGGCAAACAACTAAAGGAAATCAAGAAAACAATATATAAACAAAATGTAAATAAAGAGATAGAAATTATAAAAAGGAACCAAATAGAAATTCTGGATCAGAAAGTACAATAACTGAAATGAAAAACTCTTAAGAAGTTCAACAGCATATTGAGCAGATAGAAGAAAGAATCACTGAATTGAAGATAGGAAATTAAAATTATCCAGCCTGAGAAGCAGGAAGAAAAAAAGAATGAAAAAAATGAACAGAGCCTAAAGGACCCTGGGGACAACAATCAAGTGTACCAACATACACATTATGGGAGTCAAAGGAGAAGAGAAACAGTCAGAAAGAATATTTGAAGAAATAATGGCCAAACACTTCCCAAAGTTAGTAAAGGGCATGAATCTACACATCCAAAAAGCTCAACACACTTCAAGGAGGATAAACTCAAAGATATATACACCAAGACATAATAAAACTCCTAAAAGACAAAGAGAGAACTTGAAAGCAGCAAGAAAAAAAGTGACTCATCACATATAAAAATTCTTCAATAAGATTAACAGCCAATTTCTCGTCACAAGCCATGTAAGTTAGTAGACGTGGAAAGAAAAAGACTGTCAACCAAGAATTATATAACAAGCAAAACCATCCTTCAAAAATGAAGAATTAAGACATTCCTGGATCAACACAAGTTAGAGGTGTCTGTCACTATTATTTTTGTTTTACAAGAAACGATAAGGGAGTCTCTCAGGATGAAAGAAAACATACTAGACAGTAACTCAAGCCCATATTAACAAAGAACTGCAGAAAAGGTAACTATGTAGGTAAATGTAAAAGCCATTATTATTATACTTTTGGTTTGTAACTTCTAAAATTTCCTACATGCTTAAAAATTTTTTATTTATTTTGCATTGAAATATAATTGACAAACATTGTATTAGTTCCAAGTATACATAATGATTTTATATATGTATATATTATACAATGATTACACAATAAGTTTAGTTTACATCCACCAACACACATTTATAATTTTTTTCTTATGATAAGAACTTTTAAGATTTATTCTCTGCAACTTTCAAGTATACAACATAGTATTGTTAACCATCCTATACGTCACAAACCAAGGACTTATTTATCTTATAACCAGAAAGTTTGTACCTTTCAACAACCTTCACCCATTTCACCCACCCCCAAAATGCACCTCTGGCAACCACCAATCTGTTCTCTGTACAAATGAGTTTAGTTTTTTTGTTTTTAGGTTTCACACATAAGTGAAATCATAAAGCATTTGTCTTTCTCTGACTTATTTCACTTAGTATAATGCTGTCAAGGTCCATCCATGTTGTCTCAAATGGCAGGATTTTTTTCTTTTTTGCAGCTGATTAATACTCATTGTGTATGTTTATCACATTCCCTTTATCCATTCATCCACTGATGGACACTTAGGTTGCTTCCATATCTTGCCTATTGTGAATAATGTTGCAGTGAACATGGGAAGGCAAATATCTCTTTGAGATCCTGGTTTCAATTCCTTTGAATATATATCCAGGAGTGGGATTGCTGGATCATCTGGTAGTTCTATTTTTAATTTTTTGAGGAACCTCCATACTGTTTTCCAATGTGGCTGCACCAATTTACATTCCCACCAACAGTGTACAAGGGTTCTCTTTTCTCCACATCCTCGCCAACACTTGTCACTTGTTTATCTTTTTTTTTTTATTTAATAAATGCCATCCTTACAAGTGTGAGGTGAAATCTCATTGTTGTTTTGATTTGTAGTTCCCTGGTGATTGGTGATGTCCAGCACCTTTTTTTGGTCATTTGCATGCCTTCTTTGGAGAAATGTCTGTTCAGTTCCTTTGCCTGTTTTTTAATTCAATTATGTGGCTTTTCTTGCTATTCAGTTGTAGTAGTTTCTTATATATTTTGGATATTAACCTTTCATTAGATATATAATTTGTAAATATTTTCACACATGCTATGGGTTGCCTTTTCATTTTGTTGACTGTTAGTTACAGTAAGCAAAACTGTATATCACTTATAAAGCAGACATATAAACCAATGGAACAGAATAGAAAATGGAACAGAACACAGAGCCCAGAAATAAACCCACACATATATGGTCAACTGATCTTTGAAAAGCATGCCAAGAATACACACTGGGGAAAGAACAATCTTTTTAATAAATGGTGTTGGAACAACTGGATATCCACATGCAAAAAAATGAAATTTGACCTTTATCTCATACCATACACAAAAATCAACTTTAAATGGATTAAAGACATAAGACCTGTTGCTTCCAGAACCCCAAAATATGTTGGGCTTATTTTAATGTTGTAGGTGCCAAGAGTTTCAAAACTGTTTCTTGATAGTGTCAAGAATGGAGCAGCTCTCAGTTTACTGAATAATTTTCAGGAATCTAGTCAAGATGTCAGGCTTTTCACTAGGTGTGGGGCAATGGCTCATCCCCTTTCATAAACTCCTTTGTGAATATTTGTATGTCCTGAATGAGTATGTCAAATAAATCACCTTGGAAGAAGGTGTCATACCTATACTCCTGGAGAAAATTAGATGCAGTTAAGATATTGTCTGCTACTTAGGAAAAAACCTGACCAAGGAGGTGACCAAGATCTAAACACTGAGAACTATAAAACATTAATATAGGAAACTGAAGATGACTCAAAGAAATGAAAAGATATCCCATGTTCTTGGATTGGAAGAACTACTATTGTTAAAATGGCCATACAACCCAAAGCAATCTACAGATTTAATGCAATCCCTATCAAATTACCCATGACTTTTTTCATAGAACTAGAATAAATACACATAAAACTTATATGGAACCATAAAAGACTCAGAAGTGCCAAAGCAATCCTGAGGAAAAGGAACAAAGCAGGAGGCATAACCCCCCCAGACTTCAGAAAACACTACAAAGCTACAGTAGTCAAAACAGCATGGTACTGGCACAAAAACAGACATATTGATGAATGGAACAGAATAGAGAGTCCAGAAATAAACCCACACCTATGGTCAATTAATCTTCGACAAAGGAGGCAACAATATAAAATGGAAAAAAGATAGACTCTTCAGCAAGTGGTGTCAGGAAAGTTGGACAGCTACATGTAAATCAATGAATTTAGAACACATCTTCACACTGTACACAAAAATAAACTAAAAATGGATTAAAGACTTAAATATAAGATATGACACCATAAAACTCCTTGAAGAAAACATGGGCAAAACATTCCCTGACATAAATCATACCAAAGTTTTCTTAGGTCAGTCTCCCAAGGCAATAGAAATACAAGCAAAAATAAACAAATGGGACCTAATCAAACTTACAAGCTTTTGTACAGTAAAGGAAACCATAAAAAAATGAAAAAACCTACAGACTCGGAGAAAATATTTGCAACAGCTTTGTCCATCATACATCTTTGCAGACAAGATATTTTTAAAAAATTTATTTTATTCAAGTATAGTTGTTTTACAATGTTGTGTTTCAGGTGTACAGCAAAGTGATTTAGTTATATATATTATATTATTTTTCAGATTCTTTCCCCATATAGGATATTACAAAAATACTGAGTATAGTCCCCTGTTCTATACAGTAGGTCCTTGTTGTTTATCTATTTTATACATAGTAGTGTGTACATGTTACTCCCAAATTCCTAATTTCTCTCTCCCCCCCACCTTTCCCCTTCAGTAACCATAAGTTTGTTTTCTGTATCTGTGAGTCTGTTTCTGTTTTGTAAATAAATTCATTTGTATCATTTTTTTAAGATTCCACATGTAAGTGATATCATATGATATTTATCTTTCTCTCTGACTTACTTTACTTAGCATGATAATCTCTAGGTCTGTCCATGTTGCTGCAAATGGCATTATTTCATTCTTTTTTATGACTGAGTAATATTCCATTGTATATATGTACGACATCTTCTTTATTCATTCATCTGGCGATGGACTTTTATGTTGCTTTCATGTCCTGCCTATTGTGAATAGCACTGCAATGAACATAGGGGTGCATGTATCTTTTTGAACAATGGTTTTCTCTGGATATATGCCCAGGAGTGGGATTTCAGGATCATATGGTAGCTCTATTTTTAGTTTTTTTAAGGAACCTCCGTACTATTCTCCATAGTGGCTGTGCCAATTTACATTCCCACCAACAGTGTAGCAGGGTTCATTTCTCTCCACACCCTCTCTAGCACTTATTATTTGTAGACTTGTTGATGATGGCTATTCTGACTGGTGTGAGGTGATACCTCATTGTAGGTTTGACTTGCATTTCTCTAATAATTAGCAGTGTTGAGCATCTTTTCATGTGCCTTTTGGCCATCTGTATATCTTCTTTGGAGAAATGTCTGTTTAGGTCTTCTGCCCATTTTTTGATTGGGTTTTTTTGATATTGAGCTGCATAAGCTATTTGTGTATTTTGGAGATTAATCCCTTGTCAGCTGCATCATATGCAAATATTTCCTCCCATTCTGTAGGTTGTCTTTTTGTTTTGTTTATGGTTTCCTTTTCTGTGCAAAAGCTTTTAAGTTTAACTAGGTCCCATTGGTTTATTTATTTTTTATTTCCATTACTCTAGGACACAGATCCAAAGAAGATATTGCTGCGATTTATGTCAAAGAGTGTCCTGCCTTTGTTTTTCTCTAGGAGTTTTATAGTATCTGGTCTTACATTTATGATAAAAACTCTCCAGAAAGTGGGTATAGAGGGAACCTACTTCAATATAATAAAGGCCATATGTGACAAACCCATAGCTAGCATCATACTCAATGGTGAAAAGCTGAAAGTATTTCCTCTAAGATCAGGAACAAGATGAGGATGTCCACTCTCACCACTTTTATTCAACATAGTTTTGGAAGTCCTAGCCCCAGCAGTCAGAGAAAAAAAGAAATAAAAGGTATCCAAACTGGAAAAGAAGAAGTAAAACCATCACTGTTTGCAGATTACATGATACTACACATAAAGATGCTACCAGAAAACTACTAGAGCTCATCAATGAATTCAGTAAAGTTGCAGGATACAAAAGTAACACACAGAAATCTGTTGTATTTCTATACATTAACAACGAAAAATCAGAAAGGGAAATTAAGGAAACAATCCCATTTACCATCACATCAAAAAGAATAAAATACCTATGAATAAACATACCTAAGTAGGCACAAGACCTGTACTCCAAAAACTATAAGACACTGATGAAAGATATCGAAGATGACACAAACAGATGGAAAGATATACCATGTTCTTGGATTGGAAGAACCAATATTGTAAAAATGACTATGTTACCCAAGGCAATCTACAGAATCAATGCAATGCCTATCAAATTACCAATGGCATTTTTCACAGAACTAAAACAAATAACTTAAAAATTTGTATGGAAACACAAAAGATCCCAAATAGCCAAAGCAATCTTGAGAGTAACACACAGAAATCTGTTGTATTTCTATACATTAACAACGAAAAATCAGAAAGGGAAATTAAGGAAACAATCCCATTTACCATCACATCAAAAAGAATAAAATACCTATGAATAAACATACCTAAGTAGGCACAAGACCTGTACTCCAAAAACTATAAGACACTGATGAAAGATATCGAAGATGACACAAACAGATGGAAAGATATACCATGTTCTTGGATTGGAAGAACCAATATTGTAAAAATGACTATGTTACCCAAGGCAATCTACAGAATCAATGCAATGCCTATCAAATTACCAATGGCATTTTTCACAGAACTAAAACAAATAACTTAAAAATTTGTATGGAAACACAAAAGATCCCAAATAGCCAAAGCAATCTTGAGAAAGAAAAACAGAGAAGGAATCAGGCTCCCTTACTCCAGACTATACTACAAAGCTACAGTAATCAAAAGAGTATGGTACTGGCACAAAAACAGACATATGGATCAATGGAAGAGGATATAAAAGCCCAGAAATAAGCCCATTCACCTATGGTCAATTAGTCTACGACAAAGGAGGCAAGAATGTACAATGGAGAAAAGAGTCTCTTCAATAAGTGGTGTTGGGAAAACTGGACAGCAACATGTAAAAGAGTGAAATTAGAACATTCTCTAACATCATACACAAAAATAAACTCAAAATGGATCAAAGTCCTGTTCATTTTCTTGCTTGTTTCTTTTGCTGTGCAAAATGAAGTTTTCTTGGGAGAACAGGACTGGCCTCCCAAGCTAGCCCCCAAAAAACTTGAGAGCAGGGAAAGGAGACAGGTTTAAGGGTTTTATGGTGGTTAAATGTTGGGACTTAGATGAGAGCTCCCATGTGGAAGAAGATGTTTGTATGGCACCAAAAGAGGGCACACTTAGGGCTTCTTATCAGCTTGCCCATAAATGGGCCAGAAAGGAGCTGTCAGCAGTCAAACATCAATAATTAGAGTGAGGTTCTTTATTATGGGGTGGAAATGTTCTGTAACTTGGCTGTCAATATCAATGTCAGTATTTTGGTTGTGATATTGTACTGTGGTCCTGCAAGATTTATCCAGTTTACCTTGGGGTAAATTGGGTAAAGGTTACACAGGATCTCTCTGTATTATTTCTTATAAGCATGCAAATCTATAATTATCTCAAAAATAATATTTTAATTTTTTCAAAAGAGCATTCCACTTAACAAAAGCATAATACATACTGTTTTTAAATGCACATAGAATATTTACTAATGTAGACAATATTCTAGGCTATAAAACAAGCCTCAATTAATTTAAAAGGATTCAAATCATACAAAATATATGCTCTGATCAAAAAGAATTACAAACATCTCTAGAAAATCCCCAAACATTAGGAAACGAAACAACATGCTTCTAAATAAACTATGCATCAAGAGAAATCAAAAGGAAAAAATTACAAAGTGTTTTGAACTGAATGAAAATTAAAACACAAATCAAAATTTGTGGGATGGGGGCTTCCCTGGTGGCGCAGTGGTTGCACGTCCGCCTGCCGATGCAGGGGAACCGGGTTCGCGCCCTGGTCTGGGAGGATCCCGCATGCCGCAGAGCGGCTGGGCCCGTGAGCCATGGCTGCTGAGCCTGCGCGTCCGGAGCCTGTGCTCCGCAACAGGAAAGGCCGCAACAGAGGGAGGCCTGCATACCACAAAAAAAATAAAAAATAAAAAAAAAAAATAATTGTGGGATGAAGTGGTACTTAGAAGGAAATTTATGCAATAAATTTATATATTATTAATATATAAATGAATACACAAATTAATTAATATGTTAGAAGAAAGATTTCACATCTTTTACCTCAGCCTCCACTTTAAGAAACTAGCAAAAGAGAAAATTTTTCCAGAATATTGAAGAGGAGAGAATATTTCCCATCTCATTTTACAATGCCAGTCTTACTCTGATATCAAAAGTAAACAAAGACATTACAAGAAAACTACAGACCAATATTCCTCATAAAAGCTTATGGAAAAATTCTTTTATAAAATTTAGTGAAAGAATCCAACAATATATGAAAAAGATAATATATTATGAACATGTAGAGTTGATCCTAGGAATGCAAAGTTGGTTTAACAATAAAAATTAGTGTATTTTAATCACATAAATATACTAAAAAAGAAACAACATATGATCATCTCAATAGTTTGAGAAAGAGCATCTGACAAAATCCAGAACCCATTCTTGATAAAATTTCTCAACAAACTAGGAATAGAAGGGAACTTCCTCAACCTAATTAAGAGTATCTACAAAAACCCTACAACTAATATCATACTGACTGATATCATCAAGATGGCAGAATAGGAGTTTTCTACCACCTTCCCCCCCAAAGAACACCAATTCTGACAATCACCCACAGATGAGAGTACTTTTGTGGAAGGCTGGAAATCTAGCAGAGCTGTTCCAGTGCACTGTTGGAGCAAAAATCTGAGACTGGATGTATTGAAGAGGGTAGAGGAACAGTTTTGCTTTACCTGCATCACCCCTCCCCCAAGGTAGCACAGCTTAGTGCCAAGAGAAACCCTCTTCACCCACAATTTCTCCCAGGGGCGAAAGTGAGAGAATATGAATGAGCAGCCAGCTTTCCCAGCTGTGTGGAACACTACTAAAGAGGCCCTCTTCTTTCACGCCCTATCCAGAGTAATGAGGTGAGCAGAGAGGTGCTGGGAGAACAGCAGCCAGGGCTTGGAATGCATGAAGGGACAATGACCCTGCTGGCTGCATCAGACTCCATCAGGAAGCCTGCCTTAGGGCCGTTGGGGACACCTTGCCTTCAGATTCCCCCAAACTGGCCCACAGGCATCCCAACACTCTGTGTGAACCATTTACACACACCCCACCCTGTGACCAGCTTCCTGTGCATACACCTGAGTGCCTTTGCAGACAGCTAGTGAACATGCACAGAAAACCAGCCCAATTCTGCAGGCTTGGGAGAAAGCACACAAACTTGGGCATTCAGCACTGCCCCAGGAGAAGCAAAGGAGAGGCTGTCAACTTTACAGAATTGAGAGAAGGCATACAATCTTAAGTGTTTACTGCCCCTCCACCCCCCAAGAGGGAACAAGAAGTGTGGAGCAGACATATGCACTGAAAAGTTCCAAGAAAACTTCAGAATCCCTAGCAGGGCTGACAGGAGCTATTTCTTTCCCAAAGTCAGGCAGTAAAGAATGGAGAAGGTCACTTCTTCCTCAAGTGTGAAGACAGCAATGCAAGATTTCAAAGAACACAAAAAATCAAGGAAACATGACACCACCAAAGGAACACAATAATTTCCCAGTAACAAACTCAAAAGAAATGAAGATCTGCAATTTGCCTGATAAGGAATTCAAAACAGTCGTTTTATGGAAGCTCAGCAAACTACAAGAAATCACAGACAACTCAATGAAAACAGGAAAATAATACATGATCAAAATAAAAAGTTTAGAGGGATAGGTCATAAAAAAAGAACCAAACACATTCTGGAGCTAAAGAAGACAATGAATGAAATGAAAAATTCAATGGAGGGCACAACAGTGGACTTGATTACTTAGAAGAAAAGTATCTATGAACTCAGATTATTTGAAATTATCCAGTCAGAGGAGAATAATAAAAAGAGAATCAAAAAAGAGTGAAGAAAGCCTATGTGGATTGTGGGATACCATCAAGCCAAACAATTTACACATCACTGGAGTCCCAGATGGAGAACAGAGAGAGAAAAGGGCAGGACTTGTATTTAAAGAAATAATGGCTGGAGAGAGATTTGGACATACAAATTCATGAAATTCACAGGTCTCCAAATAAATCCAACTGAAACAGATCTTCTCTAAGACACATTATCATAAAACTGTCTATTATTAAAGAAAAAGAGAGGATTTTAAAAGCAGCAAAGAAAAAAATTCCTTACATACAAGGGAACCCACATAAGGCTATGAGTCGTTTCCTCAGCATAGACTTTGCAGGCCAGAGAGTGTGGAATGATATATTCAAAGTGCTGAAAGAAAAAAAACCCCAGCCAACCAAGCATACTTTACCCAGAAAATCTGTTCCTCAGAAATGAAAGAGAGATAAAGACTTCCCCCAAAAAATAAAAGCTGAGGGAGTTCATCACCTGCCTTACAAAAAATGCTGAAAGGATTTCTTCAAGCTGAAATAAAAGGATTTTAATTAATAACATAAAAACATATGAAAACATAAAGTACACTGATAAAGGTAAGTATACAGTCAAATTCAGAATACTCTAATACTGTAATATGGTGGTGTATTATCACTTAACTAGTATAAAGGTTAGAGGACAAAGAGTGTTAAAAATAACTATAACTATAATTGTTAATGGATACACAATATGAAAAGAGGTAAACTGTGACTAAAAACCAAAATGTGCAGAAAGGAGGGTACAGTTTTTGTATGTACCAAAATTATGCAGCTATCAGCTTAAAATAGACTGTTATGAGATGTTTTATGTAAGCCTCACCGTAACCACACAGCAAAAATTTACAGTACATAAACAGAAATAAAGAGAAGGGAATCAAAGCATACCACTATAAGAAATCATCAATTCATAAAGGAAGACAGAGATGAAGAAAGGAAAAAAAGGAATATAAACATCCAGAAAACAATTACTAAGATGGAATTAATAAGTCCTTACCTATCAATAATTACTTCAAATGTAAATAGATTAAATTCTCCAATTAAAAGACACAGAGTGGTTGAGTGGATTAAAACAAAAAAACAAAAAAACAGGACCCAAATATATTCTGCCTCTAAGTAACTCACTTCAGTTTTAAGGACACACATAGGCTGAAAGTGAAGGGATGGAAAAAGATATTCCATGGAAATGCAAAAGAAAAGAGAGCATGGGTAGCTATACTTATGTCAGACAAAATAGACTTTAAACCAAAAATTCTAACAAGAGACAAAGAAGGTCATTATATAATGACAAAGGGGACAATTCATCCAGAGGATATGGCATTTGCAAATACATATACAACCAACATTAGAGCACTTAACTGTATTAAGCAAATACTGACAGATCTGAAGGGAGAAATACAAAGCAATATAATAATACTAGGGAACTTCAATGCATTCAATGCATAGAACATCCAAACAGAAAATCAGTAAGGAAATACTGGACTTGAACTATACTTTAAACCAAATGGATCTAACAGATATATATAGAATATTCCATCCACAGCGGCAGAATACACATTATTTTCAAGTACACATGGAACATTCTCCATAATACACCATATGTTAAGTCACAAAACAAGTCTTAACAAATTTAAGAAGACCGAAATCATACCAAGTCTCTTTCTGACCACGATGGTATGAAACTAGAAATCATAACAAGAGAAAAACTGGAAAATTCACAAATATGTGGAAATTGAACAACACACTTCTAAACAACCAATGGGTCAAAGAAGAAATCAAAAGGGAAATTTTTAAAAATCCTAACATTAATGAAAATGGAAACACAACATACTAAAACCTATGGGATGCAGCAAAAGCTGCTCTAAGAGGAAGGTTTATAGTGATAAACCCTACAGTAAGAAAAAAAGAAAGCTCTCAAACAACCTAACTTTACACCTTAAAGAACTAGAAAAAATAAGAACAAACTAAGCCCATAGTTTGCATAGGAAGGAAATAAAAATATCAGAGCATAAATAAATGAAATGGAGACAAGAAAACAGTAGAAAAGACCAATAAAACTAAGATATGGTTTTTGAAAAGGTAAACAGAGTTGATGAAACTTTAGCTAGACTAAGGAAAAAAGAAGACTCAAATATAATAAATAAAATAAAAAATAAAACAGGAGGCATTACAACTAATACCACATAAATACAAAGAGACTACTATGAATGTTTTTATGCCAACAAATTGGATAAACTAAAAGAAATGCATAAATTCCTAGAAACATACAACCTACCAAGGTTGAATCACAAAGAAATAGAAAATCTGAAGAGACCAGTAATGAGTAAGGAGATTACAGCAGTAATCAAAAACCTCTCAACAAAGAAAAGCCCAGGACCTGATGGCTTTACTGGTGGATTCTACCAAACATTTAAAGAAGTACTGAAGCCAATACTTCTCAAACTCTTCCAAAAAACTGAAGAGGAGGGAAACTTCCAAACTCATTTTATGAGGCCAGCATTACCCTGATACCAAAGCCACTAAGGACATGAAGGATATTAAAAGAAAAGAAAATTATAAGCTAATATCCCTGATGACCACAGATACAAAAACCCTCAAAAAAAAAAAAAACCTCTCAAACTGAATTTAACAGCACATTAAAAGGATCATACACTATGATCAAATTGGATTTATTCCTGGGATGCAAGGATGTTTCAACACATGCATATCAATAAATGTGATACACCACATTAACAGAATGGAGGATAAAAATTACATGATCATCTCAATAGATGCTGAAAAAGCATTTGACAAAATTCAACAGCTTCTTGTGATAAAAACATTCAAGAAATTAGGTATAGAAGAGATATACTTCAGCATAATAAAGGCCTTATTTGACAAGTCCACAGCTAATATCAAACTCAATGTTTAAGCTTTTACTCTAAGATCAGGAACAAGACAAATATGCCCACTTTCGTCACTTCTATTCAACATAGTACTGGAAGTCCTACCAATTAGGCAAGAAAAAGAAAAAAAGAAGTATCCTATTAAGGATCATTAAGGAAGAAATAAAGTGGTCTGCAGATGACATGATGTTATATATAGAAAACCCTAAAGACTCTACAATAAAAATGTTAGAATAAACAATATCAGTAAAGTTTCAGGATACAAAATCAATATACAAACATCAGTTGTATTTCTATACACTAAAAATGAACTATCAGTAAGAGAAATTAAGAAACAATTTCATTTAAAATGGCATCAAAAATAAAATACTTATGAATAAATTTAATCAAGGAGGTAAAAGACCTTTACACTGAAAACTATGACACTGAAATAAAGAAATTGACAAAGACAAATAAATGGAAGGATATCCAATGTTCCTGGATTGGTGTTATGTTGACAACATGGAGGAAATCTAGGGCATTATGCTAAGTGAAATAACTCAGACAAAGAAAGAAAAATACTGTAGATCTCACTTGTATGTGGAAACTTAAAAAATGACAAACTTGTAGAAACAGAGTAGAATGGTGGTTACCAGTGGCTGGGGTTTAAGGGAGATAGGGAAATGCTGGTCAAAGGGTTCAAGATTGTAATTACAAGATGAATAAGTTCTGGAGATCTAATGTACAGCATAGTTACTATAGTTAGTAATACTTTATTTTATACTTGACATTTGCTAATAGAGTAAATCTTAAGTTTTCTCACCACACACACACAAAGGTAACTCTGGAAGGTGATGGATATGTTAATTAGCCTGATTATGATAATCATTCCACAAAGTATCCTTATATCAAATCATCACATTGTATATATTTTAAATATATACAATTTTGTTTGTTAATTAAATCTCAATAAAGCTGGAGAAAAAATATTATCATACTTAATTCTGTAGTGATGAAAATGTTCTAGATCGTCATATGGTGAAATACACATTTTCAAAACTCACTGAGCTGTCCACACAAAATTGGGTATATTTCATACATTATGGGTTGACTTTTTCTCTCAAAGATATGTTGAAGTCCAAAGCTCCAATACCTCAGAATGTGTCCTTACTTGAAAATAGGGTTATTACAGATGTAATAAGTTAAGATGAGGTCATATAGGAGTAGGCTGGAACCTTAATCCAATGTTACTGATATCTTCATAAGAGGAGAGATGCACACAGGGAGAAGATGGCCATGTGATGACAGATGCAGAGAGTGGCATGATGAGGTTATAAGCCAAGGAATACCAAAGATTACTGGCCAACACCAGAAGCTTAGAAGAGGCAAGGAAGGATTCTCGCCTGTAGGTTTCAGAGGGATCCAGACCCTGCTGACACCTTGATTTCAAACTTCTAGTCTCCAGAACCAGGGGACAATAAACTTCTGTTGTTTTAAGGTACCAATTTGTGGTACTTTATGGCATCCCTAGGCAACTAATATAGTAATACCTCAATAAAGTTTATAGAAAACAAAAGAAAAACAGAGAAGAACCAACGTAAGATTCCACATTTATAAAATTAAAAGTCTAAGAGTATCAACATGTTATTCAGGAAACATCAATAGGAACCCTTACACACTATTGGTAAGATGTAAATTGGTACAACCGTCTTGGTAAAACAGTGTGGCTTTATCTGTAATTTTAACTGGGCATATTATCTATTTAGGAATCAGCAATTCCACCTCTATGTATATACACCCCAGAGAGTTTCATACCACAGTAATGTTCATAACAGCATTGTTTACAAATGCCCCAAAATGGGAACAACCCGAACTCTATCAAAAATGGGTGGGACTAATAAGTTACATTCACACATTTAAATTGTATTCCATTCAATTGAATATTTTATAGCAATGAAAATTACTTAAATACATCCATACAAAGATATGATTGAATCTCACAAATTTAATGCTGAAAATAATAAGCAATAATGTAATAAAGTACATGCATAACTGTCATTTGGGAATGTAAAAATAAGTCGTAAAACTAAAAAGTAGGGAAATGTTATCACAACAGTCAAGATAGTGGTCATCTCTGGAGAGGGTGTGATGGGATTGTGATCAGGAGGGCACGAGGTTGAGGGAGAGCTTTTCATGTAATTGCACTGTTTTTTTTCTTGATCTGGGTAGTGGTTACAATGGTTGTTGCTTTATAATTACTTATTAAAAGCTCACGTTTTATGCACATTTCTGTATGTATATTTCACAACAGGACAAATATATTGTAAAGGGAGCGATGAAAAAGTGTAATGGGTTCTCAGAACAGATTAATAACAAGTATTAGGACACTGACAGTACTAATTTTAGAAGAAGAAGCAAGCTAAGGAAGTTTTATTTCCCCCTATTCAGGAAGGAAATTGGATTCAATTGAATATAGGGAAATGTTTAATTTAATTAAAACCCAGAAGTCATTTATTGAGCCTGCATTTGAATTATAGAAACTTCCAGGTAAAAATGGGAGAATAAATCAGGAAAGCAAAGTCCTTTCACTAATATCTAATGAAACAAAATATAACAAAATATAATAATAAATTCATAAGCAGCAACTTAATAGGGAATGGTGTACAATTTTTTCTCTTTAACTTCAAAACATGGCAGCCAAGCAAAGTCACAAGGGATGCTAGTGTGATTTGCAAAATCACCTGGCTCCTAACCCTACCTCCAGCCCTAGAAGAAATTCTGAGGAACGAAAATAACTCAACAAAAGCCTAGAATTCTTACCAGTATCTTCTAATTTAGGAAAAAATAAATGAAATAAGAAGGAAGGCCTAGAAAAGTCAGACTTCTAACATTACCCTACCGAACGTCAACAGACAGAAGAGCTTGCAGATGGCTACAACTTCACCTTTTCCTCAACCATTTCCTAATGTCATCTAGACCTTTCATCCAGAAGAGTCAGACCGCAAAGGGAATAATTTACAGAGGCCCACTATGCACCCCACATTGGCCTCTGTGGGCCACCGTAGGAGGACTGGGAGAGCAGTGTGCTCAACCAAGTGGTCATTATTCTTACAATTTAGCACAATATCAATCAAATAAGAGAATGTAAGTAGCTGAATCAGATTGTTTGAATCTCCTAAGCCCCTTTTGGCTTGGCTGCCATATGGAGAGTGTACAATGCAGGCCAACTTGGATTTGCCATTAGTGGAAAAAAAAGAAGCATCATACCCAGGAGTGGTCAAGGTGAAATCTCAGGTTTTCGAAACAGATCTATATAACCTTCCATTCCCTGGAGGGTTATATAGATACCTCTTCCCATGGAGGAGGAGGAGGTGAGAACAGTAGAGTCAGAAATCTTTTTAAGTCTTTTTTTTTTTTTTTTAGCAGGATGTTCCAATGGTCAACAATACCAGATGCATGTGGATGGTGGGGATCATGAAAGGCCCATTAAATATCTTCACTATTAGCCCTTTTTAAAAATTAATTAATTAATTTTAACATCTTCATTGGAGTATAATTGCTTTACAATGGTGTGTTAGTTTCTGCTGTAAAACAAAGTGAATCAGCTATACATATACATATATCTCCATATCTCCTCCCTCTTGCGTCTCCCTCCCACCCTCCCTATCCCACCCCTCTAGGTGGACACAAAGCACCGAGCTGATCTCCCTGTGCTATGCGGCTGCTTCCCACTAGCTGTTTTACATTTGGTAGTGTATATATGTCCATGCCACTTTCTCACTTCGTCCCAACATACCCTTCCCCCTCCCCATGTCCTCAAGTCCATTCTCTATGTGTGTCTTTATTCCTGTGCTGCTCCTAGGTTCTTCGGGACCTTTTTTTTTTTTTTTTTTTAAGATTCCATATATATGTGTTAGCATACGGTATTTGTTTTTCCCTTTCTAACTTAACTTCACTCTGTATGACAGATTCTAGATCCATCCACCTCACAACAAATAACTCAGTTTAGTTTCTTTTTATGGCTGAGTAACATTCCATTGTATATATGTGCCACATCTTCTTTATCTATTCATTTGTTGATGGATACTTAGATTGCTTCCATGTCCTGGCGATTGTAAATAGAGCTGCAATGAGCATTGTGGTACATGACTCTTTTTGAATTATGGTTTTCTCAGGGTATACGCCTAGTAGTGGGATTGCTGGGTCATATGGTAGTTCTATTTTTAGTTTTTTAAGGAACCTCCATACTGTTCTCCATAGCGGCTGTATCAATTTACATTCCCACCAACAGTGCGAGAGTATTCCCTTTTCTCCACACCCTCTCCAGCATTTATTGTTTGTAGATTTTTTGATGATGGCCATTCTGACCAGTGTGAGGTGATATCTCATTGTAGTTTTGATTTGCATGTCTCTAATGATTAATGATGTGGAGCATCCTTTCATGTGTTTGTTGGCAATCTGTAGATCTTCTTTGGAGAAATGTCTATTTAGGTCTTCTGACCATTTTTGGATTGGGTTGTTTGTCTTTTTGATATTGAGCTGCATGGGCTGCTTGTAAATTTTGGAGATTAATCATTTGTCAGTTGCTTCGCTTGCAAATATTTTCCCTCATTCTGAGGGTTGTCTTTTCATCTTGTTTATGGTCTCCTTTGCTGTGCAAAAGCTTTTAAGTTCCATTAGGTCCCATTTATTTATTTTTTATTTTATTTCCATTTCTCTAGGAGGTGGGTCAAAAAGGATCTTGCTGTGATTTATGTCATAGAGTTCTGCTTATATTTCCCTCTAAGAGTTATAAGTGTCTGGCCTCACATTTAGGTCTTTAATCCATTTTGATGTTTCTTTTGTGTATGGTGTTGGGGAGTGTTCTAATTTCATTCTTTCACATGTAGCTGTTCAGTTTTCCCAGCACCACTTATTGAAGAGGCTGCCTTTTCTCCATTGTATATTCTCGCCTCCTTTATCAAAGATAAGGTGACCATATGTGTGTGGGTTTATCTCTGGGCTTTCTATCCTGTACCATTGATATATATTTCTGTTTTTGTGCCAGTACCATACTGTCTTGATTACTGAAGCTTTGTAGTATAGTCTGAGGTCAGGGAGCCTGATTCCTCCAGCTCTGTTTTTCTTTCTCAAGATTGCTTTGGCTATTCGGGGTCTTTTGT